>NC_045030.1:2386794-2393493 GCF_008632895.1 Mastomys coucha | reverse complement strand
GTTGTGAGCCACCTTATGTGGGTGCTAGGAACTAAAGCCAGATCCTCTGTAAGAACAACAAGTGCCTCTTAATGGCTGAGTCGCCCTCCACCCGTACCTTAAGTTTCACGAATTTTTTAAAGACAGGGTCTCATTGTGTGGCCCTGCCTGGCCTGGAACTAACCATGGAGCCAAGTCTTATCTGTAACTTGCAGATATCTGCCTGTGTCTGCACGTAGAGTTCTGAGATTAAAGGCTAGCACCACCATGCCTGCACAGCCTGCATGCATTTCCCTAACTACTATGGGCCACCTCTATCTTGAGGCCAGCATATTCAGTAAAGGGACGGGGCCAGGAGCAAGACAGCTCAGCACTGAAGAGCACTATTTGTGCAGAAGGCTCTGGCTCAATTCCCAGGGATCTGACACCCTCTTCTGACCTCCACGGCATCCAGGCAAAGCATTAAAAAAAAAAAAAAAGAGCTGGGTGGTGGTGGAGCAGGCTTTTGTAATCCCCAAACTCAGGAAGCAGAGGCAAGAGGAACTCTGAGTTCAAGGCCAGCCTGGTCTACAGAGCAAGTTCCACGCCAGCCAGGGGTGTTATACAGAGTAACCCCGTCCTGGAAAAACAAAACAAACAAACAAAAAACCCTGATAATAATAAACCTTCAAAAACCAAACCAACAGGACTGATTGTCCTCTGTGAAACTGGTCTGGTGTCTCACTCAGCACTGCCCCTCACGCCCAGCTTCCTGACCCCACCTCCCTCCCTGTAGTCCACGTGTTTTCTGCTGGCTCCTTCTTCCTCTCTGGCTTTATTTCATTTCTACTGTCTTTAAGTTGGAAGATCCGAAGTGTAAAGTAACACGTAGCGACCTTGGCAGGGCACTCAGGGTAAAGTCACTCGCCATGGGTTTTGAACTGAAGGGAGTTGAGATACCATCTACTGCCTGCTGCTTGGGCCTTCTCTTCCCTGCTGGGGGCTGAGCTGTCACCTACCCTCTCCTTTCCGCTCAGTCCTCTCCCCTCTCCCTCTTTCGTGTCTCTCCCTTCTCTAGTGACAGTTCACATCGAGAAACAGGACTTTGACCCTCCTCGCAATCTGGGCAACAAATAGACCATGAAGTCTCCATAGCTACACCATGGTCAAGTTGAGAGGCCCAGAAGGTCCTGGGGAGGCCAGGCCATCCTGGGTGAAAGTCATGGCAAACAAGTGATTCACACATCCTGCCATGTGGAAGGGGTTTTTAGAAGTCTCCTGGCTGATTGCGCTTCATTATGCACCCTCTGGTTTTTTTTCCTCTGACCCCCTTCTTAGGTAACCCAGCTGAGCAACCCAGTTGCTCCCCTTGCTGCTCCTGTTTACACAGCCTGGAGAATGAATGAGCTCTGCATCCCCATCCTCTCCACTTAGGGTCTCTCCCCTGTCCCTCTAGGACGCAATCTGCTATGTTAGGAGCCAGATTTCTTGCAAGTTAGACCTCACATTGGTTCCCTACAGCCCATCCCTTCACATAATAAGCCATTCACAGCCTGCTGTGTCAGATTCTCTTTATAATTACACGAGACAAGAGAGTTCATATTCTCAGAAATGCTCATTCCTGGGCTTTATATCATTCTTCTGGATGACCATGGATTGTACACTATCAAATTTTGTAAACATGTGAGGCCCTAGAAACATTCCAAGAAATCACTCAGAAAAAGGAAGGGTGTAATCTACTCATATTTTAAGCATAATGATGAAGCTTTAAAAACAAACCAATATAGACCCCAACTCAGCAGACAAGAAAGCCCTCGTTACTGCCTAACAACAGGCTGCCGACATCAGAAGAAAATTACAAATTAGGACAGGGCATTAAACTCCTACAGCAAGCCTGGTTAATGAACTCTTTAGAGTATTTACTAATAAAGGCAAGACGGAGGAAGCTAACCAAGATAAAAGGTTAGCTAAAACATTCCGACTTTATCTTCCTTAATCTATGTGCACCTCTAAGTTATCCTACCAAAAAGCCTTCACTAAAGCTTAGAAATTGCCTGCAGTCTCTGAAGCCCAATCAGTGCACCTTTTGTTCTACAGAGGGTTATTAGCATTGGGAATGCTCTGACCTTTCCAGTCAGGTGCAACCACAGGGCAACCTGAACCAAAGGCCCCTCATGGCCTCATAGAGAGATGATCTGCAATGGAATAATGGGGCTGGAGCATCACACAGTCCCAGGAATTGAAGTTGACATCACATATAAAGGGCCTTGCTCATCCTAAACACAACATGGAAAAAGGTATTTCTTTTAAACAGGAGATGAATATAGAGGCATTCTCCTTCTAGAATTGTCATTCTCCTCTTTTGTTAAAAACCAAACCAAACCAAACAACAACAACAAAAAAACCAAGCCAGCATGGGGGTGCATGGGTTTAATCCTAGCACTCGGGAGTGAGAGGCGGGTGTTCAAGGCCAGCCTGGTCTACCAAGCGAGTTTCAGGACATCCAGAGCAACAGAGAGAAGAAGCATTTGAAAAATCAAAACAAACAAACAAATACAAAGAAAAGCAAACAAACAAAAATTCCAGGTACTCCAAGTGGTTCTCTCTGCTACTGCAAGTTAATATACAATCACCATTCAAGGGTGGGGGGAGGTCATTTTAAAGCCAAGCTGCTAGCAGGTACAGCTGCTTCACCACAAGTTACGTACAATTTACAGGATAAATCTGTAAATTTACTTTCGGCTAATTCATGCTATCTGGTAGTATTTTTGAAGTTGTTTTTAGGTGTGTATGGGCACTGCATGTATGTGTGCTGTATGCATGCGAGCATGCAGATGTGTGAGTCTTGTATGCCTGGATTTACGTGCTGGAAGAAGACACTGAATTGCCTTCTTGCCTTGAGGCAGGGTGTCTCCCTGGCATTTTGGCTTGGCTGGTTGATTGAAGGAACTCCTAGGATCCACCCATCTCCGTCTCGCAGCACTGAGGATACAGACATGCACAGACATACATGGACATGCACAGCCTTATATGTGGGTGTGTGGATTTGAACTCAGGTCCTCCTGCTTGTACAGCAAGTATTCTCACCCACTAATCCATCTCCCAGCCTTGAACTCCTGATCCTTCCGCCTCTACTTCTCAAGTGCTGGGATTCCAGGAGTGCACCACCACATCTGGTTGCCTTTCAGTTTGCGAGAATTAAGCTGTTGTTTTTAAAAAGCCTTTTAGAGACAGGGTCTCATTCTATAGTTCTTCCTGGACTCATGAGAATCCTGCCTTGGCCTGTCACCTGCTAGATTACAGAAAAATGCCATTAAACCCAGTTTAAATAAAAATTTGACAAATTAATTTCTTTTTTTTAGTAAGGTAAAAATGAAAATGTCTCTAAATTGTTAACATATATTCCTGGTTTTATATTGGATGTGTTCTTTTTAACTTGTTATCATTATTGTGTGTGCATGTTAAATGTGTGTACTTTTCCAGGGTTTTGAGGATAGAAGTCAGGTTGTCAGACCTGGGGGCAAGAATCTTTACCCACTGAGCCACCCTCACTGGCCAATTTCCTAGATGTTTAAGTTGTAATATTTAATGCTTTCTTTTTATGTGCACTGACTGGTGTTTTGCTTGCACGTGTGTCAGATCCACTGGAACTGGAGTTACAGATGGTTATGAGCTGCCATGTGGGTTCTGGGAATTGAACTCAGGTCCTATGGAAGAACAGCCAGTACTGAACCATCTCTCCAGCCCCACAATAGTCAATGCTTCATACATTTCACATATAGTAACTTTTTGTTACATTTTGATTCAGTGTTTCTCTCTAACTCAAGATTCTAACAAACTATCATGCAACTTTACAAACATCAAATTCCTTCTGTTCAAAACATTAAGGTCCTTTAAAAATTTTGATCCACTTTTAGAGACATTTAGGCTGGCCACCTTTAATCCCAGTACTCAGGAGGCAGAGGCAGGCACATCTCTGACTTCAAGGTCAGCCTGGTCGACAGAGCACATTTCAGGACAGCCAGGGCTACAGAAAGATACAGGCTATCTTGACAAACCACCAGCTGGGGCAGGAAGGCTGCTCAGTTGAGGTCAGCCTGGGGTACAGCAGAAACCTCCGTCTCAAAAAATTAAAATGATTTTTTTTGTCAAGATAATTGCTTGTTTCATGTTGCTTTGCCTGATTAGTTTTCTTGTGTTTGTGATAGTTTTTTGTTTTTCATTTGTTTGTTTTTGAGACAAGGTTTCTCTGTGCAGCCCGGGCAATCTTGGAACTCTGTAGATGGGGCTTGGCCTTGAACTCACAGAGATCTGTCTGCCTCCACCTCTGCCTCTGCCTCCTCCTGGAATTAAAAGCGTGCATGCTCATCTCCTGACACTGTTGTTTTGAGAGCTTCCCTCTACAGCCTGGCCTTGAACTCAAGGTAATCTTCTCGTCTCATCCTCCCAAATACTAGGATAATAGGCACGAGCCAGTTGCCCAGATTTTTGCTGCGTTCTGTGTGCATGCACATGTGTATTCAGATGCACAAGAAAGTGTAAGTGTGTTCACATGGAAGGCCAGAACTGACGCTGAATGTCTTCTCCAGTCACTCTCTACTTTACTGAGGCAGTTTCTCAGGGAACCTGGGGCCTGTTGATTTGGACTAGTCTTGCTAGCCACTCTGTTCCAGGGATTCTGTTCCTATCCTACTGCTGGCATGATAGTGGCCAATATGCCACCACTATACTCTTGATGCCTAGGGATGGAATCTTATGAAAGTCAAGGTTATGGGGTGTGGTGGCACACACTTTTAAAATTCCACATCAGGTAGCTCACAATACCTTTGTAACCCTAGTTCAAGGGAATCTAGTTCTCTCTTCTGGCCTACACACACAGGCACACAAACAAAAAAAAAGTTATCTTTTTAAAACCAAAGTCAGTTGGGCACCATGGAATGTGCCTTTAATTCCAGTGCTTGGGAGGCAGAGCATCTCTGTGACTTTGAGGCTAGCCTTGTCTACTTAGTAAGCTCCAGGACAGCCAGGGCTATAAAGAGCTCCTGTCTCCAAAAAGTTAATTAATTAAAAAATAAATAAATAAAACCAAAGTAAAACATTTATTTAAGTACACCTATTTAATTATTTTAAAGTTTTTTTGAGAGTAATTCCTTTACAACTATGGTTAAATAAGCAACTATTAGGGTACTCAGCTATATTTGAAATTCTACATATCTGATGCTACACACACACACACACACACACACACACACACACACACATACACACACAGCTTGAGGCTAAATTAGGATATGTGACTAAGTTTTTCCAAGTGTTAGGCAAAAGTTTGTGTGTTAAAGGTATGTAGGTTTACAAAAAAAAGTATGTAGGTTTAATACATATAAGGCAGTCAATAATATTCTCTATACATGATGCATTGCGTCAAAACCTTAAACACATAATTACTAAATCATCTGGCATTTCTGCTTGTTTTATTTTTTAATTACGTGTACATATTTCATTATTTGAATATATGTGTGTGTGTGTGTGTGTATGAACATTGTGCACATGAGTACAGGTGCCTTTGAAGTTAGATCTCTCAGCTATGTAGATCATGCTTGACTAAAATTCACCACATAGCCAAAGCTGGCCTTACACTCCCAGTTCTTCTGCCTCTACCTCCAGTATATCATCACTCACCAGTCAGATGTCATTTGTATAATTCTTGCACTTAAAATCTGTCCCGCAGCAAGATGTGGTAGCTTACATCTATGACTCTAGCACATGCACCCCCAAGGCTGACACAAAAGGATCACCACGAGTTGGAGGACAGCTTACACAGTGAGTTTCAGGCCAGCTTGGGCTGGGCTGTAGTATATGACTCTGTCTCAAAAGAGAACAAGAAAAGGAAAAAAGGAATAAATAAATTGTAAAAAGCTTTGGGCTGGGGGTATAGCTCACTTGCTAGATCACTTGCCTGGCATGTGCAAGGCCACAGGTCCATTATTGAACATGGGGGGGGAATCACATCATGTGCCCTAACTTAGGTCTGTCCATCTGTCTTCAATAAGCTAAGAGGTAAATTAAAAATGGAAAGCAGAAAAAGTGATTTAGTCAATCAGGCCACACTGGGAAACAAAACAAGTGTTTCCTTAGAATATCTTCATTTCTACCAGAACTGCCCCAATTCCCACATTCTGTTTTAACAATTTTGAACTGGCACATGGTAATTATGCCTGAAACAAAAGGATAAATACAGTGAACATAGGGATGGAGGCTACAATAGGGTGTGGGGTACCACACCAAAGAATCGTTTTCCATGGCTCTTAGTTACTTTTGGAAGGGGTGGCACAAGCAACTCCATCTCACTGGTTTGAGACAGGCTCTCACCATGAGGCCTACACTGGCCTCGAACTTGGGATCCTCTGTGTCAGCTTCCCAGGCAAGTGCTACCATGCCAACTGACTTTATTTTCAGTCTGACTATCTCTTCACCTCCATCTCTGAACAAATATTTTCTGAAGACATTGCTCATTGACCATCTGGTGGTTTGCTCTCCATAGTCCCATGATGCCAGGCAAAGATTCCTTCTGGTTGGTCTGATTTGATCCACCTTGGGGTGGCAGGTAAATGACAGATGTTAAGGAGCTAGTACTAATCAGCCTTTCAGACCTGATTTTAACAACTGAGGTATAGAAGGATTGGCTTGGCCGGGCAGTGGTGGCGCACACCTTTAATCCCAGCACTTGGGAGGCAGAGGCAG
>NC_045030.1:2377850-2385882 GCF_008632895.1 Mastomys coucha | reverse complement strand
CTCAAACTCAGAAATCCTCCTGCCTCTGCCTCCCAAGTGCTGGGATTAAAGGTGTGCGCCACCACCGCTCGGTCTTCTTTATTATTTTATTTATTATTATTATTATTATTTTTGGTTTTTCAAGACAGGGTCTCTCTATATACAATCACACTCTTCTAAAGCAATATTTAAATATCTTTGGTTTAGTAGAATAAAAAAGGATGCAGATTTTTAATTTTTTTTTTAAGATTTATTTATTTTATGTGTATGAGTACACTAGCTGTACAGATGGCTCGTTCCGGCCCCGCCTCCGGCATAGTATGCTGTAGCTATCTTCAGATGCACCAGAAGAGGGCGTCAGATCTCATTATGGGTGGTTGTGAGCCACCATGTGGATGCTGGGATCCGAACTCAGGACCTTTGGAAGAGCAGTCAGTGCTCTTACCCGCTGAGCCATCTCGCCAGCCCGGATGCAGATTTTTAAATGTCATGTTTTTTTAAAGTCTATAAGATAAACTATTTTACAGAGAGTTGGGGGAGGACATTGAACAAGCAACATAAACAGCATTTTAAAGATGCTAGGACATGGCCAGGTGGTGGTGGCACATGCCTTTAATCCCAGCACTTGGGAGGCAGAGGCAGAGGCAGGTGGATTTCTGATTTCAAGGCCAGCCTGGTCTACAGAGTAACTTCCAGGACATCCAGGGCTACACAGAGAAACCCTGTCTTGAAAAACCAAAACAAAAAACAAACAAACAAAAAGGATGCTAGGACATTACTCACAGGGTATTCTCATCTATTTTAAGCAAAGTGCAACTGGTTTCAGGAGCCAGTTACTAGAGGAACTAAAGTAAAAAATTATCCAAGGTCCAATACAGCGTGAAAAATGCCATTGTTTGTATTAGTTGCTCATTTAAAGGGGCAGAGTTCAGTCAAGCTGTGGCAATGGGATGAGTCTTCTTGCTAGGACTCCATAATCAGTGATCTCCAGGTGTTGGCTCCCTTTCTCATACAAGTGCATCTTTTCTTCTCCCATGCCATTAGCTTAGGCTATTCAGCCTAGCACAGGGTAAAGAGCAGCATGGCTGCTGTACCCATTGCTCAGGCTGGCTCTGGCTGGCTGAAGCCCCTCTTTGTGCTGAGCAATAGTGATTGCTGGTTATTGTACATAATATATAAACTTTAGCTACACATCTCCGCACATGTCCAGTCAGAATCATAGGGTATTACATGCTCCACAGTCAACTCAAAACAGTGGTTCTCAAAGCAGCCCAGCCATTCAAAGACCATAACACAAATGAATCCTTAAATGAAGCTGTACTTTAAGTCAATTTCCTAAGCAGCCATAGATTTGAAACACAAACAGCAGAATTTTTTTTTTTTTTTTTGGTTTTCCGAGAAAATATTTTTTTTTAAAAAAAGTGTTTTTTAACAACAACAACAAAAATATCTTATTTTAGGTTTAGCACATAGAACAAAACAATTCCTTTCAGAAGGTGGCAGGCAGCCACGTGCGGGATGTACATATTGTCTCCAATCGATAAACACCATACAAAACACAGATTCTTTTCAAAACAACCACCCTCATTATTCACTAGCGTCTAAGAGCTAAATAACTAAAGGTAAAGGAGCTATCCTTCTAATAGCAAGAGTTACATGAAATTGACAGTTTGGAAAAATGAAAACTTTCGAAAATAGCTTGACTGTGGTCTCCAGAATCACACACATAGTGAGACAGCAGACACAGTCCACATCTTAAAACCAGTTAACTTGTTTTAAATGAGTACTTAATTAAAATATTGACATTTTACCTCTAAGGGAAGAGCAATCAGAAGTAGATGGTATGAAGCACAGAAAAAGCTTTTGCAGAAACTGGATTTTACAAGAAAACTTATGTTCAATTTAAATGAGGCTACCAGGCCATGTTCACCTTTGCTCAGCTGTAGGGCTCTCTCTCCCTCATAAATGCTGCAAAAGAAGATGGTAAGAACCCACGAAGTGCTCCCATTTGTTGACTTTCCAAAAGCAGCTTCCTGTAACCTTAATCAAGGGAGCACTCCAGTTGGGAGTTACATTAGCTAAGCAGAGCAGTTCTTGATTTTTAGTAAGACCTGCTATCGCATAGATAGTTCATGCAGCATCTTAACAAGCAGAATGGAACAAAAGGAAAAAGATGATACACCATCCAGTTTTCTTTTTTCCAGGACGGAGTTTCTCTCTGTAGCCCTGGCTGGCCTGGAACTCTGTAGACCAGGCTGGCCTGGAACTGGAGATCTGCTTGCTTCTGCTTCCTAAATGCTGGGATTAAAGGTGTGCACTGCCACCACCACCACGCCACCTAGCAGCATCACCATTTTCTTTTCTTTTCTTTTCTTGATTTTCGATACAGGATTTCTCTGTTTAGCCTTGGCTGTCCTGGAACTCACTCTGTAGACCAGGCTGGCCTCGAACTCAGAAATCCGCCTGCCTCTGCCTCCCAAGTGCTGGGATTAAAGGCATGTGCACCACCACTGACCAGATTCTATACAGGTCTTTTGTGCCACAATGCTAACTGTTGCTGGTTCTACATACAAATGTATCTCTATTCCAGCCCTCTAAAACTTGACAGGTATTGTGCTAGATATTTATAAATTTGGTCATGACTTGATTGCTTAATTTTCATTTTACTATTGTGGGTTTGTTTGTTTGCTTTTGATGCCTGCCTGGTGCCCTTGGTAATCAGAAGAGGACATTTGGATCCCTGGGCACTGACTAGAACTACCTATGGGTGTGATCTGCATGTAGACGCTAGAAACTCAACCTGGGTCCTCTAGTAACTGGCTCCTGAAACCAACTGCACTTGGCTTAAAATGGATGACAATGTCCAGCCAGTGCTCTTACTAAATGGTCCTTAGAGTTTCCTTCTGAGCCTTGCTGTCATATTCCCACATCAGAGAGATTAAGAACCAGGGATATGGGCTGGAGAGATGGCTCAGTGGTTAAGATCACTGACTGTTCTTCCAAAGATCCTGAGTTCAAAACCCTGCAACCACATGATGGCTTACAACCATCTGTAATGAGATCTGATGCCCTCTTCTGTTGTGTCTGAAGATAGGTACAGTGTACTTACATATAATAAATAAATAAATCTTTAAAAAAAAAACAGGGGGGCTGGAGAGATGGCTCAGCAGGTAAGAGCACTGACTGCTCTTCCAAAGGTATTGAGTTCAATTCCCAGCAACCACATGGTGGCTCACAACCATCTGTAATGGGATCTGATGCCCTCTTCTGGGTGTCTGAAGACAGCTACAGTGTACTTACATAAAATAATAAATCTTAAAAAAGAAAAAGAGATAGAGAACACCAGCAACACATTTAGATACTAAAGCAACATGGTTTATTATATCTTAGTAATTCTTTCAAAGGGAAAGGCCTCTCAACATTGTCAATACATTTGAAACAAACTAAGGCAAAGCAGCTGTGGGTACAGGTCAACCCTGAAATCAATCTTCTCACTGTATACTTTAAGTTTCTCTAGTAAACACTGTTCAGACATTGTCAACACTCAATAAAAATGTTAGCTCTGTTTATATTGTCTTTCATAATGTCATAATCAGATTTTGTCCTCAACCCATCTTCATAATTAATAGTTGAAAGCACCAGGCCCACATCATTTTACAAAGGAAGCTTAAAATTAATGTTTCTGCCACATGTGGTGGCACACATCTTTGATGCCTGTACTTCAGAGGCCAAAGTGGGTAGGTCTTTGTAATTTCAAGACTAATCTGGTCTACATAGCAAGTTCCAGGCCAGCTCCGTCTCAAAAACAAGCCAAAACAAAAACATTTTTTGGGGTGGGGGCTTTGGAGACAGGGTTTCTCTGTGTAGCCCTGGCTGTCCTGGAACTCACTCTGTAGACCAGGCTGGCCTCAAACACAGAAATCCTCCTGCCGCTGCCTCCCAAGTGCTGGGATTAAAGGAATGCGCCACCACTGCCTGGCAGCTTTGATTCTCTCTAGGTTACCAAACTAGTACAGAGTATATTTTCCTGGTTATGTAAACCATGGTACTGAGATCTATCTATTCCAAATGGTTCCACCGAACCACAGTGGCTCAAGAGCACCCCAAATCTTTCCTGTTATATGACAAATACCCTAATCAGCTTTATGGGCCTCTCTATTTAAGACACTTGTAACTCTAGAAAGCCAAGCCACCTTCTCTCCTCCAGTTGAGAGGCCCCTTCTACACAGGTCAATGCAGGAGCAAAGACAAACCTGTGAGAGGAAATGGAATGGGCCTCCCAGAAGCTTCTGATCACAGGAATCTATCTTTGTGGTCCTTGACTTGGAATTCTGCTCAGGTCTCTAATCCATGTGAGAGCTCTCTGCTTTGGCACCATTCTCTATGTTACAACTGTAACCTAATAAGTCTTCAACAGAAGAGCATCCAAAACAAAACCATTCACCAAATGGCAGCAGGGAATGAATCAAAAGAATTCCAGCCAGGTGGTGGTGGAGCACACCTTTAATCCCAGCACTCGGGAGGCAGAGGCAGGTGGATTTCTGAGTTCGAGGCCAGCCTGGTCTACAGAGTGAGTTCCAGGACAGCCAGGGCTATACAGAGAAAACCAAAAAAATCCCTCCAAATTGCTCCAAAGATCTCAACGGCAAAAAAGGGAGACAAAAGCTGATCAGTGAGAGACTTCCCAAGGGTCAGATTTTTAGAGATTTTTAAGAGTTTAGACAAAGTCCAAACTCCTTTGCCTGCTTCATTGAGTAGAGGTAGGAAGCAGCCAGTGCTGGCTAAGGTGGAAAGAACAAATTGTCCCTGCAAGAAATGACTCCAGAAAATCTGGAAACTTCCATTTTTCCTTTCTTCTCTCCCTGAGATCATCACAATATTAGTAGATTCTCCCCAAACGTGTCTTTATCCCTCCATAAATGCCATTTTGTTACCAAGCTTGGGGTTTACAACCTGTGCCCCAAGTCAGGTCCAGCCACCCATCTTCAATAAGCCAATTAAAGGAGCCAAATTAAAAGTTGAAAGCAAGCCAGGCTTAGTGGCACATGCCTTTGATCCCACCACTTGGGTGGCAGAGGCATGTGGATCTCTGCGAATCCAAGGTCGGCCTGGTCTGTAAAGCAAGTCCAGGACAGTCAGGGCTAGTTACACTGAGAAACGTTATCTCAGGAAAAAAAGAAAGTCGAACACAGGCCAGAGATATTGCCAACACTTGGGAGACAGGGGCAGGAGGATCTCTGTAAGTTCAAGGCCAGCCTGGTCTTCATACCAAATTTCACACCAGCCCGGACTTACATGGAGACCTTATTTCAACAGCACCCACTCTCTCAAAAGTGGAAAGCAGAAAAGGGAGATTTATTCAATGTGACCACACTGGGGAGAGGGACATAGTTGGTCTAACAAATTCCTCAGCTCTGTCTTTGGGGTCCTGAAAGTTTAAACGAGGGCTTAGTTTACATCTAAGCAGTCCAGGCGAAGGCTGTGCCCCATCCACCCAGCATTATCTGTCTTCAGGCCATCCTATAAGGTTGTCTGACCACTTGGTAGAACTACTGCAAATCTCTCTCTGGGAGACAGGAGACAAGTTCCCCTTATGCTTGGTGTCCTTTTGAATGAGATTTCTAGGGAAATTATCATTTTAGGGGGTCCATTGTTTCAACAGTCTAATCATCAGACTAAAAGACATAATCTCTATAGAATCGCTTCATTTCTGCTAGAGTCATTACAGGTTCAGGGGGCAGTACTGCAAAAAAGTAAAATAGAGCTAAGTTTTGTCAACAGTCCAAACTCACCTGCGAGAAGGCTCAACCCATCCATCTCCTTTCTTGCACCCTGTTAGGAAAAGTGGCTAATTAATCTAAAATTATGCCTACCTTCAAAGTTTGCTCAAAAGAATATATTTTTTTGGTACTAAAAATGAGTGTTTTCAAAATGAGAGCTATAGGGGCTGGAGAGATGGCTCAGTGGTTAAGAGCACTGACTGCTCTTCCAGAGGTCCTGAGTTCAAATCCCAGCAACCACATGGGTAGCTCACGACCATCTGTAATGAGATCCAATGCCCTCATCTGATGTGTCTGAAGACAGCTACAGTGTACACATATACATTAAATAAATAAATAAATAAATAAATAAAATCTTTTAAAAGAGAGAGAGAGTGACCTATGGTATAGAACTACTGAAGTCGCAGGGAAATGGGCTCAACATAGGGGCAACCATCCTCAGGTCTTTGTATGTTTGTTTGTTTGTTTATTTAATGTAAGTACACTGTTGCTGTCTTCAGACACACCAGAAGAGGGCATCAGATCTCATTACAGATGGTTGTGAGCCACCATGTGGTTGCTGGGAATTGAACTCAGGACCTCTGGAAGAGCAGTCAGTGCTCCTAACTACTGAGACAGCTCTCCAACCTTCTTGTCCTCGGGTCTTTCTAGGTCAAAATATCCCTGACACAAAGAAATGACAAAGTTAGAAGTAAAGCCCGATTCTCCCAGTTCAAGAATAGTGGGATTGACCTCAGTGTTCCACAGCCAAGGCTTAAGGGCCAAAGCCAAAACTGATAAAAGGGCTGAAAAGACAGCCAGTATTTTGGCCCTCACTCTTCATGCTCAGCTAGAGGCCAGAAGATATCAGTGGCCCTTCTAAAAGAACCAGCCAACTCAAGGGAGTCACTATTTGAGAGACAAGAGGCTAAAAATAAAATTTGAAAAAAAAAAAAAGCAGAATCTGCCACTCACTAATCAACCCCTGACCACTTGAAGCCCAACTCAGTGACTTGTGTGTGTTGTCTATTTTTTTTTTTTTAAGATTGGTTTATTTAGGGGCTGGAGAGCTGGCTCAGTGGTTAAGAGTACTTACTGACTGCTCTTCCAGAGGTCCTGAGTTCAATTCCCAGCAACCACATGGTGGCTCACAACCATCTGCAATGGGATCTGATGCCCTCTTCTAGTGTGTCTGAAGACAGCTACAGTGTACTCACATACATGAAATAAATATATAATTCTTTTTTAAAAAAAGATTGGTTTATTTAGGGGGAATAAGAGATGACTTAGCTCGAAAAACAAAAGAGAGAGAGAGAAAGAGAGAGAGAGAGAGAGAGAGAGAGAGAGAGAGAGAGAGAGAGAGAGAGAGATGACTCAGTAGTTAAGAGTACTTGTTGTTCTTGCAAAAGACCCACTACCCATATAGGGCCTCACTGTCACCTGTTCTAAGGGATCCAATACAGTGACTTCTGGCTTTTGAGGACACCAGACCTTTAACACAGAATACATACTTATATGTAGGCAAAGCATTCTCTCTCTCTGTCTTTTTGTTTTGTTTTGTTTTTTAGAGACAGGGTTTCTCTGTGTAGCCCTGGCTGTCCTGGAACTCACTCTGTAGACCAGGCTGGCCCCAAACTCAGAAATCTGCCTGCCTCTGCCTCCCAAGTGCTGGGATTAAAGGCATGCGCCACCACTGTCGGGCTAGGCAAAACATTCTCACATAAGTAAAACAAATATTAAAATGCTGGGAACCAAATTCAGGTCCTCTGCAAGATGACTATGGCAGCTTTTAACCACTGAGTCATCTCTCCTGCCCCTGACTTGCCATGCCTTATATAAATCCTAACTCTAGCAGGGCAGTGGTGGCATATGCCTTTAATCCCAGCACTTGGGAGGCAGAGGCAGGTGGATTTCTGAGTTTGAGGCCAGCCTGGTCTACAGAGTGAGTTCCAGGACAGCCAATGCTATACAGAGAAACCCTGTCTCAAAACAAAACAAAACAAAACAAAACAAAACAAAACAAAAAGGCCTAACTCTAACAGACCCTTGGTGCCTCACCCCAACTGGCCAGAATTAAGAAGGGCAAATGGTGTTGTGAATCTACTTAATAAGGCAGTGGTTGTCATTATCTATTCATATATGATCCCAAACAAATGACCCATGGACACAGGCTGGGAAATTTAACTGTTATAAAAGGACCCTGTTTCCTCTTGGGTGTAATTCTGAGAATCTACCTGCTGTGTTTTTATGGTATATATTTTTTCTTTTCACCTTTCATTCTTTTCTTTAAGACA
>NC_045030.1:2375623-2377733 GCF_008632895.1 Mastomys coucha | reverse complement strand
GCTGTCTGCCCCCACCTCCTATACACTGCCACTGAAGGTGTGTGCTGACCAGAAGCCTCTTCCGAGCTTATGTGGTTCTGAGAAGTACCATCATCAGTCGAAAGTATGAAGATATGAGGTAGGAATGTGACAG
Source organism: Mastomys coucha (assembly GCF_008632895.1). Taxonomy (NCBI): domain Eukaryota; kingdom Metazoa; phylum Chordata; class Mammalia; order Rodentia; family Muridae; genus Mastomys; species Mastomys coucha. Next base: position 2,377,600 of record NC_045030.1, on the reverse strand, counting down.
TATGATTAAGGTCTGCTCAGCGACCAGGACATGCGTAGACTAGTAGCCTGCCTTCTAGAATGCTCCTCCCCTGCTCTCCTCCACTAAGCCCCACATGATGGCTCTTGGGCCTTTCCTGGAGACCTTCACACCATGTTTGACTTTGATGGCTTCTACTAGGCACACTACAGAGAACAGCTAGAGAGAAAGTATGCAGAGTCTACGCTCCTGGAGGGAAGCCCTTCGCAAAATGCAAAGAACGGAACCAAGAAGGGGCTCCATGGGTAGGAGACCCCAGGTGCCACTTTGTCTTCCTTTTCCTGGTCTTTGCCTTCTCCTTGGCTTTCACCTTTGCCTTTTGCATTTAATCAAAGAAAATGGGTGAGGGAACAGGGGAAAAGAACCAAGCCAGGAAACCTGCCTCTCTTGACACTCGGGAGGTAAAGACGGGCAGATCTCTGAGATTGTGGCCAGCTTGGCCTATAAACTAAGTCCAGGATAGCCAGAGCTATTACACTGAGAAACCCTGTCTAGACTCCCCCGACCCCAAACGTTTTTAGATGTATTTTATGTCTAGGGGTACTTCACCTGCATATATTTCTGTGCAGTCTGTGCTTGTCCAGTGTCTATGGAGATGAGAAGAGAGTGTAGGATCCCCTGGATCTGGGGTTACTGATGGTCGTGAGCCACCATGTGGATTCTGGGAACCAAACCAAACTCCTCTGTAAGAACAGTAGATGCCCTTAACTGCTGGCTGAGCCAACTCTCCAAACCCCAATATAAGTTTTAATAAAGAAGGCTAGCGAGTTGGCTCAGCTAGTAAAGGCACTTCTCGTTGAGTCTGAGTATTTGAGCTCAGTTCTTAGGACCGACTTGGTAGATCCAACTTCTGAAAGTTGTCCTCTAATCTCCATACTAACACCATGGCACCGAGCACCTACACACAACACACAGAAAATAAAAATATTTTAAAGTTTATACTGGGCTGAGTGGTGGTGGCACACGCCTTTAATCCCAGGGAAGCAGAGACAGGCAGATCTCTGAGTTCAAGGCCAGCCTGGTTTACAGAGTGAGTTCCAGGACAGCCAGGGCTACACGGAGGATACCCTGTCTCGAAAACACCACCCCCGAAAAGAAGACATAAAAAGTTTATACTTTTTTTTTGATTTTTCAAGACAGGATTTCTCTGTGCCCTGACTGTCCTGGAACTCACTCTGTAGACCAGGCTGGCCTCAAACTCAGAAATCCGCCCACCTCTGCCTCCCAAGCGCTGGGATTAAAGGCCTGTACCACCACTGCCTGGCTGAAGGTTTATACTTTTTATACACTGTGGGGCTAGTGTCAACACTCAAAATTGCATAAAAACTAGGCATGGTGGTACAAGACTACAATCCCAGCTCTCTGAAAGAAAGGATCCAAAGTCATCGTCAGCTACAAAGCAAATTTGAAGCCAGCCTGGACTCCTAGTGTGTATGAAAACGTCATGTATACTTTTCCCACCACAAACTGAGTTCTTGAGTTGTTTGAATTTGTTATTAGATTTTAAAAGCATGTTCTAGACCATCCTTTTCATGCATTTTTTTTTAAAAACTGTTATCTCGGGGCCACCCTTATCTCAAGGCCAGCATGTTCAATCTGGAATGCAACGACTCCTGGGCAAACAGCCCACTCCTCCCGGCCCAAAATGCTTCTGGCAGAGAAGGCATTCAAGACTGGGTGTACTGAAGAGAGACTGTCATTCCTGGACTTAGAAGGCAGAGGCAGGAGGATCATTGCAAGTTCTCCTTGAGATACATCAGCCCCCATACCCAAGGTAAGTTCCATGTTCACCAGGGCTATATAGCAAGACCCTTTCTGCAAAAGAGAGAGAGAAGGAGAGGGAGACACAGAGAGAGACACAGAGAGAGAGACGGGGTGGGGGAGAGGGAGAGGGAGAAGGAAAGAGGAAGAAAGGAAAAACAGGCACCCATAGCTAATGAAAAACTATAGATTCTAACC
>NC_045030.1:2374256-2375344 GCF_008632895.1 Mastomys coucha | reverse complement strand
TGAGTTCATGGCTAGCGTGGCCCATGGAGTGAGTTTCAACCTCACCTGGGCTACATGAGACCTCTCTGTTTACAGACCTAGCCTGGTATCAAACTCAGAACTGTTCTATATTCATGCTTCCCCCACCCATTCTGCCTCCTTATTCAATTTGGATTTGCTTGAAGTGTCCCCCATTTGTGGCTTGATTTCATTTCTATAGTCATTAAGTTGGAAGAGCTCCTACCCCCTTGTCTAGTAACAGCTATTTTAGTAGAATTCTTTTTGTACTCGTCTAGTATAGAAAATGTTTTAGAAAATAAATTGCTGAACTATCTTGATATAAAAGGTGACTTGTGTCAGGTATGGTGGCTGTAGACCTCTACTTCTAGCACTTGGCCTGTCTATGTAGTATGAAACACTGTTTCAAAAAGAACGTCTAAATTGAGCTGGAGAGATGGCTCAGTGGTTAAGAGCACTGACTGCTCTTCTGAAGGTTCTGAGTTCAAATCCCAGCAACCACATGGTGGCTCACAACCATCTGTAATGGGATCTGATGCCCTCTTATGGTGTGTCTAAAGACAGCTATGGTGTACTCATATAAATAAACATCTTTTAAAAAAAAAGAATGTCTAAATTACTAAGTTACAGGACAGACAGTGGTAATGGAAAAAAAAAGGTTCTGTTTACATTTGGTCTTATTTCTTGGACCTTCATGGCACTGTGTAGCCCCTCATGAACATGCTTCAATGTAAGGATGAAGGACTTTGGGTCCCAAAGCTATTTCTAGCTAAGAAGTGTTAACAGGAAAGCATCAGTTTACATATTCCTGATTGGAAAAATGATGTACCTTTCTCAATTATCTGCTCACCTGATTAAGAGCCAGACCTGTGGGTCATTGGTTCTTGAATAGTGATACTGGTCATCTTAACATTTTGAGACTGGGACACGATTATGATTGTTGAGTGTCAAGCACTATTATAGGCCAGACAGTGGTGGCGCACGCCTTTAATCCCAGCACTTGGGAGGCAGAGGCAGGCGGATTGGATTTCTGAGTTTGATGCCAGCCTGGTCTACAGAGTGAGTTCCAGGACAGCCAGGGCTACACAGAG
>NC_045030.1:2370652-2373659 GCF_008632895.1 Mastomys coucha | reverse complement strand
ACAGAAATATGTGAATTTCAAGCTTCCCTTTGGCATTAGAGTCTCACCTTTTTCCTTCTCCTGGGGCGAGAATCCTAGGAAAATTTCAGTTTCTTTGACTCAATTTTCTCAGGAGCCTGACAGTAGAAGAAAGGGAACAAGTGTGGCCCTCCTTAGAATATCCCAGCTCATGCCAGAATAGTTACAGTCAGAGCTGGATATGGTGGTTACATACCTGTGGTCCCAGCACTTGAGAGGCAGTGGCAGGAAACTGTTGTGTTTGTGGCCACAGGGACTCCACTGAAATCTTGTCTCAAAAGAATAATAGCAATAATCATAATGGCTTCTCTTCAGTATCATTTGCTTCTTACTGAAATAAAAACCACATAAAACTGAAGGGAACAAAAATTGATTACTGCTCAGAATTAATGTTGGTGTGTGAACCTATCTCATGCATATATGCATATGTGCGCGTGTGTGTGTGTGTGTGTGTGTGTGTGTGTGTGTGTGTGTGTGTATGTGTGTGTGTTGAGGCTTGAAGCTCACAAATTCTAAGCAACAGCTCTATCCCTGAGTTGCACTGCTAGTCTTCTCAGTTATATGGGCATGTTTATTCTTTTTGGGGGGAAGGGGGAGAGACAGGGTTTCTCTGTGTAGCCCTGGCTGTCCTGGAACTCACTCTGTAGACCAGGCTGGCCTCAAACCCAGAAATCCACCTGCCTCCACCTCCCAAGTGCTGGGATTAAAGGTGTAAGCCACCACTGCCCAGTTGGCATGTTTATTCTTATTAATTTGTTAAAATCTATAGTGTAGTCACCTTTTACCTACTATTTGTAACCACCTAGTTTTATTTTGTTTTTTTTTTCTTAAACCTAGATGTTTATTTATGTAATTTAGATTCTAAATTTAAAATGAGCTCAAAATGGAAGAATTTGGGGTTAGAGAGATGGCTCAGTGGTAAAGAGCACTGGCCACTCTTCCAGAGGTCTCAAGTTCAATTTCCAACACGTACATGGTGGCTTACAACCATCTGTCACTCCAGTTTGAGGGAGACCCAATGCCTTTTTATGGCCTTTGAATATACAGAATACATAAAATAAATCTAAAATAACCCTTTAAAAAGATGAAGAAGAGCCAAGCAAAGTGGCTCATGTCTGTAATCCTAGCAGTAAACAAAGCAGGGAAGGCTAGTTTCTGTGGAGTTCAAGGCCAGCTGCGTTCATATATCAAGTTCAAGGTTCACCAGAGTCACACAGTGAAAACTTGTTTCAAAAACAAAACAAAACAGGAAATTATCAAAAGTAAGAATTTCAAGAGCTATGAGAACCACTGGTGGCTTTACGGGGTTGGATAGCTTTGACCTGACCTGACTTTGACCTGAAAGAAATGTGTTCTGTTAGAAAGGAATATAGCAAACAGTATAGAGGACTGGGAAGAGACTACTCACTATATTAGCTACTTTAGTCGTTGTTATGGCTGCTCTAATTAAAGTTTATTTTCATGTACATGAATGTTTTGTCTACATGTATGCATATGTACCTATGGGTACCTATGAAGGTGAGGCGAGGGCATTCGATCTCCTGGAACTGGAGATGTTTATGAGTGCCTATGTGAATACTGGGACTTAAACCCAGGTCCCCACTTTTATTTTTTTCAAACAAGGTCTCAAACAAGGTTGGTCTCAAACTCACTATGTAGCTAAGGATGACCTTGAACTCCTGATTCTCCTGCCTCCATGGGATTCCATGTCCATTTCTGTGTTATTTTCTTTCATCATTAAATAATAAGAACTATTACACTTTGCTGGGTGTTGCAAACTAGTTACCGTCCTGGGCTCTAAGGCACTAGAACACACTCAACTTTCCTTCCCAGTCTCTAAAGACCATTATTCTAGTCATCCTTCTATGTGACTGACTTTTTTCATTTCTACGAAACCATTGCTGTTTGGTGTTTACGGAAGTGGATATGCTAATCACTTCAGTTCAACCATTATGTATTATGTGCATGTATCAAATGATGATGCTGTGCCATAAATGTATATATATACTTGGTATGTCTCGATTAAAAATAATTCTTGAGATAATAAGCAATAGTTTCAGTCCTAAGCCAAACACATGACTCCTTGGCCAGGTTTGGGTCGCTGTGGTAGTGCTACCGAAGTGAGTCTTATGCTATCCAGATCTGGTGAACTCCAGACTCAAAGAGGCCCCGATAACCTAGTGCTGTGGCTTGAATCGGATGGAGGCTGCTGAACCTCACAAGAGGCTGACGAGAACAGTCAAGGAAGGATCCAAAGAAGAGAGGGCATTAGCACGGGTCTCAAATGGAAGCCTGACAGAGAAGACGCTTCAACCCGGACACCCCACCCCCGCCAGCACTGGGCTCCCCCAAGCCTAGCCTGGCCCCCGCTGATTCCCTTATCTATGCCTTCCCAGCTGCCTCCCTGCTGGCTGAACTGTGGCCACAGACTTCTGGGCCTTGCACCCCCTCCACAGGGATGGGGGAGGGAATGGGGTGAGGCCTGGCCTCAGAGGCACCCTACTCCCCACCCTTCATTTCCTTTACTGAGCCCTTTGTCACCTCCAGGAATGAAGAAATGGGATGTGAGTCCAGCATCACACCATTTTATTGGACATGCCTCTAGCCTTCCCCTCCCAATGAGGCTCCCCCATATCTCACCCCCAGACTCACAACTTCTGCCGCTAAGACTACTAAATACTGATGAGAAGTACTGTTTGAGCAGCACACCATTTATGATGTGCCCAGCAGGCACTGTGCAGATTAGTTACATTTGGTATAGCATAAGGAAGGTCTATGATTATCACCATTTTCCAAGCAAGCAACTGAAAGCACCGTGGATGACTTGCTTGCGCAGAAATTAGGCAGTCAATCACTGTGAGTTGAAGGGAGGTTGCTGAGGCCTTGGAGAGTCTCATTTCTGTGGCCCGACTCTAGTCTGGCAGGGGAGAGTGGCGAAAGACCACAAAGACTTAACGAGAATGTAATAGAATCATGCCTGAAATAAAAA
>NC_045030.1:2369733-2370604 GCF_008632895.1 Mastomys coucha | reverse complement strand
AAAAAAAAAAAAAAAAAAAGTACTTAGCATAGCGCCTGCGTCCTGCCAGCGAATATCGCTGCTCTTGGTGGGCTATCAGTAAGTTCCTGCAGGGAAAAGCTCGGGTGGAATCAGGAGCTGGGGGGTGGGGGCTGTAGTTGGCAAAGCACATGCCTAGTGTATATATGCAAGGCCCTGAGTTACATTCCTAGCATGGGGCAAGGATGAGAACTGGAGTTGTAAGTTAGAAAGAAGAAGAATTAGCATTAAGGCTGTGGATGTAGCTTACTAGTAAAGCTCTTGCCCAGTATTCAAGATGCATTAGGGTCCATCCCTAGCACCACAAAAATAATAGTAGTCTTAGACTAGAACTCAAACAGTGTTAGATAACCACTGCTATTAGTGTTAGGATCAGCATTAAAGCTCATATCAGCTTAGAGTTGATATTAGCATTACTGTTGGGGTGCACATATAGTTAGCATTACAGCTAGAATTCACAGCCAGGCTAGTTGGGAAGGGAGAGCAACTAACACAGGCAATAAGCACTCAGTAGACAAATCAGAATACTCTACTTGGACATCTCAGACTCACGTGAGTACTTAATATTTGATATATTGAGAACTCAGGTTCAGTCAGTCGGACTACTTAACATGGATTCAAATTCGTGCATTGTCCCCAAATACAGTAGTAGCTGTCATTGTTACCCCATTACAGAAGGGAGAATGGTAACTCATACATGATTTCATCTAGGTCTCCCCACTAGTAGCTAGGTGGGTTTGTAGCAAATAGTGGAATAGTGGCCTAGCTGCAGGTCCAGTGTCTATGTCCTTACAAAGGAAAGCAGCATACAGCCACTCTCACAGAATTTAAACAAGCCTCCCTTTTTTTTTTT
>NC_045030.1:2363003-2369127 GCF_008632895.1 Mastomys coucha | reverse complement strand
CACACACACACACACACACACACACACACACACACAGCTCACATTCTCAGACTCTGGCTCTAAATCTCTCCCCCTCTCTACATCATTTCTGTCTTCCTTTTTTGTCTCCATCTGTGCCCTAGGCCTTTGTCATTTCTAGGTTTTTCCTCACCTTCTGTCCATCTCTGCTTCATATTGTCTCTTTTACCTCTCCATGTTTATAACATTTCAGGCTCTCTGAATTTCGCTCTCTCTCTCCTTTCCCCCCTTCCTCCCTCCCAGGTGTCATCCCTCTGCCTCCTTCCACTTCTCCATCTCTGCCTCCTCACTTCTATCTCTTTCTGTATATCTCTGTCCCTGCTGCTTTCTGTCCTTTACTTAACCATCCTTGTTTGCCATCTTATCCCAATCCTCTGGGACTCACAGGGGAGTCCACTCTGGGTGACACCTCAGTTTCCCGCCTCTAATAGTATGGCGGGCAAGAAGTTGAGGCACTGTCCCTGTGTGCATCCCCTACCCTGCCCCCTAGCCCCAAGACAGCCTGTTACTGCGGCACCAACAGCCACAGTCGCCTCCATCTGATAAGACTTATCTGCTGCCCCAGAGCAGGCCAGAGCTGGCGTAAGCCCCAGGCACAAGACTAAGCACAAAGAAGTGTATGTACCCTTACTCCACTAGTCCTGGCCTAGTACCCGAGACTGGTTCATAGAGGTGGCCCGCAGCCTCTGGTTGAAATGCTCCCAAAACTCTGAGCCTCATTCTTCTCACCTGCAAAATGGGTACAGCTATATCCACCTTTCTCCCAGCATTCAGGAGGGCTCACACATATACAGGTCCAACCCACACATCACCTGGTACACAGTAGGGGCTTTCCTCACTGAAAAACCTAGTAGAGTATGAGACTTATATCTTGACTAAGAGCTCATATGACTTGACTGGACACTGGACTCCACAGAAGCCAAAGGCAAGGGGGATCCAACAACCTACAGGATAGACAGGAAGGGCGGAGTGACGACTAGTGTCTAAGAGGTCCTCCACAAGGAGGCGGCACACCCCCTCCCCTACACTGCCCCACCCACTGGGGCACCAGCCACTCCCTGGGGAGGAAAGAGGAGGGAGAAGGTGAGTGGGAGGGAGGGAGGGCGGGCTGGCAGGAGGGAGAGAAGAAGGGAGCCTCAAAGGCCAAGGCCAGTGAGGATCACACTGAACTCACCACAGCACTAAGGTGGCTGAACCCTCTGCATCAACAAGCCCAGGTCAGTCTCGAGTCCCAAAAACTTCTAGCAAGGCAACAGCCAGCCTGCTACCCAAGCCTGCTCCAGGCTTTCTGACCCATAGCTTGCCCCTAAAACGTGGGTCGTCCCACCCCCATTCTTCCACAGCTCCCCACACTTCTGTTTCAACCTCCATCTCTCCTCGCCAAAGCTTCTATCTGCCTCAACTTCTTCCCATTCTCCTATTCCTTCTAAGATATTTATGTCCTCTGACCCCTTACCTCTCTCTTCATCCTTCCAGGCCTACCTTCTCTATATACCACCGGCCAGAAATCCTATGCCTTCATTCCCCCACACTCCTATCTCATCTCAAATCGGAATTTTTACTAAGTGAAACTTATCTCCGCCTCTGTTCTCCCAAAAAAAGAAGAAAAAAAAACCACCTCATTTTGGCTTCCTCAAGACTCGTATTTCTGTTCCCAAGTGAATACCTCTGTTTCTACTTCATTCTTTCTGGCTCACCACACCTGTCTCTAATGTGTCAAACCCTAACTTTAAGCCCCATCCCCATCATGGCCTGTCAGACCTCATGCTTGTTCCCTGTGTCTTCTCTTTGACCTCCCCAAACTGTCCCCTTCCCCCTACCTGTTGGCCAAAACGTGTTCTCCTTACTTTAGATGCTAAGTTTCCTCCCCACAACTCTTCTGTCACAATGCCCCACATGTCTGCAGCCCTAGGGCTGATTGCCCACTGGACCCCATTCTTTCCACACTTTCTCCACCCCATCTCTTGGCTTGACTTCTCCACTCTTCCTGTGTCCCCAGAATTTGTCTCTAGATAACAGCCACGGTCCTGTCTGTCCAGGTCCATCTCGCTCCTAAACCCAATCGCTACCAGAAAAAAAAAAAATACAAAACTTCTCTCTCAAATTTTACCATGACTCCCAGAACCTACTTCTAACCTTTAAACTGCGTCTTGAACTTGGCAGCTGACTGTCAAACTTCACCTCTGGTTTCCTAAATTCATCTGTTTTCCTAATTCATTTCTGACCTTCGAAGCTTGGCTCTACTTCTTAAACCCAATTTTTCCCTTCCCATATACGCAAACTTCTCACCCTCAAACTCTACCTCTAAGTGCCGCAGGTCCTGCCTCTGCTCCTTTGGCCTCCATGGAGCCTTGCTGAGGGCTGGGTAGGGCAGTTACCTGGGGTGAGGGGCTGGGCCGGGAGAGTAGGTGCAGCTGCTGTGCCTCCTGGTTAGAGCAGTACTTTCTCTACTGAGGCAGCTGATAAGGAGTTCTCACATCCCCCAGCCTGGAGATAAACTTTATCTCTGTCGGGAGGGTGATAAGTGAGGTGGGGGGGTGGGCCCTTGATTCAGGAGGGGTGGGCAGCTCTGCACCCACCAAAGGTGAGAAGTCCAGGCCATGAGGCCCGAGGCTGAATCTGAGGGTGGGTGAGGGGATGAGGAATTGGTGACAGGAAGCCAACCTGAGACAGAGTAAGACACAGAGAGAAGAAGAGGCACAAAAAGAGAACTGGGAGCAGGAGATAGAGACACTGAGAGAGAAAGCAAGAGGCATAAAACATGTGGAGATAAAACAGTCTGAGGGGGGAGAAAGAAAAGAAGAGGAAGAAAGAAAGGAGGAAAGGAAGAAAAAGAAAGAAAACAGTGATCACATGAGGAGGAGGAGAGTCATGGGCAGAAAATGAGACAGAGGCAGAGACAGAAAAGCAAGAAGGAAAAATAGACAGAGGGAGAATGAATCATGGAAAAAGAGACAAAGAATTTGAGAGAGAGGAAAGAGGGGAAAGGTGAACTGAGAGTCGAGAGGAAGAGCAGCCACTGTCCAAATAGGTGGGGATTCTGAGCTCAAGGAGGTGATGGTGGACACAATCAGGAGCTGTCTTATCCCCAGCATAGTCCCCAAGCCTGGGCCCAGCGCTTTCCCATCTACCCATGGGTAGAGAAGATGGTATTCTCCTCCCACCCCTCCCTACAAATAGAGCCATGAGCCCATCAAGGCAGAGGCATGACTTTTGACTCCTTTTCCCTGCAGCCAAGCTGTGTGCAGTAAGGCACATTGAGGGATATAGGAATAGTAAGAATTCATGTCTCAGAAAAAGAAATAGGAGGAAAAGGCACTGGGAGGCACAGAGAGATACAGACTTGGAAAGATTGAGAGACATTCAGGAATACATAGTCTAGGAGAAAGCAAGAGAAACAGAAACACAGAAGGCAAGCTGAGAAAGACACAAAGAGACACAAATATGAATAAAGATGGAAAGATATTAGAGAAAGATAGACATGGATAGCCAAAGAAGGCGGTGGGGACATACACACACAAATTCATAAACGCACAGGAAAAGAAGGCAAGATATACCCTAGAAGTCTAGAGAGAGGGCTCTGAGGATAAATTACTTGCTAAATAAGGACCTGATATCCAAAACCCATACTGACATGGTAGGATGTATATCTGTGGTTTTAGCACAGTTTGGGGGGAAACGGGAGGTAGAGGAGATTTGCTGGAAGCTCACAGACCTATTGTGGTACACACAGTGGAAAAAAATGAGACCCTCTTTAAAAAGGAAGTGGATGGTGAGGACCAACACCCATGTTTGTCCTCCGACCTCCAGATAGATAGATGGATGGATGATAGATAGATAGATAGATAGATAGATAGATAGATAGATAGGTAGGTAGATAGATAGATAGACTGTATAAGCACACAAAGATAAAATCCTTGTTTTCAAAGGTAAATTCTAGAAGCATAGTAAGGTAGGAAAAACACAGAAACATAGTCAGTCATCCCTGAAAGGAAACAGGGAGGGAGAGACCCAGGGAGACAGAGAGCTAAAGAAACAGCCATGCTGTATAGACAGAGGGAAAAGATCAGCGCTCAGCTCTTCAGGTATCACCTCCAATAGAGCAGATGGGGAAACTGAGGTCTGGGAGTGGTAAGACTTGAAGGTTCCTGAAAACAGACCCTTCTCCCCACCCACCTATCACTCTTCTCAGAGGAAGCCAGTAGCTTTGGGGTGATTTCAAAAGTTGGGCGGGGATGGCAGAGATAAGCAGTGTGGGGGCAGGAGTACTGACCCCCCATAGAATAGGGAGGAACTAATGGGGCCCTCGGTCTGCAGACACAAGTGAAGTGGGGGAGGGGATAAAGCCGGAAACCACGGGGTTTCTGAGAAAGTCAGATGGCAAGATACAATAGATAGGGATGAAGTTGGGGAACACAGGAGGGTGAACCCCAAGCTCCTAAGGGAGCTGTCAAGGGGTCTAAGGGATCTTCTTGGTCCTGCATTCTGCCTGTGCAGAAGGAGAGAAAGGAAGGGGAAGAGAGAATAAAAAGGGGAAATAGAGGAGGAGGCCTTGAAGAATGGGAGAAAGAGAAACGAAGGCTCTCTGGAGGAGGAGAAAGAGGAAGGCTAGAAGGAAAGTAAAGGAGGAAGGAAAGAGGAGACACAGAAAGAGGAAGAGAAATTGGTACATGAAAAGGAGGGACAGGAGGAAAGAGGGAAGGGACAAACAGAGAGGAAGGGGATACAAGACAGTGAAAAGAGGAAAGGAGGAAGGAAAAAGAGGATGGAGAAGGAAGACATGGAGATGAGGGAGATGGGAGGAAGGAGAGGAGAGGAAGGAGAGGGACTCTGGGGGCAGCAAGCTAAGGGAGTGGTAGAGGGTAGAGGAAAGACAGACAAGTGGGGCAAGCAGGAGGATGGGGAAGAGATCAGGGGAAGATGGAGAGAAAAGGACGATGGAGGGAGACCCAAGAGAGATGACAGCCTAGGGAGCGAGGAAAGGGATAGAGGAGGAAGAGAATTTGAGTGCCCAAAAGGAGACACACAGAGTCTCAGTGACAGACTCAGAGGAAGAGAAAGAAAGGAGAGAAGAGAGGATTTCTGTGTCTTACAATCCTTCCTGTCCTCACAGGTTCAACCCCAGTGTCCCCATGGATTTTCCTGGCCTAGGGGCCCTGGGGACCTCAGAGCCCTTGCCCCAGTTTGTGGATTCTGCCCTGGTGTCCTCAACATCAGATTCAGCGGGTTTCTTTTCCTCTGGGCCTGAGGGTTTGGATGCAGCATCTTCTTCCACTTCCCCAAGTGCAAATACGGCCGCAGCCACAGCACTGGCCTACTACAGAGAAGCTGAGGCCTACAGACACTCCCCAGGTAACTGCTGGGTGGCTGCCTTGGCACTGGCTGGAAGTTGTCAGGATTGCCATAGAGATGGTTAGCTAGTTCACAGTTCTATGAGGAGGTCATCTTGGAAAGAGTGAGAAGCTCTGGATGGGTGTACTGCCCCATTTGCCCTGGGAATACCAGTCCTCTCTTCTGTCCACCATACTGGAGTAAGCACAGGCTGGAAGTGTGTACGAAGCTGCCTTATTTGTCAGTTGACCTGTAGCTTCCCAGTCTCAATGGATCAAAAAGGGATGGAGGGAATTGTCCTTGCTATAGTGACCAGAGGGACATAGAACTCAGGAGTTACCTAGTAGCAAGAGACTATTGTCAGAAGACCAGAAAGCTAGCCACCATGTTGGGACTGATGAACACCATTTCACTGTAAAAGTAGGACTACCTAAGGTTTATTGCTGTTCTTTCCTTTTCTTCTCTACCCCTCCAACAGTCTTTCAGGTGTATCCATTACTCAACAGTATGGAGGGAATCCCAGGGGGCTCACCTTATGCTAGCTGGGCCTATGGCAAGACGGCACTCTACCCTACCTCAACTGTGTGCCCCAGCCACGAGGATGCCCCTTCCCAGGCCCTGGAAGATCCAGAAGGGAAGAGCAACAACACATTCTTGGAAACCTTGAAGACGGAGAGGCTGAGTCCAGACCTCCTGACCCTGGGAACTGCAATGCCTGCATCGCTCCCTGTTACCAGCGGTGCTTATGGGGGAGCTGACTTTCCCAGTCCTTTCT
>NC_045030.1:2353900-2362993 GCF_008632895.1 Mastomys coucha | reverse complement strand
GAGGCCAGAGAGTGTGTGAACTGTGGAGCAACGGCTACTCCACTGTGGCGGAGGGACAGGACAGGTCACTACCTGTGCAATGCCTGTGGCTTGTATCACAAGATGAATGGTCAGAACCGGCCCCTCATCCGGCCCAAGAAGCGAATGGTATGTAAGACCACAGGTTGGCCTGATAGGACAGGAGACTTGTTCCTGCCCAAGACAAGAACCCATGTTCCCCCATCCTACAAGAACCCCATCAAACTCATACTTGTCCCAGCACATATACTTGCCCTCATCCTTATCCTTTCCCCATAGGAGACCATCCATCCCTTTCCTATGCAGGAATGCTGCTACCTACCTAGAACTGGAACTCCCATCTGCACTCTCAGGCATGCGAGGCAGATGTTCTACTACAGCATTACACACCCAGAGCCAGGAATTTTTACAGCTTTCCAAAGGATTCCTTTGTTTTCTTTTCTTTTGTTTTGCTGTCTGATTTAGTGATTGATTGGTTCGGTTTGAAATGGGGCCTTGTCATATAACCCTGGGTGGCCTGGAACTATGTATAGTATACTGGTTTTTAATTTGCTATAGTCCTCCTGCCTCTGTCTCTTGAGTGCCAGAGTTACAGCCCTGTCCCTCTAAGACATTCTTTTTTGTTTTTTTGGGTTTTGGTTTGGTTTGGTTTGGTTTGGTTTTTGGTTTTCCGAGACAGGGTTTCTCTGTGTAGCCCTGGCTGTCCTGGAACTCACTCTGTAGACCAGGCTGGCCTCGAACTCAGAACTCAGAAATCCGCCTGCCTCTGCCTCCCAAGTGCTGGGATTAAAGGTGTGCACCACCACTGCCTGGCATTTTTTTTTTAAGATTTATTTATTGTTGTTATATGTAAGTACACTGTAGCTATCTTCAGACACACCAGAAGAGGGCGTCAGCTCTCATTACGGATGGTTGTGAGCCACCATGTGGTTGCTGGGATTTGAACTCATGCCTTTGGAAGAGTAGTCAGTGCTCTTAACCTCTGAGCCATCTCTCTAACCCCATCCAAGACATTCTGATATGTGGTCAAAATCTAAAAACTAGAGATAGAAGAAGTCTCGAATAGATTATAAAATAAACTTCTTGCTGGGCAGTGGTGGTGCACGCCTTTAATCCCAGCACTTGGGAGGCAGAGGCAGGTAGATTTCTGAGTTGGAGGCCAGCCTGGTCTACAGAGTGAGTTCCAGGACAGCCAGGGCTACACAGAGAAACCCTGTCTCAACAGACACATACATAGATGGATGGGTGAATAAACTTCTTATCCCAGATAGGCATCCTTTCCTTCAATATGACCCTTACCCCTTCAGCTCTTCTCAGGCCCTGTAAGGCCCTGTCCCCAACTCCTACCTCCCCCAAACACTAATCTCCTGTCTGTTTGTCCTCAGATTGTCAGCAAACGGGCAGGTACCCAATGCACTAACTGTCAAACAACCACTACAACTCTCTGGCGGAGGAATGCCAGCGGAGATCCGGTGTGCAATGCCTGCGGCCTCTACTTCAAGCTCCACCAGGTGTGCTATCCTTCATGCTACTTCCTGTCCTCGAAGTGCGCTCCTAGCTCCTCACCCAGACCTCATCTACCTTGAGCTGTCTTCCTCTGCCTTTGCTTCCTCCCTCTTCACTCCTCTTTCTCTTCTCAGAACTTGTGTATTCGAGTCTCCTTACCCTTTCCACGGCTTCCACCTCAAGCCTCCTTCCAGCCATCCTTTCTCTCCTTACCACCTCCACTACCTTTCACTCCCATACTCTGAGCCTTGGCTACCTCTTACCAGTGTAGGAGGACATTCTGAGCTGAGATCAGGGCCACACACAAGCCCAGGTTTCACGTCCCTAAGCCCACCCTGGGTATATTACTCTAGCCATTGAACTAATTCCCCGTTCTTGAAAAAGTGATGTTAAGAGGCTATCCCTAGCCCAGATATATCCGCACAACGGGCTGCAGCTGGTAACCCTGTGGTCTCCCTTTCTACAGGTGAACCGCCCACTGACCATGAGGAAAGATGGAATCCAGACAAGGAACCGCAAGGCATCTGGAAAAGGGAAAAAGAAGCGGGGCTCGAGTCTGGCAGGAGCAGGAGCAGGAGCAGGAGTAGGAGCAGCTGAAGGACCAGCTGGTGGCTTCATGGTGGTAGCTGGTAGCAGCAGTAGTGGGAATTGTGGGGAGGTGGCCTCAGGCTTGACACTGGGCACTGCAGGTCCTGCCCATCTCTACCAGGGCCTGGGACCTGTGGTGCTGTCAGGGCCTGTCAGCCATCTTATGCCTTTCCCTGGACCTCTGCTGGGATCACCTACGACCTCCTTCCCCACCGGTCCTGTACCTACCACCAACAGCACCAGCGTAGTAGCTCCACTCAGTTCTTGAAGGTACACAGAATGGCCTTGACCTTATGGCAGAGGAGGTACTCCCCCCTTTTTGAAGACAGGATCTTCTGTAATTATGAACTATGTAGCTAAGGGTGACCCCAAATTTCCCATTCTCCCGCCTCTACCTCCCAAGTACTGAGATTAAAGGCATGTATTGCCATGCCTGACATTTTCCTTCATTTTAGTTTTATTTGTAGTTTTATTTTTTGTGGGATTTGTTTTGTTTTGTTTTGTTTTGTTTGTTTGGAGACAGGGTTTCACTATGCAGCCTAGGCTGGCTTTGAATTCCCTATGTAGTCCAGACTAAGCTCAAGCTTGAGATCCTCCTGCCTCAGTTCCTGAGAGCTGGGATTACAGACATGTGCCTGTTTCTCCCTCTTCTTAGAGCCACTGGCTTTTATAACCCATCCATCTCCTTGCCCTGTACCCTCAAAGATTTTGTAAAATGAAACCACCAAAGACCTGAACCTGGAGACATGCGCTGGTATTTGGCTAAATAAATGTCAGTGTAAAGCGGAGTACAGAGTGGTGTCTCTAGTTCTTTGATGACAGTATCCGAATGACATATATGACCACTGGATGAGGTTGCAGGTATATTACATCACAACCAAAAATCATGATGCACAAACGGAACTGTGTATTTGAAGATTTGTGGACGGTACCCAGGTGGTCCCATATGTCATTGTAAGATGCTGTATGACTAGCTAATTGTGGATGAGGTGGTGGGAGACAGCAGGTGTGCTTGTGCATGACTCTGGGCCATCATTGACACAGTGTGATGACACATAAACTGGACACAAAATCTGATGACTAAGTACCTTTGAAACACTGAGCAAAAACTGAACTGGTAGAATTGTCATGAAATTGGGGGCTACATAGTGAAATATGTATATTTTATTATATATATATTAGAGAAATCCGATCTCAAAAATAAAAATTAATCACAATAGTTTATATTCCTTTCAGAGACTGTCCAGAATGGCTATGGCCCTATGAAAACCATATACATGCCTGGCCCCAAAGGAAGCTCAGACCTCAGCTCTCACACGGTGCAGAATAGCAAGTCTCCTCAGAGCTGCTGTTACATAGGCTCCTGGCCTTACCTTGAGAAGAGATTCCAGGTTCACACCCTCATAGGAACAACTGCCCTGATTGGTGAAAGAAGCACAGGCTAGCCCTGAGATCC
The DNA here is from genome assembly GCF_008632895.1 of Mastomys coucha. Taxonomy (NCBI): domain Eukaryota; kingdom Metazoa; phylum Chordata; class Mammalia; order Rodentia; family Muridae; genus Mastomys; species Mastomys coucha. Next base: position 2,359,425 of record NC_045030.1, on the reverse strand, counting down.
TACGGAACTAGAACTCTTGTTCATTCTTGTAAACTCCCTCTCTCTTTCTATCTTCTTCTTCTTCTTCTTCTTCTTCTTCTTCTTCTTCTTCTTCTTCTTCTTCTTCTTCTTCTCTCTCTCTCTCTCTCTCTCTCTCTCTCTCTCTCTCTCTCTTCCTCTCTCTCTCCCTCCCTCTCTCCTTCTTTCTTCCTCTCCCTCTCTGTTCCTCCCTCTCCCAGTCTTTCCTTATCTCCCTCTCTCCTTCTCCTTTGCTCTCATGTAGCCCAGGCTAGCCTCATCCTTGCCGTGCAGTTCAAGCTTCCGTCTAGTTGATTTGTTTTTCTCGATTTTTCTGAGTCAGGATCTCACTCTGTATGTGACCCAGGCTGGCTTTCTGCTTAGTAAGTATCCCAAATTCTGGCCTTGGACTCATGGCAATCCTCTTGCCTCAGCCTTGTAGGTGCTGAGACTTCAGGCATGAGCCACTGCACCTGATCTGGACAGGAGCAGCAGTCCCTACCTTCGCCCATTCAGGAATCTCTGACCACAGGCAGTAAGGAGCTGCTGTACTAACCATCCATGAAGGGGATGTCTGTCCTGACCCTCTATGTGAGCCTCAATTTCCCTGCCTGTCTAGACCTCAGGCAGGTACATTCCTGCCATACCACTAGGCTGCCTCTCTGCTCTCTGCCCTCCATGAAGCATTTTAAATATAGCCCGCTTGTGATAAGCTGATTTCTGACTTTTCCAGATCTGACTTTTCTCTATAGAAATTTCCATTCTCAACTGCTCCAGGAACTCTGATCATGGGTAGAAGCTCTTGCTTTCATTGTCAGCAATAAGCCCTGACCACTACCTGGCACAACAATCCTGAATTTCACACAAACCCAGGATCCAACTTGTAACACAGATTTTTGTTTAGAACTTGTTCAAAAAGTACTTTCTTAGCTGGGCATAGTGATGCTTGACTGTAATCCCAGCACTCGGGTGGCAGACACAGGCCTTGTATCTGTTGGATAGAAGGCCAGCCAGGGCTACATAGTGAGACCCTGTCTCAAAATAAAAAGGCAGAGGGTATTGGAGAAATGGTTCAACAGTCCAGAACACTGGCTACTCTACTCTTCCAGGTTTGATTCCCAGTAATTTTTTTTTTTTTTTTTTTTTTTTTTTTTTTTTTTTTTTTTTTTTTTTTGGTTTTGGTTTTTCAAGATAGGGTTTCTCTGTATAGCCCTGGCTGTCCTGGAACTCACTATGTAGACCAGGCTGGCCTCAAACTCAGAAATCCTCCTGCCTCTGCCTCCCAAGTGCTAGGATTAAAGGTGTGCGCCACTATTGCCCCACTCACAAGTACCTTTAACACCATTTCCAGGGAATTTGAGGCCCTTGCCTGTTCTCCTTCATTACCAGGCATGCACATAAAGTACAGACATACAAACAGGCAAAACACCATACACATAAAGTGAATCAATTTGTTGATTGCAAAAAGGCAGCTTGGTCTATATAATATAAGAAGATGCTATCAGAAATCATAGCAGGGATACCTGTGTTGACTCTCTACTTTGAACCCTGCCAATCTTATTTAAGAACCATGGCTTCACCCAGCACAAGACCTCTTGCTTACTGCACGGCTGCTATGTGACAATGCCTCACAAGTCTCCTTGTCCTGACCTTTACAAGAAGCCAGGCTTTCCAACTGTTTATCAAGACATCTGACCTCAAGAGAAACTCTTTTCTTGTTTCAAAAGAACCCTTTCTCTCCTTTACAGAAATCTGTGCTCTCACCTTTTCTAGGAACTTGATTCTCTCTAGGAATGGTCTCCTATCAAGAATGCAGCTCATTGAAAGAGCCCTTACCAAGAATTTGCAAGGTCATGGATTATAAAGAAAAGTCACAGGGTTGGTTAATAGTGTTAACTACTAGAATCAATAGTATATACCACCAGGCAATGGTGGCACACGCCTTTAATCCCAGCACTTGGGAGGCAGAGGCAGGCAGATTTCTGAGTTCGAGGCCAGAGGTCTACAGAGGTCAACAGAGTGAGTTCCAGGACAGCCAAGGCTATACAGAGAAACCCTGTCTTGAAAAAAAGTAGTATACACCACAGGACTGGTTGGCAGTGTTAATTGCTAGAATCAATAGTATAAACATTTAAGCAAGAAGCTTTTGAAGGCCTGGGGATGGATCTCAGTTGACAGAGTGTTTTTGCCTAAGCCCTGAATTCAATCTCCAGTAGCACCCATGCACACACAAAGCCCAGAAAGGCACGGTGGCAAATGCCTGTCATTGTAGCACTTGGAGACAGCAGCAGCAAGAGGATCAGAAACAGGAACATTGAATTCTCTGAAGCAAGCCCAGCCATGGTCTTAGCCTAAAAGGCTTGCTTTAATCTGTATGGGGCTCCACTGTCTTGTTTCATTTTGTGTTTTGAAAGAGTTTTTCTGTGTCCTGTAACTCCATCAGTAGACCAAGCTGGTCTTGAACTCAAGAGATCCATCTGCCTCTGCCTCCTGAGTACAGTGATTAAAGGCATGTGTCACTGCCATAGTCGTGTGGACCCACTGTTTTGAATCAACAAAAGAAACAGGAACCCAGGTCTTGGAAGTAACCACAGTCCAAACTCTGCACGGGACTGGATGATTCCCAGCAGATACCTTCACCCTGAGCTGTAGAGAAAGTCTTTGCTCTTAAACTCAATAGGAGCCGTCTACCAACCTTTTTAGAAAGACCTAAGGAGTGAATCAATATGAAAACACCAAAACTGTCTTGTTCTTGTTAAATAATCCATATTCCAATCTGAACATGATGGCACACACTTGAAGTCTGAACCATTTGGCTGCTGGGTTTTGCTGGTATTGCTTACAGTGCCAGAGATGCAACCTGGGGTTTCACATGTCCTAGGTAAAACACTAGCAGTAACTACATTTCCAGGTATAAAATGTCTTTTCTTTTCTCTCCCTCTCTCCCATTCTTCCTTCTAGTAGATGCTAGGTAAATTACATGCTAAGCTACATCCCTAAGTAAATGTCCTAGCTACTCAGGAGCTTGAGGCAGAAGGATTCCTGAAGCCAAGAGTTTAAGGCTAGCCTGGACAACATGGTGAGATTTCACTTCTTTTAAAACAAAAACACAGCTGAGGTACATCTGTTAGTAAAGTGCTTGACTTACAAAGACCAGGACCTTGATTTAACCCCCAGAACTTTGGCAAAACAGGTCATCTTGGGGGAGCATACTTACAATCCCAGTACTGATGGAAACAGGCAAACCCCTGGGGCTCCCTGGAAAACCCACTTAGCCTATTTCAGGAGTCCCCAGCCAGTGAGAGAAACTACCATGAAAATGTGCTGTGTCTGAGAAACCCCTGAAGTAGTGCTCTGGGCTTTACATACACAGCATTCGGGCTGGCGAGATGGCTCAGAGGGTAAGAGCACTTACTGTTCTTCCGAAGGTCCTGAGTTCAAATCCCAGCAGGGCTGGAGCTCAATTCCCAGCAGCCACAAGATGGCTCATGGCCATTTGTACAGCTACAGTGTACTCATACACATAAAATAAATAAATAAATATTTTAAAAAAACATACATGGCATTCACCTCTACACACAGTAACACACATACACAAACTCATTCACATGCATGCCAGGAAAAAAAAAAGACACATAAGTCACAATTTGAATTGCTATAAACATCTGTCTGGAACCTATTAGAACCTTCAGCTTGACACATACAGGATTTCACAAATCTGTTTATCTCCAGGAACTTGGTGCCAATGCCAATGCTGTACAGAAAAAGCTGGATTTTTTGTTGTTGTTGTTGGTGGTGGTGGTGGTTTTTTTGTTTTTCAAGACAAGGTTTTTCTATGCAACAGCCCTGGCTGCTCTGTAACTCATTCTATAGACCAGGCTGGCCTTGAACTGCTCTGTGTCTCTGAGTGCTTGGATTAAAGGAGTGCACCACCACCACCTAGAATGTCTCTGATTTACCAGCTAATATAGTCATTCTCCTGAGACCAGACAGGAAACACATACTTGAACCTATAGAGAAATTCTTACCTTTGCAGGAAAAGAATGCCTGTCCCAGGGTTGGGGGGTGTAGTTCAGTGGCAAAACATTTGTCTAGCATGTATGAGTCCCTGGGTCCTATCCCCATCCCTGCATAAAAGAAAACATGTCAGTCACTGTGATTTTTCATCAGTAGAACTATTTTTCAAGATTTATTTTGAATTATATGCAGAAGTGCTGTCTACCACTTTCAGGTCTGTGCCACAAAAGCTTCTCATGGGAGCTTCCACTTTCTGCTTCCCTACGTACCAACTTAATAATGAGAACTCCAAGTACCTAGAGGAAAAGTTGTCATAAAATGAAAATTTTTCTGGGTCCATGAATTACCAGCAGTCAGCATTCTGACTGGGTTTTATATAAGAAAGAAGAAATACTTACTTGTACTGGCTAGTTTTTCCCCATAATTTATTAATTTTTAATCACATTACATCCCAATCTGCGGCACACACTGTTGTTCTCTGTGGTTATCCCATGGTACTGGCATCTCCAAAATTTCGGGGAGTACACTATGTAGTGTATCTTGCACTACAATTGGGCTGCACTTTCACCAATAGGCTCTCTTCATGGTGCTAAGCCTCAACTTCTCTCCATGACCCCCATCAATCTTAGGGCTTCATTTGCTACTGAGGCTGCTCTCCTGGCTCTCACAGTGCCGAGCCTCAGCTGCTCTCCATGAACTCTTCACACCTTCAAACCAGTACCACCTGGGTGACTCTTACACTGCCAAACTCAGTGATAGTGCAAGGTACAGCTGGACGGTGGTGGCGCACGCCTTTAATCCCAGCACTTGGGAGGCAGAGGCAGGCGGGTTTCTGGATTCAAGGCCAGCTTGGTCTACAAAGTGAGTTCCAGGACAGCCAAGGCTATACAGAGAAACCCTGTCTCGAAAAAAACAAACAAAAAAAAGTGCAAGGTACAAACTTGGCTGCCTCTGGAATATAGCTTTTCTGTGCTCCCAGGAAACACTTTTCACAAGATTTCACCTCAACAATGCTAGTCTCCTCCTCTTCCTCTTTCTCTCTTTCTTAGTTTCTTTTTCTTTTTCTCCTTTTGCCCTGTCTGTCCTGGAACTCACTCTGTGGACTAGGCTGGCCTCAAACTCAAGAGATCCACCTGCTTCTACCTCCCCACTGCTGGGATCAAAGGCATGTGCCACCTTCCACCTAGCGTTAAGATTTTGTGTGTGTGTGTGTGTGTGTGTGTGTGTGTGTGTGTGTGTAGATCTGTCTCTGCTGGTCTCTTCTTAATCACCATTAATTTCTCATCTCCAGCTGTGCAGAACTGAATATCCCAGCAAGGTAGCAGTTCTGCTACCTTGTTAAATCTTCAGCCCCAGGTGACCAGAACCATAGACTATTAATTCAAAATAACAAATGGCCCCAGTAATGGCTTTAAACTTCTCTCTGTTACTTCACAAGCCAGGTCTCTATCCTCGGCATTGCTCTCAAAAGTCTCAGCTTCCAACCCTTTACAGAACAGCTCATCAAGCAT
>NC_045030.1:2353606-2353890 GCF_008632895.1 Mastomys coucha | reverse complement strand
CCCCCAAAAAAAAACAACACAGTCAGGGTTGTCACAGCAATGCCCCGCTCCTAAGAGCAACTTGTCTTGAGTTCGGGTTACTATGTAATGAAATACCATGGCCAAAAGCAACTTGGGGAGGAAAGGGTTTATTTCACTCACAGTTCCACATAAAAGGTCATCATCCAAAGCAGTAAGGACAGGAACTCCCAGAGCAGAACCTGGAGGTAGGAGCAGATGCAGAGACTTGGAGGGTGCTAATTACTGGATTGTTCCTCATGGCTTGTTCAGCATGCTTTCTTTTT
>NC_045030.1:2350953-2353535 GCF_008632895.1 Mastomys coucha | reverse complement strand
AACTCAGAAATCCGCCTACCTCTGCCTCCCAAGTGCTGGGATTAAAGGCATGCGCCACCACTGCCCAGGGAGCTTGCTTTCTTAAAGAATCCAGGACCACCAGCCTAGGAGGGGCGCCACCCAACAATGGGCTAGGCCCTCCTCATCAATCACTTCTTAAGAAAAATGCCTCAGGAGAGGCCTACAAAGCCAGCCAGAACAATAGGCCCTTCCCATCACCAGAGAGGCTTCTTTTAGCACCTGATGGGAGCAGATATGGAGACCTGCAGCCAAATGTTAGGCAGCTCTGAAAACTCCAGGCAAGAGGGGGAGGATGGGTTGTAGAGGTCAGAGGGGTCAAGGATTCCAGAAGGACACTGCCCACAAAATCAACTAAGCAGGGTTCATAGGGGCTCAAAGACACTGAAACAACAACCGGAGAGCCTGCATGGGAGTCCACTAGGTTCTCTGCATATGTTATGGTTGTGTAGTTTAGTATTCTTGTGTGAATCCTAACAATGGGAGTGGGGGCTGTCTCTGACTTTTTTGCCTGCTTCAGGGACCCTTTTCCTCTTATTAGGTTGCCTTGACCAGCCTTAATATGAGGGTCTGTGCCTAGTCTTATTGCATCTTGTTATGCAGTGTTTGGTAGATATCCATGGAAATCCTGTTCTCTTCAGAAGGGAAAATTCAGGAAAAGTGGATCTTGGGGGAGGGGATTGGGAAAGGGTGGAGGAGGGTAAACTGCAGTTGAGATGTAATGTAGGACAGAAGAAGAAAAAAGATCATACCAACAACTGTCTTCAAAGTTTCCAAAAACAGAAATGTAACCATTTAGAGAATGGGAAGAAGCCTTATAGGCCTTGCCTACAGCCTGATCTTACAGAGGCATTTTCTTTTCTTTTTGGTTTTCGAGACAGAGTGTCTCTGTGTATCCCTGGCTGTCCTAGAACTCACTCTGTAGACCAGGCTGGCCTCAAACTCAGAAATCTGCCTGTCTCTGCCTCCCAAGTGCTGGGATTAAAGGCAAGTGCCACTGCTGCTCGGCAGTTTTTATGTTTTTAAAGCAGTGGTTTCAACCTTCCTAATGCTGTGATCCTTTAATACAGTTCCTCATGTTGTGGTGACCCCCTAACCATAAAATTATTTTAGTTGCTACTTCATAACTGTAATTTTGTTACTGTTATGAGTAGTAATGTAAATATCTTTAGAGATAGAGTTTTGTCAAGGGAGTCACAAGCCGCAGGTTGAGAAGTACTGTTTTAAATTGTTGAACTAGAGAAATACCTCAGTACTTGATTCCTAGCACTCACATCAAAGGGCTCATAAACACTTCTAACTCCACCTCCTGGAGGACCCAATGTCCTTTCTTGCCTCCTTAGGCATGACATACACACAAGTAAAATACATGAAATATGCTGGGCATGGTGGCACATGCCTTTAATCCAGCACTCGGGAGGCAGAGGCAGAGGCAGGTAGATCTCTGTAAGTTTGAGGCCAGCCTGGTCTATATAGTTCCAGGACAGGTGGGACTGCATGGAGAGACCCTGTTTCAAAAAAAAATAAGTAAACAAGTAGCAGAGGATCTGCACTGGCCTTTGGGCTGGAGGCTCTCACCCAAGACTGGGAAAAAATGAGAAGTCTCCACAGAGACCATGATCTTGTCTGTGCAATTTAATGGGCGCGTGGTTCTAGGATCAGACTCCAGAACAACCAAGGGGTCATACATTGCCAATCAAATAACTGATAAGCTGATACTTATCCATGATCACATCTTCTGCTGCTGCTCAGGGTCAGCAGCTGATCTCCAAGCAGTAGCTGATGCTGTCACTTACCAGCTTGGTTTCCACAGTATTGAGCTGAACGAGCCTCCACTAGTACATACAGCCTCCAGTCTCTTTAAGGAGATGTGTTACCAGTACAGAGAAGATCTGATGGCAGGAATCATCATTGCAGGCTGGGACCCTCAAGAAGGAGGGCAGGTGTACTCTGTTCCCTTGGGAAATATGACAGTAAGACAGTCTTTTGCCATCGGAGGCTCCAGAAGCTCATACATGGCTATGTTGATGCTATCAGGAAGGCATGACCAAAGATGATTGTCTGTAGTTCACTGCTAGTGGTGGGAATCTGTGCTTCTAAGCTGGTGAACTTCAGCCCTCCTTTCCCAAGCCATGCCAAGATTCCTTATTTTCAACACCTAACTCCAAACCCAGTTTCCTTGTTTTATCTACAGCTCTCGCCTGGGCTATGGAATGCAACGGCTCCAGTGGAGGAGTGATCCACTTGGCAGCCATTCAAGAGTCAGGGGTAGAACAGCAGGTGCTTTTGGGAGACCAGATCCCTAAGTTCACCATTGCCACTTTGCCACCTCCCTGAAGGTATTCTAGGGTGTACTAAAGGATACCAACAAAAAAAGCTAATAAACGGTTTGTTAAAAAGAAAAAAAAAAATAAGTAAACAAATATAATTTTTTTTAAAAAAATTTATTCATTATTATAAATAAGTACACTGTAGCTGTCTTCAGACACACCAGAGGAGGGTGTCAGATCTCTTTACAGGTGGTTGTGAGCCACCATGTGGTTGCTGGGATTTGAACTCAGGAC
>NC_045030.1:2348498-2350906 GCF_008632895.1 Mastomys coucha | reverse complement strand
AAAAAAAGAAAGATTAACTGGGCACAGTGGTGCCCAGCTGCTCAGAAAGCTGACACATGAAGTGCCCCTGAGGCCAGAAGTTCTAGGCAGCCTGGACATGAAAGCAAGGTCCTTTTTTTTTTTAAAGATTTATTTATTTATTATATCTAATTACACTGTAGCTGCCTTCAGACACACCAGAAGAGGGTGCTACAGATGGTTGTGAGCCACTATGTGGTTGCTGGGATTTAAACTCGGGACCTTTGGAAGAGCAATCAGTGCTCTTAACCACTGAGCCATCTTTCAGTCCCGGTCCTTTTTAAAAGAAAGAAAATGTATCATAAAGATTAAATGTGGATACAAAGCCTAAACTATTTACAATCATAGCTTTTTTTTTTGAGATTTATTTTATTGTTTACTTATTTTTGGTTTTTCCAGACAGGGTTTCTCTGTGTAGCCCTAGTTGTCCTGGAACTCACTCAGTAGACCAGACTGGCCTCAAACTAAGAAATCTGCCTGCCTCTGCCTCCCAAGTGCTGGGATTAAAGGTGTGTGCCACCACCGCTCGGCTTATTTATTTAATGTATATGAGTAAACTGCAGCTATACAGACGGTTGTGAGCCATCATGTGGTTGCTGGGAATTGAACTCAGGACCTCTGCTTGCTCGGGCCCTGCTTGCTCCAGCCCAAATATTTATTTATTACTATATGCAAGTACACAGTGGCTGTCTTTAGATTCACCAGAAGAGGGCATCAGGCCTCATTACAGGTGGTTGTAAGCCACCATGTGGTTGCTGGGATTTGAACTCAGGATCTTTGGAAGAGCAGTCAGTGCTCTTAACCGCTGAGCCATCTCTCCAGGCCGCAATCTTAGTTTTTATAAAGTTTACTGAGCCCTGTTGTACAGGAACCTTTTCTGACTGTATAGGAAAATTCGACTTCACTGTTTATAATGATCTTCAATCTTTTGTTTGGCAGACATTACCCTCCCAGAATGTTTTTATGTATTATTATTTTCCTTAGTGTGTGTAGATTTAGATAACCCTTAAAGCAAAAGTTGTGCTGAGAACGTGGAGGGCTGAAACTGGCATTTGCAAGCAGTTCAGAGGGTTTGGCTCCTGGATTATGGGACTGTCAATCTATTTGCTAGCCAGTGATACAGAACTCCAGATAGTTTCTTTCTGGTCTCAGCCTACAGGTCCTTAGGAAATGGTGTCTTTGAGAGGGGGAGATCAGGACAACTCTGCCACCTGTGGGACTGAGATAGGATGAGGGTTTCGAAGAGTCACAGGAATTTTCCCTCATGCTGTTAGTTTGATTAGTAGGTGAAGGTGTCAGGTAGGTTGAGCTCCCATTCTGGCCTTGGCCCTAGCATCTCAATTTTCCAGGTAAGAAAACAGGACAGAGCTGTGACCTGTCCAAGATCTAAATCTAAGTCCCCCCGCCCCGTGTGTTGTCCATAGAGCAGCCTTACAATGTAAACTACTTCACAAAAGTCAGGCTTTCTGACATAGTGAGCTACTTAGGCCCCACCCCGCCCCTCACTACTCATTTCCACTGCAGAATGTTAATAGCTAACATTTGGGGATGCTTCTTGCATGACATCGCAGTGACCACTAGCTCAGAAAATTACCAACATTTACCATCATACTCATTTTGGCTGCCACTAGCCAAAGTCTATTATTAGCGTTTATCTCGAACTAGTCACCCGCAGGCCCGAGCTACGTCATCGCCAAACGCAGCTCAGGAATCTTGGAGAAGACGTCTCTTCCGACCATCCTAGCTTCTTTGATTTGCTCTCGAATCACACAACTGATGCGGATCCGTAGGTCTCCTAGGATGACTAGCCTGGAATTGAGAATGGCAGCCGTAGCAATCGGAAAAACAGCAGGGGTGGATGTGTGGGTCGGGTGTGTGGGCGTGCGTTTGTGTGGGGGCGGGAGGGGTTGTTAGCGCTAGGGGCAGATCCGGGTCTCGAACTGGGGAGTACCACACCACGCAGGCGCAGTATGACCCGTTCCACGGGCTTGCTCGCGAGAGGTGTGGTTTGCGCCTGAAGCGTTGTGGGCAGACTAGATCCGTACTGTGGGCTGGACGTGGGCGGGCAAATTAAAACGCTCAGCCCAATGGAAAAGAAGGGATCAGGTGCCCGGGGCCACACAGGTCGCCGGGAATTTGGCGGAGTGATCCAAGGGCGGAGTTTGAAAAGGGGGCAGCGCTTAGTGAACAGGAGCGGAAGGATTGGCCAGCGACGGTGGCTGGGCGGGAGTTGGGCGGAGGCTTGGAACGGGCTGAGGGAGCTTGGTTAAACGGTAGGCGTCTGGGAAGGGGGTGGGGTCTGAAGGATTCGGATCGAAAGGGGCAGTCCTCTGAGCAGCCGGGCAAGGGGAAACGCTCCGGGCGAGATCTGCGAGACTGGAAGGTGCAGG
>NC_045030.1:2341972-2348289 GCF_008632895.1 Mastomys coucha | reverse complement strand
GGCTCGGGAATGGAACGGGGTGAAGGCTGCGATCTAGAATAGGGGGCGGGGCCTGGGAAGGGAGTGGGTTGTGGGCTCCTCTGGACACTCCAGCCGCCTCATTACCAACAACACCTTTGCTAGAGCCGTTCCAGGAGCGAAGGCTCTTCAGCCATGACCTCCACCGGCCAAGATTCTTCTACCAGGCAGCGAAAGAGTAGGCACAATCCCCAATCGCCCCTTCAGGACTCCAGCGCCACCTTGGTGAGGCCCCAGACCTGCCCTGATGGTGGGGTGGAGGACGAAGCCATCCATCCATGTCCAGACTCTGATTCTTCTCTCTGATTGGCAGAAGCGTGGTGGTAAGAAGTGTGCTGTACCCTACTCCAGCCCCAATCTAGCGGAGGTAAAGAAGAAAGGCAAAATGAAGAAGCTCAGCCAACCAGCTGAAGAAGACCTAATCGTGGGGCTTCATGGGCTGGTGAGAGAGGCCTGGCTGTAATTTGGCCTTCTTTACCAAACAAAACAGTAATTTCTCCCATCCTGGACGGTATGAGGTGTTTTCTTTGATTGTAGTCCTGAGAGAATCTGTATTTCTTTTCTTTTCCCCTGCAGGATCTGAACCCTGACACAAGAGTACCAGTTGGTACTGGATTGGTGTTTGATGAGCAACTAAATGACTTCCACTGCCTTTGGGATGACAGGTGAGGTTGGACCCTCCAAATTGCCCCCAAACTAGAAAATTTACACAGTTGCCCCTCTCTTCCCGCTGTGTGACTCTTTTCTTATTCTAGCCTGTAGTCTGGAAGCAGGTGATTTAGGGAGGTGGGGATCATTCTTGAAAGAATTATCTTTTAAGCCAGTAACAGTTATGGAGTGTCTACTGTGTGCCAAGAGTTGGTGATATAGGTGACCAAGATAGAAAAGGCCTTTCTCAGCTGACTGCTGAGTATGCACGGAGATGATTAACCACCCAAAAGCGGTATAAACTCTTCAATGAAGACAAAATGACTGGGAAATCCATGTGGTTTTGCTCTGAGACAGAATCTGTATCTGTAGCCAAGGCTATCCTAGAACTCACTATGTAGTCTACGTCAGCCTCAAACCTTCGATGAGCCTCCTGTCTTAGCCGCTTCACTTCTGAGATTTCCAAGCATGATCTACTACACTTGGCCAGAAGTGATTGTTAGAGGGCCCTGGCCTACCTAGCATGAGCCTTCCTTAAGAATGAGATGTGTATGCTGAAATACACCTCTCATTTGCTCTACTTCTCAAAGGCATCTGTTTATTCTTTTTGGCCCTTTAAAATATATTCACTATCTGACTTCTTCCCCCTGGTCCCCTGCTTCCAGCCTCTACATTGAAGCCTAAAAAAATACATTTGAGATGATGTTTCCTTTCTTAAAATACTTCAAGGCCAGAGCTTTGCTCTTAAGGTAAAGTTGGAATTCTTTATCCTGGCCTCTAAGGTTCCACGTGATTTGGCTTCCTGTCACCCTTTGTGACCTGTTCAGCCAGGCCTCTCCTCATGTGCTTCAGTTCACTTCCCCCACACTGGCCACCTTCTCTTCTTTCCGTGTGCCAGGCACCCTCTAGCCTTGGGTCTTTACCCTTGACTGATTCCTTTTTCACAGCTACGGAGACACACGGAAGCCTTTGACTGGCCACTACCTCTCTCACATCTGTTCTTAGCTATTTTACTAGCCTTTGCCATTGTCTGTTAATCATTACACTTATATTTACAAATATAGTAGCCGTCTCCTCCATCCTGACCTAAAACTAACTTACGATGTCAAGAGGCTTTCTTTACGGTACATTTGTTGAGGATACAGTAATAAACAAAGCTGCCTTCAAAAGTAACCAAGAGGTGACCTCTACAATGTTAGAGTGGAGAAGCTCAGGTGGGAAGGAGAGTAAGGCTTGACTGGAAGGGGTGCTTCCATTTGGAATACAATAGCTAGGAGAGGTATTGCTAACATTTGAGCAAAGATACAAAGGGTGGGGGGAGGCTGAAGGACTGCGCCATGAGTCATCACTGAAAAGAGTTCCAGGCATGAAAGACAGTTGAAGTCCTCAGGTCTAGCTAAAGGAAATGTGGTTTAATTGAAGACCCAGGAGCTTTGCTGGGAAACACGGTGAAAGAGAAGGGGTGTGGTAAGAAAGAGCCAGATTCCTTTTTTTTTTCTTTAGGCCCTTCTGGGTGTGATGAAAAGCTTGGCTTGTACTGGGAACAGAGTCAGAGCTACAAAAGGGTTTTGAGTAGTAGAATTCTAAGCACTGACTGGCTGCAGTGTACAGGAGGGGCTGTTGGAGTAGAGAAGGGTTCTGGTAAAGATGATGGAGCAGACAGCTCAGACTGGAGGTTCCGATGGCATGAATGGTAGTGGGGATGAAAGTATAAGACTTCAGAAATGACAAACAATGGCCGATGTTGCAGGTAAGGGGTGAGCAGCTATGGGGTTGGGGGGAGATGGGATGAGGGCAGACATGCTCCCTAGCACTTTTGCCTATCTGTGTATGTGTGATTCCGTCCACTCCCTCAGCTTCCCTGAAAACCCTGAGCGGCTCCATGCCATCAAAGAGCAGCTGATCCTGGAGGGCCTCCTGGGCCGCTGTGTGTCCTTTCAGGTGAATCCTCCACAGCTTTCAGATGGTGGGTGGGGAACTGGCAGGATCTAGGCATGGCCTTCGTTCTAGCCCCTTTTATTTCCTTGTGTCTCCCCAGGCCCGTTTCGCTGAGAAGGAGGAGCTGATGTTGGTTCACAGGTGAAAACTTAGGAGCTTGGTAGGGCGGGGAGGAGGATGCCCAGGCCCAACCAGGACAGGCTGAAGGAATCCAATAGACTCTGTGGCCAGCCGTGGGCAAGTCCCTGAGCCTCTCTGAATCTGCCATTGCTAAAAACCCGAGTTCCAGCCAAGTGTGATGGTATATGCTTATAATCCATCACTTAGGACACGAAGACAAACGAATCAGGAAATCAAGACAGCCTCAGCTACATAGGTTTAACTTGGGTTTATGAGACCCTGTCTGAAAAAGTCTCCCAACCCCTAAAGAAAAGAAATGAAAGTCCTTCCGGAGGGTCCGTGTGTGTGTGTGTGTGTGTGTGTGTGTGTGTGTGTGTGTGTGTGTGTGTGTGTGTGTGTGTGTGTGTGTGTATCAAGTACCTGTCAGCATCTTACATCTCTTAAGGGCTAGTGTTATGATAATGTGGTTCGCTAACTGATGGTAGGTACTTGCCAGAATGACTAGAGTGGGGCCTGGGGACTATAGAAACTCAAAGGAAGACGCCTGGTACAGTGTGGCTCACAGAACAACTAGCTCTGCAGGGAGAATATCTGAGCTGAGTCCCAAGAGGCAAAAAGGTGGGTGAGTCCAGCGAAGAGAAGGACTGAGGAGAAGAGTCAATGGAACTGAAACTATATAGCCAGAGGCCTAGAAGTACAAGTTAATGGCTGTCTCGGGGAACTAAATATAGAATAGAGATGAGGGAGGCTAGAGAAGAAAGAGGGACTGCGGCCTCAATCCCAGCTGAACCCCCTAGGTTGACTATGGAGGCCTGACTTGCCGAGAGGTCTGGTTTGTAGAAGGTATGGCTGCAGAGGGACCATGGCTGTAAAACCTTTCCCCTATCTTGTGTCCCCAGCTTGGAATACATTGATCTGATGGAGACAACCCAGTACATGAATGAAGGAGAACTTCGAGTACTAGCAGGCACCTATGATTCAGTTTATCTGCATCCGGTATGGATGAGAACTGTGGGGTCAGGGTGTGGCAGCAAGTCTGAGGTGTCTACCATATCCATGCCAACCTCATGTGGGAATAAGAAGCTAAATAGATAAGACAGTGCTTTCTCTCTCTCTAACCCTTTCTCTCTGGTTTTCCATGGTCTCCAGAACTCATATTCATGTGCCTGCCTGGCTACAGGCTCTGTTCTCAGGCTGGTAGATGCAGTCATAGGGGCTGAGATTCGGAATGGCATGGCCGTCATCAGGTAGGACTCTGAAGCATTTGGGCTCTTACGGTTTTGTTTGTTTGTTTTGTTTTTTGTTTCTTGTTTTGGTTTTTCAAGACAGGTTTCTCTGTATAGCCCTGGCTGTCCTGGAACTCACTCTGTAGACCAGGCTGGCCTCAACCTCAGAAATCCACCTGCTTCTGCCTTCCAAGTGCTGGGCTTAAAGGCTTGCACCACCAGTGCCTGACTCTTACATTTTTTTAAAAAAGTATTTCCACATAGTGGTGCATGGAGGTGCATGTCTGTAATACCAATACTTATAAGGTGGATGTTAAAGGAAGGCTCAGGAGTTCAAGGCTAGCCTCAGCTATATAAATTTGAGGCCAACCTGGAGTATATAAGATACTTTCTCAAAAAAAAAAAAAAAGTTCTCCAAAGGTAAAATGTGTTAGCTCAGGTACCCTGTCTTCGTGTGATTGAAGAATCAAGTGCCACAAAAAGGGGGTTCAATAAAATTCTCTCTCCTCTTTGTTGATGGATTCCTGAAAGGTGCTCTTTGTCACCAGGAACTTCTGTGTCCTCCCACAGATGGTTTTACTCACTTAGTAAGTAGTAAGTATCACAGTTCATTGATTCACGGGCATGTATTTCTTTTCTATCTGGAACATCTTGAAATTGAGATGTACCCAACAATGTGTGACATCTCAAGCTTCAGCCGGTGGCATTTACTGTTTCATTGTTGCCAATGGAAGGTCAGAGCGAACGTCTTGCCACAGCTGACTTCCTCGAACTGATAAAAATGCAGAAGATAGCCTTTGTCCTCCTCTGCTCCTTTTTAACCACCACAGGCAGTAAGCACATGACACACTCCCTTCCATACCGTGCATTTAAAAAAAAAAAAAACTTGGACATCTTTGAAAGCTGTCTCTTAACAATATTTGGGTTACACCTGAGTAAGAAGCCATTGTGCAAACATACTTTTAAGCTAGTCAGTCACTCCCATGCTGGTGGGAATTTTGGTTCTCTTCTGTCTTTGCTGCTTCAAAAACCATAGCAAACACCAGTGGCACATTTCTAAAGATAGCACTTTTTATTATGTAGGTCTCAGCTCAGCCCATGTAGCAAAAGACTGGGTATTAAAGAGTATGTTTTCATACTCTTACGGATAGCTTAATTTACTTTTTTTTTTGAGACTGGAGATTGCTATACATTCTAGGCAGGCCTTGAACTATAGATCCTCCTGCTTCAAGTTCTTTCTTTGAGTGTTAGTATTACAGGCATGTGCCACAATGCCAATATGGGTGTGCGGATTCTTTTTGATGGTTATGTTTAAATCTCTTCGGATGAGAAAGCGTTGGCTTGGGAGTGATGAAGCTTCAAAAGCCACAGTTACTCAGTTGCTGGCAGACTTACAGAATCTCTACTGGAAGAATTGGGAACACAGGACAGTCCGTCTCTGTAGAGGAAGACTCCCAAATCTGAAGCCTTCCCTTTCCTGCTTAGGCCTCCTGGACACCATGCTCAGCGCAGTCTTATGGATGGGTATTGCATGTTCAACCATCTGGCTGTGGCTGCCCGCTATGCGCAAAAGAAGCACCGCATACAGAGGTTGGTAGCAAATGACAGATGGAATATGGAGCGCATGGAATAAGGGGGTGCTGTGGTCTAGGTTGTTCCTCTGTATTTCACTTGACCCCCTGCACAGAGTTCCCCTCTCTCCTGCTCACAGGATTCTCATCGTGGACTGGGATGTGCACCATGGTCAAGGAACACAGTTCATCTTCGACCAGGACCCCAGGTATATCCCATGTCTCACCCTAAGTACTGAATTCTTAACTACTTCTAACTATCAGGCCTAGCCACAAGGACTAGAAAGCCGTTCACATTCAGTTGTCCTGGAACCAGGAAGTGTACTGCTCCCTTGTCTACTGTCTCCTAATTTCACTCTAAAGCAGGAACTGTGGCGTGCCCATTTCACAGATGGTCAAACAACCTTATACGTTACAGTGTCAGGCAGAGAAGTGAAAGCTGTGGGGTTTGACTTAGTATTTGGAGATCTTGTTCAGCAATTTCCCCGTGAGCTGGAAGGGACTTCAGATTAGTGCTTTCTTTTTTTCAATTATGACAACACTTCAGACTATTCTGAAAAATTAAATAGGTGGCAAGGTGGCTCAGCAGATTAAGGTGCTTGCCTGACAACCAGAGTTTGATCCCTGGGACTCACATGGTGGAATGAGAGAGAATAGACTCCTGCAAGTTGTCCTCTGACCTCCATATATATATAGCATAGCATGCACATGTTTGCCCCCCCACAAATGACAGTTTAGGTTATAGCCTGTTTGTATGCATATATAATTATTCATTATTATTAATAATATACTACCA
>NC_045030.1:2338776-2341962 GCF_008632895.1 Mastomys coucha | reverse complement strand
CTCTGCCTCCCAAGTGCTGGGATTAAAGGTGTACACCACCACCACCCGGCCACTGGCAACTTTTTTCTATATAACAGTGTACCGGGGACACAGTTATCATTTTATCTTTTGTGAACCCTGTAGAGAGTTGGGCATGCTGGAGCATATACTTTTAATTCCTGTGACGAGGCCAGCTTGGTCTATGGATTGAGTTCCAGGATAACCAGGGCTACACAGAGAAACCCTGTCTCAAAAAACAAGCAAACAAAAAAGGCTGTAGAGTACTTCATTGCATTACTACTCCTGAAATATTTAACATACTTCCTAGTTTTTGCTGTATATTGTTACAGACAGTTCTACTGTAAGTAGTTATAAGCATATAATTTCCATCTCTGATTATGTCTGTGTAATGAATATCTTTGTTGTTGTGTTTGTTTTTTCCAAGACAAGAGTTTCTCTGTGTAGCCTTGTCCTGGATCTCAACTCTGTAGACCAGGCTGGCCTCGAACTCACAGAGATTTGCCTGCCTCTGCCTCCTGGGTGTTGGGATCTTTGCAAATGTTCTTATATTAGATCTTTGATAATTATTTTCTGTTCTCTCAGACTCCTGTTAAATGTTAAGCTTCCTGGGTTGATCCTTTATGTTTTTTTTTTTTTCATTTTGTTTTGTTTTTGAGCCTCTCTGGCTCCGGCTGGCCTCTAACTCTGTATAGCGGAAGATGACCTAACCTATTGTTTTTAAGTGAGGGACAGAAGGTATTGCTCTTTGACACTTCAGGACCAGGGGAAGTATATAGTTGTCTGGGATGACAGTTCCTTCCCGTCTTCCCATGGAATCTACATGCTGGAGGTTCAGTCAGTAGGGTCTTAACTCTGCCTTTCCCACTTGGTTGCCAGGGAGCCTAAACCCTTTTCCACATCTGCTTCCTTTACATAGATCTCTTGTTTCTTTGAGGTTCATCTAGTCCACTTTACTCTTGTAATTTTAACTTAATTTTTCTTTTTTTTTTTGTTTGTTTGTTTGTTTGTTTTTTTCAAGACAGGGTTTCTCTATATAGCCCTGGCTGTCCTAGAACTCACTCTGTAGTCCAGGCTGGCCTCAAACTCAGTCCTTCTCTCTTTTCAGGTCTGACTCCCCACTCTAAACCCTCAGTCCTAAGGGCTGATCTAAGTCCTTTTTTTTTTTTTTTTTTTAACTTTGAACTCCTTCCTGCTCCTACTGACTCTACCTCCTGTGTTCTGGGATTAGGCCACGTGCCACCAAGCTTGGTTTATACGTCACTAGAGATAAAACCTATACATGCATTCTTCCAGCTGGGCTACATCCCCAGCCCTGGATGGCTTTTTACAAATAAGTATTTTTTTTAATTTATGTCTATGCTATTTTGCCTCCCTGTATGTCTGTACCATGTGCATGGCTAGTGCCTTTAGAAGCCCAAAAAGGGCATCAGGTTCCTTGGAACTTAACAGACAATTGTGAGTTGCAGTGTGTGTCCTGAGACTCAAATCCAGGTCCCCTGGAAGAATAAACTACCCTCTTAACTGTTGATATCTCTCCAGCCCTCATAACTTAGTTTATATTTTTTATCACTTTTGACTTTTGCTCAGTGTCCTGAGAGATGGCCTTAAACTCAGACATTTTGTTTCTTTGTTTGAGATACAATTTTACTGGTGTAGCCCAAGCTGGCTTTGATATTCCTCTCTGTAGCCCAGGCTGGCCTCTAACTTGAGATCCTCCTACCTCAGGCACCACCCCTAGCTGATTTTTTTTTTTTTTTGATGAGCACAAACATTTTCTTTTTTTTTTTCTTGTTTTTATATTCTCCCTCATTCCTGATCTTGCTTTTATAGAGTAAGAATTCAAAGTGCCTTATAAGTGGTGGCACATGCCTTTAATCAGAAGTACTCTGGAGGCAGAGGCAGATGGATCACTCTGAGTTTGAGGCTAGCCTTGTCTACTGAGTAAGTTCTAGGACAGCCAAGTCTCCACAAAGAAACCCTGTCTAGGAAAAAGAAAAAAAAAAACAAGTTTTCTTCAGTTCTACATTGTTAAGTCTCTTCATTCTGAGGCTAATTGTCTTCTTGGGTCTTTATACTGGTGCTTTTCCTCAAATGTCTTCTTTTGGCTGTTTATACCTCAAACTGAAGGGCTCTTCTTAGGGCCATCAGGATTACTGTAGTGTGCTGTTTGTAGCTCTGTATTGCTAAAAAGCATTTGCCCAGAATGGAGGCAAGATATCTGCTGATATAGGATCTCAAATTTAGGGACTCTGGGAAAAGAGCCTGGTATTAGGTTAGAGTTTACAACTGCCAGGGGAAAACAAAAACAAAGAATGCCTTTGGGCACGGGGTTACAAAACATCATTTTAAAATAATTTTTTATGTGTATGCATATATGCCTAACTGTGTGTCTGAATACCATAAGAAGAGAGAGTTGGATCCTCTTGAACTGGAATTGCATGAGTCTCCATGTGGGTGCTGCAAACTGAACCCAGGTCCCTCTGTGAGAACAGCTAGTGCTCTTAACCTCTGAGCCATCTCTCCAGGCCCCCAACGTTTCTTTTTTTTAATCCCTCAACCTTGCCAAAGGTATATATCTGTTTCATTTACTTTCCCAATATAGTTTTTGCCTTTTTTATTTTTACCATCTCTGCTGTTTTAAAACGTAACTAATTTTTCTGGATTTTTCTTTGTAAATTTCTTCCACTGCGTTATTTATTTTGTTCAGTTGTGGCTTCCTCAATTAATATCTCAACATTAAAACATTTATTGCCAATTTTTTTCATCCATATCTACACCTACTACTCTACTCCTGGTTTGTTTCTGTATAAATTCTAAAATACATCTTGCAAAAATAGGGATTTTTTTTTTATAAAAAATATATTAATCTATCAGTGATAGAGATGTTTTTTACCATGAGCAAGGTTTTGGGGTTCCATCCCCTCATTTAAAAAAAAAAACAATGTAAATATCATGCCTGGCTCTGCCACTGTAGTACTTGGGATTATAAGTATGTACCATCATTCCAGGCTTTTTAAAAATGTAGGTTCTGGGGATCAAACTCAGGTCTCCCTAAGCAATTTACTGACCAAGCCATTTCCCCAGACCCCAACAGGATATCTTACAATAAGTTCAATCAACTTCAAGTATAACAATGAACCGATAGTAGCCGGGCGATGGTGGTGCACGCCTTTAATCCTAGCACTT
>NC_045030.1:2329846-2338766 GCF_008632895.1 Mastomys coucha | reverse complement strand
AACTGATAGAACAGGTTCACCCTTTACCTTTTATTTCATAGGCGAGAAAATACCCACAGCAGTGAGAAGGACCAACACACATCACCTATGAAATAAAAGTAGTAGAGGTGGCATTGTGAAGTATTAAGGAAAAAGGGCTGACATCACTGAGTTATAGCAACCTTAAATAGCATCCTTTACTCTAGTACCATATACAAAACCAAGTCCCATCTTTCTTCATTCCTAGCCTCTGCATCTTTCCACTTCTTTCAGTGGAATCACTAAGTTTCCCATCATGGGCTTGAGACTTTTTATAGCCCTCGCTGGCTTCTGCATTTAAGTTCCCCCATGACCCTTGTGGACTCCCAGTAGCCAATATTGTCATTACCCTGGGATAACACTTGGGGGAAGGGACAGTAAAAAGACATGACCTAGCCAGGCGATGGTGGCACATGCCTTTAATCCCAGCACTTGGGAGGCAGAGGCAGGTGGATTTTTGAGTTCGAGGCCAGTCTGGGCTACAGAGTGAGTTCCAGGACAGCCAAGGCTACATGGCTACACAGAAAAACTCTATCTCAAAAAACAAACAAACAAACAAACAAAACAAACAAAAAAGAAGAAGACATGACCTAGAGTTTTATACAAGGTCAGCATTGCCCATGGGGGTCCTGGGGTAGAGTCCGTAGCTCTTGAGACCTTAGACTGAAGTCTAAAATGGGGTAGACACTGACAGAAGGGTTCTGGTGGGAGATCAATGAAAATGTAAGAAAAATGGGAGAATTAATGGATGGGAAAACAAGGAAGTTGGTGAATGAATGGAAGGGTACATTAATGGAAAAATTATGAGTACAGGTTGAGAATTAGAAAAATGTATGAGATGGGGCTGGAGAGATGGCTCAATGGTTAAGAGCACTGACTGCTCTTCCAGAGGACCTGAGTTCAATTCCCAGCAACCACATGGTGGCTCACAACCATCTGTAATGGGATCAGATGGCCTCTTCTGCTGTGTCTGAAGACAGCTACAGTGTACTCATATACATAAAATAAAATGAATGATTCCTTTAAAAAAAGAAAAACTTATGAGAGAATGAATTGAGTAAAAGCAACTTGTTGAGCCAACCCCTGTAGCTGTAGCTGTAGCTTGAGAGCCATACATTTGACTCTTCAGTTCTTTTTCTGTGCTAGAGGTTGGGTTAACATATGCTAGTCAATCCCTCAACAGTTCTTTTCTCTGCCTCTAGTGTCCTCTACTTCTCCATCCACCGGTATGAGCATGGTCGGTTCTGGCCCCACCTTAAAGCCTCTAACTGGTCCAGTATAGGTTTTGGCCAAGGCCAAGGATATACCGTCAATGTACCTTGGAACCAGGTCAGTGTCTGCCCACGTAAAGTGAGCCTAGCCCACCTTCCCACAGGCTCAAGAATGGTGACTGACTATTGCATGGTGCTTCTGTGTCTGCAGGTGGGGATGCGGGATGCTGACTACATTGCTGCTTTCCTGCACATCCTGCTGCCAATTGCCTTTGAGGTCTTGCAGATCTGGGATATTTGGGGTGAGGGGTGACACTATGGGATGATCCATGAAGGCAGGTGTTCACACATAGTATGTCTCTTTCCTCAGTTTCAGCCTCAACTGGTCCTGGTGGCCGCTGGATTTGATGCCCTCCATGGGGACCCCAAGGTAGGGGAGGTTCTCTGGGGTGTTAGGTAGACCAAGAGGAGTACACTGAGCTTCATGTCACCCTTATGTTCCCTTAGGGAGAGATGTCTGCTACTCCAGCAGGATTTGCCCACCTAACCCATTTGCTCATGGGTTTGGCAGGAGGCAAGTTGATTCTGTCTCTGGAGGTTAGTAACTCACCTTTATCTAGTGCCAGGTCCTAAAGGAGTTAGGATTTTTGTATTTGTTTATCTGTTCTGTGTGTGTATGTGTGTGCATACTATGCATGTGGTCAGAAAACAACATGTGGGGGTTGGTTCTCCCCTCTGACTATGTAGATACTTTTGAGGGATTGAACTGATCCATCTCAAGGGCTTTTGGGCCTTGGGGATGGAGTTAAAAGGTAGAATACTTAGCTAATGTATTGCAAGGGGTTCTATTCTCGGGACCGCTGAAAACAAGAGCTTTCATGTATATCAGGAGTTCCTTGGGGCTAAAGAGATGGCACTTGTTTCAAGCACTTGCTACTCTTACAAAGGACCTGGGTTTTATTCCTAGCATGGTGGCTTACAGACTCCAGTTCCAGGAGATCCCACAGGCTCATACATGATGCCCATACATACATATATACATACATACATACATACATACATATTACATGGAAGTAAAAGCTTCACGAAAGTAAATCTTGGCCGGGCGGTGGTGGCACATGCCTTTAATCCCAGCACTTGGGAGGCAGAGGCAGGCGGATTTCTGAGTTCCAGGACAGCCTGGTCTACAGAGTAACTTCCAGGACAGCCAGGGCTACACAGAGAAACCCTGTCTTGAAAAACCAAAAAAAAAAAAAAAAAAAAAAAAAAAAAAGTAAATCTTATTAAACAATTTAATGGGATCTTTTTTAGAATTTATTTATTTCTGAGTACACTGCAGCTATCTTCAGAAACACCAGAAGAGGGCATCAGATTCCAGTACAAATGGTCATTAGCCACCATGTGCTTGCTGGGAATTGAACTCAGGACCTCTGGAAGAGCAGTCAGTGCTCTTAACCACTGAGCCATCTCTGCAGCCTGGGATTTATTTTTAAAACTGTTGTTCTTGGCTCAGCCTTACCACTTCTTAAACTCTTTGTGCCTCTGCTTCCCTTATATAGAGTAGGCAACATGCTAATGGTAATCACTTTCCATTAGTTTACAGTGAATTCAATGAAGTCATTCTCTAAATTTCTTGTTGCTTGACATAGTATGTACCCAAATATTGTTACTATTCTCAGTATTTTCCCTGG
Source organism: Mastomys coucha (assembly GCF_008632895.1). Lineage (NCBI taxonomy): Eukaryota > Metazoa > Chordata > Mammalia > Rodentia > Muridae > Mastomys > Mastomys coucha. The sequence continues at coordinate 2,335,846 of NC_045030.1, read as the reverse complement.
TAATATCTGCCCCTCTGCTTGCCTCCCCCAACAACTCCTTCCCCAGGGTGGCTATAACCTCCATGCCCTGGCTAAGGGTGTCAGTGCTTCACTCCATACCCTTCTTGGAGACCCTTGCCCCATGTTGGAGTCCCCTGTTGCACCTTGTGCAAGGTGAGCCTGGGGAGAGCAGGGGGAAAGGAGAGCCCTTCCTGCTGGCTGGGAGGGGCAGTTTAGTCACGTTTCTGCTTTCTCCATTCCAGTGCCCAGACTTCCATCTCCTGCACTCTAGAAGCCCTTGAACCCTTGTGGGAGGTTCTTGAGAGATCAGGTAGGTGGGGGATGGGTGTGATCAGCATTAGACAAGGAATGAGCTATTGGAGGATATTCTCTTCCAGATCTTCTCTTGCTTTCCCGCGATGCCTTGGTGGGAAGGGCTGTGTGGATTTTAGGCTTTATGTCCGGGCCACATTTTGTCTCAGAGTGTAACGGGAATCTAGTTTCAGGAAGTAGGGTGATCTGAGTCCCCTCTTTATAGTTGAGTCCCATGAGGAAGGTGAAGTGGAAGAAGACATGCTAGAAGAGGAAGAGGAGGAAGGCCACTGGGAGGCCGCTGCACTGCCAATGGACACATGGCCACTGCTCCAGAACCGCACTGGGCTGGTCTATGATGAAAGAATGATGAGTCACTGCAACCTATGGGACAAGTATGTGCTCAGAGGGCTGGGATAAGTGGTGTTTGGGTCACTCTCCTCAGTCACTAAACCCTTAGCTCTGCTTTCCCCCTCTGCTAGTCATCACCCTGAGACACCTCAGCGCATCTTACGAATCATGTGTCACCTGGAGGAGGTGGGCCTTGCAGCACGCTGTCTCATCCTACCTGCACGACCTGTCCTGGATGCTGAGCTCCTTACCTGTCACAGGTCAGACCCCACGCTAGGGGTAGGGTAGCTGTAGGACTATAGGGAAGTTCTAGGAGTAGGGCCTAGGGCTCTCCCACCTAGATGGGTTCAAGTTCTTTTTTTCCCCCCCAAGACAGAGTTTCTCTGTATAGCCCTGGCTGTCCTGGAACTCACTCTGTAGACCAGGCTGGCCTCGAACTCAGAAATCCACTTGCCTCTGCCTCCCAAGTGCTGGGATTAAAGGCGTGTACCACCACTGCCCAGCGAGGTTCAAGTTCTTGTGTGAGGACAAGCTAGTGACTCTTGTTCCTTTGTGTCTCCAGTGCTGAGTACGTGGAGCGTCTCCGGGCCACAGAAAAGATGAAAACCCGGGACCTGCACCGTGAAGGTGCCAACTTTGACTCCATCTACATCTGCCCCAGCACCTTTGCCTGCGCACAGCTTGCCACTGGCGCTGCCTGCCGCCTGGTGGAAGCTGTGCTTTCAGGAGAGGTGCGTCTTCTCTGTGTGCCAGTGCAGTTTAGCTGAAGAAGTGAGGTCCTGGGAACATAGAAAGAGAGGCACTACCTGCTCCTACGTAGGAGGCCAGAGGCAGTAGGAGAGTCTGTTGGGAGGGGAACTGCAGAGTGGATGACCTAGTGGCTGGTAGACAGGAGAAAGGGAAGACTGGGAGTGCCAAGAGTGAGGGCCAGAGATAGTCTCCCTGCTCTTCTCTACAGGTTTTGAATGGCATTGCAATAGTGCGCCCTCCAGGACACCACGCTGAGCCGGATGCTGCTTGTGGCTTCTGCTTTTTCAATTCCGTAGCTGTGGCTGCTCGCCATGCCCAGGTCATTGCTGGACGTGCCCTGCGGTAAGGCCCGCCCCTCAGAGACCCCAAAACCTAATCTCTACAGGGACCTGGCTACTCTCCCCATTCAGTCTTACTTGGCAGACCTATGGTCACCCCTGGGAGCTTACATAGAAACAAGCGAGGGTCCACTGGACAGCACTTGACTACAAAAAACCCAAGAAGGTGTGTCAAGTGCCACCCAATCATGGCATCTAGATGCTTAGTAAACTAGGATCCAGGGTATCACACCAGCATTCCTGATCCCAACAGGTTATCCCAACAGAACACATGCCTGGGCTCCTAGTACTACAAGAGTCCCTAAACTTAATTATGTGTTCAGGCCCACAGGTTCAGGAAGCCAGGGTTGGACCTTCCCTCTTATAATAATAGCAGTGCTTTCTTTATATCATTATACCCAGCAACAAATGCTTCTGAAGACCCTAGAAGTCTAGCTAGCAGTGGCCCACTCCTAGGTTTAAATGTCCCACGCTGCTAAATAAAGCTATCTCCCTCCCCAGGATCCTAATTGTGGATTGGGATATTCATCATGGTAATGGAACTCAGCACATATTTGAGGATGACTCCAGGTGAGTGGTGGGACTGTGGGCAAGAGTATGGTGTGGGAGGATGCTGAAGGGATGTTCATAGCCCCTAACCTGCTTTGGCACCTTTCTCATCCCACCCTCTCCCTGGCAGTGTATTATATGTGTCCCTGCACCGGTATGACCGTGGTACTTTCTTCCCCATGGGGGATGAGGGTGCCAGTAGCCAAGTAGGCCGAGCTGCAGGTACAGGCTTCACTGTCAATGTACCCTGGAATGGGCCCCGCATGGGCGATGCCGATTACCTGGCCGCGTGGCATCGTCTGATACTTCCCATCGCCTATGAGGTAAGATTCGGGTCATTATAGGACATTGGTATAAGAATCAGCACACATCTCCCTCCTTGACATGTCTGTTTTGACTACCAGGTGACTAATCCTATGATGGCTATTGGGACAGGGATGGTGGTGATGGCCTTATGGATCTGTCTGCCCATGCACATATGACTGCTTGTGAATGGCCTATCTCTGTGACATTTTATATGTGAACAACTGTCTTGGCTATGTGTATATATGCATGTGTGTGCCTTCTGAATCTGTCTGCTATCCTGAGTGCATGGCTGCAAGGGTATCCCTAAGAGATGCTGTTGGGGAGCTGTGTGGAAGAGAAGCATGAGATTAGATACATTGTGGATACATGTGTGTAATGTTTCTTAGTGGCTGTCATCTCTTTTCTAGGTGTGATAGTGTCACTGAATATTGATGTCTTGTGATAGCCTAAGAAAGACTCTCTGAATGTGGAAGATTGTAGTGACATCATCACCCATATCCATCTAACTGGCTCCACGTGTCTATATATGAGTCTCTCTGGCTGCTTTGACTCGGGGGTGGCCTGGCTGTGTGTGAGCTGAGGACAGGGCCAATGGCATGTGTGTGACTGATAATGTAGGGAGGACACAACTCTACAAGCCTGAACGTAGGGCTATGCTTTTGCATCTGTACACATGTGGCTATACACAGGCAGCAGAGACTACCCTTTATGTGTGTGTGTAACTTCGTGCGAGTGATTTCCTCCTGTGGGCATGAACCGTGTATCTGTAACCATTGTAACTGTGGTGATGCTATATGCATTGTTGTGCTTGTGCGGGGGTGGCTATGTATTATGTGAAACTGTCTGGTGGGAGTGGAGGTGTACGACACTTTTATTTGTCTATAGTCCGTGTGTATAAAGGCCTGTGTCATGTGAATGTGTGTTCCATATTTGACCCTTGTATGTGAGAGAGAGGTTATGTCTCTGTCTCTCTGTTTCTCTTGTCACTATCTCCTGCCTTCTGATTCTCCATGTCTCTTTCTTTCTGTGAGTCACATCTATCTCATGACTCTATATCATGCCTTCTTCTGTCAATTTATAGTGTCTCCCAAGAGATTTTTTTAACCTTTATTTATGTAATATGTATGCATGTTTTACCTACATATATATGTGTACCACATGTTTGCTTCCTGCCTATGGAAGCCATAAAAGGGCATCTGATCCCTGGGACTGGAGTAAGACAGTTGTGAGCTGCCATGTAGGTGCTGGGAATTGAATCCTTGTCCTGTGGAAGAGCAGCCAGTGCTCTTAACGCCTGAGCCATCTCTCCAGCCTCTCTCTCCCCTAGTGTCTTGAGTTTCTGGCAGGTATACTCTTGTCTCTTTCCAGGCCTGCCATGTCTGTTTCTCCTCATGTCCCTGTCTTCTGTTCCTGCTTTTTTAGATCTCAGGTCTCACCTCCTCTGGGTTTTGACTTGCATTCTGATGCCTTTGTTTGCCCATGCTCCCATCACTTATTGCCTCCCCAAGCCTCAGGGCATCTTCTCTTTTCTCCTTACTGCAGTTTAACCCAGAACTGGTGCTGATTTCAGCTGGCTTTGATGCTGCACAAGGGGACCCGCTTGGGGGCTGCCAAGTGACACCTGAGGGTTATGCCCACCTTACCCACCTGCTGATGGGCCTTGCTGGTGGCCGTATTATTCTTGTTCTAGAGGTAACTCTTTTCATGTCCCTTCCTCTGGTGGGAGGGCAGTTTGGGAGAGTTGGCTATATCACTTAGGACAGTTTCTAAAATCTTTGAATACAGATCTACCCGGGATGGTTGTCCCAAATGAGTTTTTTGTTTGTTTGTTTGTTTGGTTGGTTGGTTGGTTTGGTTTTTCGAGACAGGGTTTCTCTGTGTAGCCCTGGCTGTCCTGGAACTTACTCTGTGTAGACCAGACTGGCCTCGAACTCAGAAATCCACCTGCCTCTGCCTCCTAAGTGCTGAGATTAAAGGTGTGTGCCACCACCACCACCGGGCTCCAAATGAGATTTTAATAAGGATAGTAGCGGTAGTAGAAACTTTGCTGAGCACTCACTACATGCAAAGTAGGCTTCTCTGGACTCTGTCTTACAAGTTTTCTTGACAAAACAGCATTGTGAGGTAAAGTCTAACTCATTTTCCTCTCAAGATCAGCTAGACGGGTGCAATGACACACACCTATAATCCCAGCACTTGGGAGGAAGAGGAGGAGGCAGGAGGATCAGGGTCATCCTCAGCTACATATCAAGTTTGAGGCCAGCCTAGGCTACATGAAACCCTGTTTCAAAAACATCAAAGCAAATCAGGGAGTTGAGGAACAGTAACTAGCCTGAGATCACACATTTAATAATGGCAGAACTGAGTCTGGTTTCCACCATCATCTGAATTGCTCCTAACGTGTTTGACAAAGTAAATTCACTGACCTTTTGTAAGTGACAGGTACCCCTCCCCTTAAGCATGGGTTTCCTGATCCTACAGATGATGCTAGCTAATCATGGAGGCATTCCTGGCATGTAAAGATGCCCTGTCATACAGTGCGCACTGTAAAGATGCCCTATCTTCCTACTGTTACATCTTTCAGACATGAACTTAACCCTCAGCAAGCTTGGGTGCTGTTTTCATAGACAAGGACAGTAAATCACAGAGAAACTAACTGGCTTATAAGAAATCCTACTTACAGTTTGCCCAGGACTTCTTATAGAAGGCTAAGGGTAGTGGTTAAAAACATCAACTTGTGTGAAGACCCAGTACTTCGGAGGCAGAGACAGGCGGATCTCTGACTTGGAGGTCAGCCTGGTCTACAGAGTGAGTTCCAGGACAGCTGGGGCTACACAGAGAAACCCTGTCTCGAAAAAACCAAAACAAAAAAAAACAAAACAAACAAACAAACAAAAAAGCAGTGTAAAGAACCAGTCGTTTGGTGGCAGAACTTGTGTGGCATGTACCAAGGGTCTAGGATCAGTTCCATGGCGATGCTAGCAACAACATGGACTATTTTGTCAGCCCAGGTTCAAATACTAGCACTGCTTCCTCAACGGTCTTGACCTCAGACAAGTCATCTCCCTGCTCTGACTGAGCCTTGGTCTCCTTCAGTGGAAAATGAATAGAAACAGGTTTCTAGCAATTATGAAGAAATTCAAGTTAGGGGATCGCACAGAGAGAATACTAGTTGTTTCTATCCCAGATCACAACAGGGCCTTTTGGGATCTGCCCTGAGCTTTGGTATGGGTCAGATCTATACTTTCTATGCTGTGAGGCCAGGGATTCTTGGGCATGGAAGACAGATCTATACATATTGAACACCTGTCATTGTGAGGACTGGGTTAACATGCATAAAGGATTTAAAGTCTCATAGCAAACAATAAACATGAGCTATCCTTTATTAATACTCTGATCTGTATCATCATTTTTT
>NC_045030.1:2324472-2329588 GCF_008632895.1 Mastomys coucha | reverse complement strand
ACTCAGAAATCCACCTGCCTCTGCCTCCCAAGTGCTGGGACTAAAGGTGTGCGCCACCACCGCCCGGCGAATACTGCCCTTCTTACAAACGTGTTACACTCATTTGTTCCTGGTACCAGCCTACACTGTAGACTTTTAGTGCCCTAGAAAAAGGAAAACTAAGTGGAAAGTCAGGATATCTAACCCTCCAAATTCCCTGATGAGCCATCATGGAACCCGTTCCTCTCCTTTACAAAGGGTGGATACAATTTGGCATCCATCTCTGAATCTATGGCTGCCTGCACCCATTCCCTGCTTGGAGACCCACCACCCCAGCTTACTTTGCTGCGACCTCCACAGTCAGGAGCCCTGGCTTCAATCAGTGAGGTCATCCAAGTCCATCGCAAATACTGGCGCAGTTTGCGGCTGATGAGTAAGTAGACCTGAGAACAAGGGAACTCAAAGAATGGGGAGCGGGATTAGAGGCTGAAAAAGGGGTAGCAGCCACACTTAAACATCTTTTTCCCATTGTTCCAGAAATGGAAGACAAGGAAGAATGCTCTGGTTCTAGGCTTGTCATCAAGAAGCTGCCCCCAACGTCCAGTCCTGTGTCAGCTAAGGGAATGACCACACCAAAAGGAAAGGTTCCCGAAGCAAGCATGAGGAAGACCATAGCAGCAATAGCAGCATTACCGGCAAAAGAGTCTACTGTAGGCCAGGCTAAATCAAAGACAGCGAAGGCAGTGCTTGCTCAGGGCCAGGCCTCAGAACAAGTTGCTAAGGGAACTACAGAAGACCTGGCTACCTCAAAGGAGTCTGTGGGAGGATCCACAACGGACCAGTATGCCTCAGCAGCAGCTACTGAAAACTTACCTAACCAGACCACCTCCGAGAAGGCTGTGGGAGAAACTGAGCCAACTTCCCCAGCCTCATATGCAAACAAGCAGACCACAGGAGCTTCACCTCTGCAGGGAGTCACAGCCCAGCAGTCCCTTGAGCTTGGGGTTCTCGGCACTTTAGAGCTAAGCAGTGAAGCAGAGGTGAAGCCCACCAGACCTGGGAAGAGGGTAGAAGGGCTCAGAACTGGGCTTTCTGAAATACATCTATCTTTTCCTGTGTTTCCAGGAAGCGCATGAATCCGAGGAGGGCTTGTTAGGAGAAGCAGCTGGAGGTCAGGATATGAACAGCTTGATGCTGACACAAGGATTTGGGGACTTTAATACCCAGGTGAGCTCAGGGAGTTCTGGGGTTATGACTTCTGCCTTTTGTCCTCCGGATAGGAGCTCATGATGTATAATGGGGAGGTGGAATCCTTTCCTTACCTCATTTTTTCTACCCACTCTAGGATGTATTTTATGCTGTGACCCCACTATCCTGGTGTCCCCATTTGATGGCAGTATGCCCCATTCCTGCAGCAGGCATAAATGTATTCCAACCTTGTAAGACTTGTGGAGCATTCCAGGAGAATTGGGTGTGTCTGACTTGCTATCAGGTATGGAACAAAAGAAGGGTATTGGGTCGAGGTTGGGCCCAGCAGCAAACTTCAGCTGGTGACAAGCAACCTGTGACAAACACTTTCCAACCTCAGGTGTACTGCAGTCGCTATGTCAATGCCCATATGGTCTGCCACCATGAAGCCTCTGAACACCCGCTGGTCCTCAGCTGTGTTGACCTATCTACATGGTGTTATCTCTGTCAGGCTTACGTCCACCACGAGGTGAGCCTGCTAGGGTGTTTCTTAACTCATACACACTGAGCCCAGTCCCCCTCCAACCCGTATCGCTTCTATCAGTTGGTAAGGGGAGAACACAAATTCCTTTGCACGGCTGCCCCATGGGTATTTGCAGGAGGGTATAGGGTAGTCTAGGAGAAGCAGTAGTTGAAAGCTACTGCTACCATGGTGACTGCCTCTCTGTGGCTGAAATAGAGCCATCCTCACTTTGCCCTACCTCGTCCTTCCTTCTTCCTCAGGATCTCCAAGATGTGAAGAATGCTGCCCACCAGAACAAGTTTGGGGAGGACATGCCCCACTTACAATAAATCCTACACCACACTGCCTGTTTACCTTCTGAGGCCGAAGGCAGAGCAGCTTAGTGCACTGCAGTCTGTACCTTGGATAAGGGTGGCCTCACTTTGACCCATCTTGAATATCCTTTGCCGGGTGCTTATTTAAGTGCAAATCCTTTTCGGAGGACTCCAATGTTCAGTTTTAGATGTGCCCCTGCCCACTGCCTGCTCGAGGAACACTTCTGTTCTACCCAGAAGGAAAGTAGGGCAGCGTAGTAGCCCTAGGAAGGAGCTGAGATCACAAGAATGACATTGAAGGAAACAACAGGCAGTGGTGGCAGGCGTGCATATTTAATAAAGTTGAGTTGTTACAAAACCTGAAGAAAGTGCCTTTTTTTTAACTTTGAAAAATCCGTCATTCCCAGCCAGAACAACTGAGGGAAAGAAGGGAGGAAAGAAGAAAGGAGAAGTCTTCATCAACTCAACTCTCTATCCATTGCCTCCCCCCCCCCAAAAAAAACCAATTTAACTAAAATTGAAGTAGACAGCCAGATTGGCTCTGCTGGAGATTAAGTAGAATTTGTGAGAAAATGAGTGCCCACCATAGAAATAGCAGTCTCACCAGGCATGGTGGTGGCATGCCTTTCATCCCCAAACTTGGAAGGCAAAGGCAGTTGGAAGTCTTGAGTTCAAGGCCAACCTGGTCTACAGAGTAGAGGTCTAGGCTATTACTTGGTAAGAAGACATGAAAACTGTCAGGACGTCTTCCCTGAGCCTGTTTACTCATCAACCTCATTGATCTGTTTGTGGAGCATAAGGATGGATTCAATCTTAACTTCACTGTGTAGGTATAGTGGTTATGGGTGGCATCCTGAGTGCAGTGCCATTAAACAGAGTTGGATGACCAGAGGGCTTTTCTGGAATTTTATTTCACATCATAAAAATTGTTTTGGCTGATTAGGGATTTTGTTGATTGCCACTTTCTCATCCTGAGATTCACCTAATCAAAAAGGAGGGCATTCCCCCCACACACACACCCTTTTAGATAGGGTCCCATATAAATCAGGCCAACTTCAAACTCTGACCTTGTACATTTTTTTTTTTGTATGAGTGTTTTGTCTGCATGTATGTTATTTGCACCATATACATGTCTAACGCCAAAGAGGCCAGAAGAGGATGACAGATCTTCTGAAACTGGGAGTAGAAACCTAGCCTAGGTCCTGTGGAAGAACAAGTGCTCTTAACTATTGAACCACCTCTCCAGCCCTCATCTTGCATTTCGACGCACTTCCCTAACACTGGGATTGCAGGAGGTGCTACTTCATACATTTTAGGCAGTGCCTGCGTGTCTAGCCTAGCAAGCACTACCAGTGTCTAAATCCAGTCCAGTCCCTTTGGGAAACGTTACAAATGCTTCATTTTCCATTTCATTGCTCAGAATTCTCGTCTGTGATTGTCATAGCTGCAAGAGAGTCTGAGGGATTTATAACTTGCACTTCTGCTTCAGATAAGTTCTTTTTGTCCTCACAAAATAGCCCTTCCTTCCCAACTGTTTCCCTTCGGGATGTACCCCCAACCTACTCCATAGATACCCAGAAACCTAGCTGAAGTTGTGTAAAGTCCCTGGATTAAAGAACCCTCACAAAATGGTTTCCAAAATGTGGTCTTCCAGGTCAAATCCTGACACAGCACTAAACACTCCAAAGTGGGGTCTTCCAGGTCAAATCCTGACACTGTTATACACAAATGACCCAAGCTGAACCAACCCTACTGCAGTTCAGGGAAGGAGGGGCGGGGCAGAGGGGTGTGCTGTGTAGAGAGGGGCAGGTGGAAGTCCCGCCCACATTTGCTCTTACATTGTGTGATGGGTGAGGGGAAAGGCGAGCAGGGTGGGGGTGGGGGGTCAGGGGTCGGGCAGGTGGGAGGGGGCAAGCTCACATCTCCGCCCTCTGCTCCGGCTGGGGGTAGGGAGCATCCTAACCCCCAACTGTCCGGTCAGATCCGCCTGCTGCCCCTCTGTAGACTGCTGCTCCTGGAAACACAGGTAAGCAGGGCTCTGGCATTCTTGGGCCAGACATCTTTCTCAGCGCAGGATTCCAGGAGCGCCTTCCCCATCCTTGCCTTGTGCCGGGAATGAGCCTTGCACTCAGTGCTAGCGCTGAGCGGGAAGCTGACTTTCTCAAGGTAGGGAGAGGAGAGAGGAACAGCAGGGCCACCGATCTAACTTGAGTCTCAAGTGGAGCACAGGAACAGATAAGGGTTACCCTTCGGGGAGGGTGAGTCCGTGTCAGTTTTACACCTCACCTGTCTCTGACACGGAAAAGCACAGAGACCAGGCGAGTTGTCCAAGCTAACCCCCAAAAGGAGGCTACAGGGTCTTTTACTTGGAGCGACTGCGGACCCTTCCCTCTCTCTTTGACCCTATGTGCCCAGCCTGCTTCTGCTTGCCTTCCTGGGGCTCCTGCCTTCCTGGGTCAGAGATGCAAGTCCAGAAGACTGATTCTTGCGGCTCAAAGCCCAAAGCCTCTCAAAACCACAAGGTTCCCTGAGCTCCCTGGGGGTGCTCCAGCAGTACTCCACATAGGGGCTCTGTAACTTGAGCAGAAAGCTGAGATGCCGTTCTGTGGTGTCTGTACCATGCCTGCCTGGAGCCGGTCCCCTCACTTTTTTCTCTATTCCTTGTGAATAAAGGACATGGAGACTATAACCCCAGTTTTCCTCAGGTGTTACAAAAATGAGGTTTAGTGTGGCCATATTTAGGGCTCACCCAGCCTCTCCTAGGCTACCGTAACCTGCCAGCACCTTAGGGAGACAACCTTCACATATTTATCCCCACCTCCCATCATACCCCAGATTTGCAGCTGCTCTAGTCCCAGATTTAACAGTCCTTCTTTCTATCCTTGAAAGGAAGCTGTTCGGTTCCACTTTCGGAGTATATCGGAGCCTGACTTCTCTCTCCTCTTCACCAGCTCTACTGCCACCCTCGACCCGCCCTTGGAATTCTTTCACCACCCGGGCCTCCTCACTGAGGTCATCCCCGTCCTTTCTCTGATTGAGCCTCCACAGACTTTCCTTCTTCTCTGTGCCGCCAAACACTGGGGTACTCCAAAGTTCTTTTCTCTGCCCACTT
>NC_045030.1:2321920-2324462 GCF_008632895.1 Mastomys coucha | reverse complement strand
CCTGCCCCTGAACTGTGGCTCCTCCCTCTGCTCCTTCCCCTTTCTAGTGAAAACAGGATATGGAGGTACTTTCAGTGAGTTAATGACTTGCAATTAATAGTTAACACAAATTGAGTACCTGCTGGGTGCCTAACCCTCTTCTACTTTGCAAGATAATTTACTTACTTATCATATTTATTGTCTCTCTTTTCAACCAGAATCTCTCTTGAAGGCCCCTGGAATTGAGTCTGTTTTGTTCTGGGACACCTCACAGTGCTTGGCATACTGGGAGAGTTTTAAGAAAGTTAACTAAGATTAAATAATAAGATACCTAATATTAAGAAACAACAACAACAAAAAAAAAGAATTTGTTATCTGGTGCCAAAAACCGTGAGATTGTAGCGTTCGGGAATAGAACATAAAATGTAGAAAGTGATGTTCAGTTCCGCAGCAGTTATGATTGGTTTTGTTGGGGGCAGGGTTGTTTTGAAGTTTTAGTTGCTGTTGTTGGTTTTGATTTTTTGAGTAAAGGTATGTAGCCCTGGCTGGCCTGCAACTCACAAAGATTCACCTACCTCTGCTGGAATAAACCTGTACATGACCATGGAATCTAGCAAAAGAACTTAGGTTATTATAATCGTTGTTATTATATTTAATATTTTATTTGATTTAGTATTTTTATTTATCATTATTACCCACTGAGGCATCTTCCTGGTCCTGTGCCTGAATTTATATTGTACTGAGGATTGAAAGCAGAACTCCATGCATGCTAGATAAGCATTCTACCAATCGCTCTGCACCTCCAGCTTTGCTTTACCTTTTGTGTATCTCCAAGTCCCTGCTCATAGTAGGTGATTACTAGACTGATTTGTTTTGCTTTTTTTCCCCTTTGAGATAGGATCTAGCTTCCAACTTGTTATGTAACCAAGGGTGACCTTGAACTTCTGATCTTTCCTACCCCACCTGAATCCTGGAACTATAGATGTGAGCTGCCCTGCTGTTTTTGAGGTGCTGAGAACTGAACTCGGAGCTCCGTGCATGCATCTTCAGCCTTGATCTATTATCTTTCTACATTACAATGTTCTTTTAGGACATAAATTTCTTGGGTGGGAAAGTTCCAAGTAGCCAATCACCAGACAGGCACTACTGGGCCAAGTTGGAGTTCAAAGACCAAATCCCACTCTCCTTGTACAGTGGAGATGCTAAGGGACATAGAGATGCTTTTCCAGTAGGTAAAGATGTTCAAAAATTTTAAAACCTCCTCAAATTCAACAATTGTGATGGTTACATAACTCATCCCACAATTCACCGAATCACACATTTTAATTGGGTGGACTTCCTAGGATACATGTTAATATCAATAGGAGCACTTGAAAAATTCCAGGACAGGCAAGATGGTTCAGAGATAAAGGTGTTTGCCACCAAACCTGACTCCCTTCCTAGTAGAAGAGGTTGTCCTTTGACCTACATACAAATGCTGTGGCACACGTGCACGACCCCACCCCTGGAAGGGTTAAGTTGCCCCCATCAACCCAAAGCTAACCCTCCCATGTGCAAAATAAATGCAATTTAAAAGTTATTTGTCATTTAAAAAGTGTGAGTAAGCCGGGCAGTGGTGGCACACACCTATAATTCCAGCACTTGGGAGGCAGAGGCAGGTGGATTTCTGAGTTTGAGGCCAGCCTGGTCTACAGAGTGAGTTCCAGGACAGCCAGGGCTACACAGAGAAACCCTATCTCGAAAAACCAAAAAAATAAAAATAAAATAAAAATTTTAAAAAAAAAGTGTGTGTGAAAAAAAATAGTGTTTGTGTTGAAGCTTGGTGTTGAAGGAGTGGCTCTTCTGGTAGAGGCTGTGGGTTTGATCACTAGGTTTGTCTAAAGAAAAACTCTGCCTTCTAGCTCTAAAAGAAAGAAGAGTGGAGCGGGGCATGGTAGCACACACCTGTAATTCTAGCACTGGGAAGGCAGAAGCAGAGGGATTGCTGAAACTTTAAGGTCAGCCTGACCTGCAGGACAAGTTTCAAGCAGGCCAGAGCTTCAGGTTAAGACCTCATCTCCCCCCTCTCCCACCACCAAAATAAGGAGAAAATAGTATTTACTTAACCATGTGGATTCAATGACACCTGGGGTCTCCTTTCTTCCAGCCAGTCTCCTGTGATTTCTCATTCTGGGCTCACTCTCAGCACCTGCTGTTTACACCTCTCCCTTGAGCTGCTGGAGAATGGCGTTGCCAACAAAGTCTAGCATCTTGGACCTGAGCTCCTCCAGCACACAATGCACCAGATCCCCAGAGGAAAGCCATGAGGCTTGGGCACAGTGCAAAGATGCTGGGAGACAGCTACCCGAGTACAAGGCAGTGGTGGTGGGTGCAAGTGGGGTTGGGAAGAGTGCTCTCACCATCCAGGTGACTCACCATTGCTTCGTGAAAGACCACGACCCCACTATCCAGGATTCCTACTGGAAGGAAGTGGCCCTGGACAACGGAGGAGGCTACATTCTAAATGTGCTCGATACATCTGGGCAGGAGATTCACCGGGCTCTGCGTGACCAGTGCTTGGCAG
>NC_045030.1:2312488-2320244 GCF_008632895.1 Mastomys coucha | reverse complement strand
TGTTTTCACTAGAAAGGGGAAGGAGCAGAGGGAGGAGCCACAGTTCAGGGGCAGGTAGTGGGTTCCAGGGGACCTGAGGAGATTCTGCAGAGTTTAGGATAGTGAGGAGTGGTGGGGGTTGGGGGAAGGTCTCAGGGGAAGGCATCCCCGGAGAGGGCCACTGAAGGGGCTTGCCCACAAAGGGGTGAGGAGACAAGTGGGCAGAGAATAGAACTTTGGAGTACCCCAGTGTTTGGCGACACAGAGAAGAAGGACTATCGTTGTCACCCAGCCCACAGGCCCCCTAGTACATGGCGCTCAGACCAACAGCTGCTACAGATAGCATTTATTGAGGGCTCAGGGGATGGGAGGTTGCCGGGGTAAGCAGCCGTGGACGTGCTGGCAGGGAGTCAGGGTTGCTGGGGCGCTCCTGGGTTCCAGGGCGTGCAGGATGCAGCAGCGCTCAGGGAGGCAGGAGGCGGCGTGCGGGCGCCTGGGGCGAGGGGTTCTCCAGGCGTTTGACGCGTAGCAGAGCCCCCAGTACGTTCTCGGGAGGCACCTCCGGACCCAAATCCTGGTCCACAGATCTGCGGAGACGGCGCGGGGCAGGAGCAGCCTCTGGCTCCGAACTTCCGGTGAGGATCCGCCCTAGCAAATACCTGCAAAGAGAAGCCGAATGCAGTGAGGATGTATTGTCTTCCCCGTGGTTCAGAAGCCGGCCAAGGCAACTTTGTAACCTTCACTCAAGCCTGCGGAACTCACCTCTACTTTCCCTGCAAGTCAGAGGTCCCGGCTTTCCATTCCAGAAACTGCCTGCCCTTAGGACCACTTCCTGCAGAAACCGATCCACCCACCCGGGGAGCCCTACTCCTGCATTGTCCCACCTATCAGGGGTCCATGGGCGTCCGTCCCCTCTTCCCACAACCTCAGGCTCCAGCGCAGAGCTTTGGTGATTTTACCCCCAGTGCAGGAAGCAGATCCTGCGGCTCTTCGCCCTTGCTCTCCCTCCCCCTGGGTCCCCGCACCTCAGCAGCTCAGGGTCCACGTCAGGAGTCTCTTCGCCTGCATCCTCGACGTCTGGGCTGGTGGGGCCATCATCATACACTGGGGGCCGGGGTCGCGGCGCAGCGGCAGGTGCGGGGACAAGCTGGGCGGCCAGGGCGGCCGGGTCCAGGCGAGCTCGGAGCAGAGCACGGGCGAGCTGTGCAGCCGGAGCGTCCGGGTCATCGTCCGGGGCCAAGGGCGGGTCCGAGGCCCGCGGGGAGCCCCAAGCGCGCAGCAGCTGTGCCAGGACACGCGCCTGCTGATCCTCAGCCTCCTGCGCCTCGGCACGCGCGCGTTCCTGTCTCTCGGCCTCCAGCAGGTGCGCCAGCGCCCGCGCCAGCTCCTGCACCGCACCCGCCGCCTCTCCTCGGGGCACGGCCCGACGCAAGCGGCGGGGAGTGCTCGCTTCAGCCAAGGGTGTGGATGCTGCGCTCAAACTGCGAGGCTCCTGCGAGAAGATGAGGTGGAGGAAAAAAATGTCGTCACTGTCCCTCTGGCCAGAGATGCCGAACTAGGGGTGGGGCTCCGTGGATTTTCAATGACCACCTCATTCACTGGGCCCCTCCAAAATTCCTATCGTGTCTAAGATCCTGAGAATCCCTAAATATTTCCAAGGGCACTTCAGACCACTAGAACACCTCTAGGATTCACACAATCTCAAAAGTTGTCCTGAGTCCTCTGGATACTACATTGTTAACGTTAGTTTCTTTTCTCTTCATTTTTTTGGGGGTTGGGGGGCAGGTGCCAGTTTTGGAATAACACTGTAATATTTCGCTGTTGGAAATTAAACTTGTAAAAATAAGCCAGGTGGGGGGCTCACGCCTTTAATTCCCAGCCTACAAAGGCAGGTCCCTGAGTTTCAGGCCAATATCTTCTACAAAACGAGTTCCAGGGCAGCCTGGGCCACACAGAGAAATCCTATCTTGAGAAAAAAAAATTTTTTTTTTTTTTGCAAAAATCATTTTGAAAGGGAAATTGCCTGTGTCTTAAAAGAAGAATGGGTTGTGTGTCCGGCTCCCAAGATGTTACAGTCAGCCTACAGGATGTAAATTCTTGAACCATCACAGCAGCATTTTATAATTAACATAAAAGTAGGGGGGATGAAGGAAAGAACAGCATAGAAATAAACAATGACTTACTAGGATACTCAATAGGAGATGATATTGTGCACCAATAAATGAACTATAACCGTACGTTTCCACAGAAACGAATCTCACACACAAAGGCAAATTCTAGAATCCCACTGCAGATGACCTAAGTCTATCAAAACGAAGGACTTCTTAGTGACCCCTAGTGACCACCTCGAAGCAGATGCCTAGCTTGATGATTTCATTTCTCGGATGTTCCAAAAGCTGGAGGAACAAACAATGGGTCGTTTAAAGATGAGCTGCAAATAAAAATATGGACTCAATGGGCGGAAAACAGAAGGTAATATCTATGGAGAGGTGAGGCTATCAAATGTTTTTTAAAATCCTCCGCTGTGCTTTCAACAGCTTTGAAGAGGTGCTCCATGTGCCCTTGATAGCATCCACCACCCTCAGCGCCAGGGGAAATCACCCACCTGCAATCCCTACACACACACACACACACACACACACACAGTCCTTAAAATGCCATACATGCAACCCAACACTGCCATATCCACTGCAAGGAACTGCATAGAAGTGGTCTCTTTTCATCCCTGTGTGCACATTCTTGGTGGAGTAATGACCTTCAGTTACACTATCTGAACCAACCAGGTGCAAGGACACGCATCATCTTTAAAAACACAATGCAGAGACATCATGGCTTCTTTCCCCGCAATGACACAGCTCCACAAAGAAGCAAAAAGGAAACTGTCTCGTGGATGCGCATAGAAGAATCCAAGCACTCAGTCTTCCCAAGCCACCATGAAATATGTATCCCAAGGTCCAAGGACCACTCCTTCCAAAATGAAAACAAACGAACACAGAAACACACAAGTACACAGAAAGATACGCCCATATACTACGTCACCACCCATAAGAATTCACAAATATACACACGGTACCACTGAGAAAGCAACCAGGCCCGTAAAAAAAAAGTCAAACAGAAGCATCTCCAGTATTGTAGGGCGTTCAGGAGCAGTCAAACCAAAGAACACACTGAAAGAACACAATATCTATACACCTCGGTCATCATATCACAGGCTTAGATATCTTTTCTGAATATTACCCTAGTGCCACCGACAGCACCTCAGGCCACACGCGGAACGAGATCAGACCAGGCCCCGGATGCTGAGGGATGGGCAGGGTCCATCTGCTAGCAAAGCCCTGAGCAACATCAACCTCACACCATGAAACTGCTCCTGGCCTGCGCGAGGGCTGTCAGCTGCAGCCCAGGCCACCCTTGCAAAGCTCTGCGCATACCTGCGAAATACCTCATTAACACTTTCCTCCATCTTCCTCTCCACCCTACCCCCACCCCCTGCAGGCTGAGGTCGCACCTTCACGGGCCTCGCTGACAGGGTGGGGGGCAGCCTCAGAATGCCCATGAGCAGCAGCACCAAAATGCCGACGCCCCCGGCCCTCGGCCCGCAGAGCAGCGGCGACCCCGCCATGCTGCCCCAACGAGCCGGGCTCCGGACGGGCGGACTGGCTGTCAAGTGCGCAGCGATGGGTATTAGGCACAGACGCGGCGCACTGCGGCTGCGCACATCCAGGAGCCTGGCCCCCACACCCACCCCCTCCTGGTCTCCTACTCTACGCAGGCGCAGAATTAGGGCTCTGGCCTTCTCTTCATCCTGCGCATCGCCATGGAGATGTCCAAGGGGCAAAGTGGAGAACAGAAGTCTGCAGTGGCGGTTGCCATGGCAGTATAAGGGCAGTTGCTAGGGCAATAGACCTTGCTGTTGAATTACCAGACAGACAAGGGAAATTGGCTCAGTGCGCTGAAATAAGGCTCTGGTCTCTGTCCTTGGGGAGACAACAGACTATACTCTTGTGTGATGGATAAACAATTACTGGCTGCATGCTGTGGACCACAATGTTCACAGAGAAATGAATCCAGATGACATGGCCATGGGCAGCTCAGTTCATATTGCTATGGATTAGCCTCATGCCCAAATAAAGCTATTACTACCAACTGCAACCTCAAAATGACAAAGATCTATAGGCGTGATGTTAAGTAGGAGCTCACTAAATGCTCCTTTCCTTTCACTGTGCTTTCCTTTCCACAGCTATGCTGTGGCAATTGTTCACCCCTACTCACACACACAAAGAAGTAAATTTGTTGGGTTTTTTTGTTTTTTTGTTTTTTTAAATGATGCAACAAAGGGTTGAGAGAGCCAGGGAGTCAGGCCTGTCATCCCCAACCACTTGGGAGGCTAAAGGAGAAGGATCTCAAGATCAAAGCCTGTCTGGACTACATCTAGTTCAACAGTCTAAGGATGTAGTTCACCTGGTACAGTTTTGCCTAGCATATACTGAAAGACCCCTGGGGGAGACCCCCACTCAAATCTCAGGAGGACGTACACCCAAGGAATCATGAGAGACCACATCTTGATGTAATTACAAGAGGTATATTTTCATTTCAGGACGCCCTGGTTCGGCACCACACCTATCTCACGCAGGAGATAATGGAGCTGACCACGAGGCTTGAAAGTTAGGGGTTTTTATACAGAAAAGGTCTGAGGGAACAAAGGAATCAGTGTGGTCATACAAGATTGGCTAGTTCAAATATTAACTATTATGTGCAGAACAGAGTGGAAAATTCCTAAGGTTGGTGTTAATCTGAGTCAACAGAGCATCTGACCTTAAACCATATCTGAGAGGACCAGATGGTCCATTACTTAATGTCCGCCAGGCACGTCTTTGAAGGCCTGGGCCTTGGACATGTCCTCGTTTGCCTGGATGTTTTCCTCTATGTTTATACTTTTATGTCTTCTTGACCTGCCAGCTCTTATGATATCTAACAACTTGCTTGCTCCTTCCCAGGCCTATGTGGGCCAGCTTGTGATGGATTCTTAGGCCCATAACTTTACTTCCTAGTCAGCTCAGGTTTAAAACTGTAATTTCTCCTTACAATACAAAGCTCTAGGCTTGATGCCAGGCACCCCATAAACTGGGTGTGGTAGTGCAACCCTCATCTATGATGTAGATTTCTTTTTTCTTTTGGACAGGTTCTCTCTACATAGCCCTGGCTATCCAGGGACTTACTATGTAGTCCAGGCTAGCCTTGAACTGACAGATTTGCAGGTCTGCCTCCTGAAGGCTGGGATTAAAGGCATAAAACACTGTGTCCCAGCACAAAGCAGGTTCTAAACCAGCATAAACACACAAAGAGTTTAGGGCCAGCCCATACAATGTAAGGAGATCCTATCTCAAAATAAAAAGTAAAGAGGGGGATTTGAGTGGGTAGCTCCATCATAGGGTTCTTGCCGAGCATGAATCCCCAATGGGGCAAGAGGGAAGGGGCTGGAGAGAGAAGACCAAGCTCTGTGGTAAAGTGTAAACAAGAGTTCCGTACCACCACCATAGGAAGAGACAAAATGTCCCCAACCCAAGGATGGTTGGCACATTCTGATAACTTTGGCACTAGGAAGGCAGAGGCAGGAGATCATAAGTTTAAGGCCAGCTTGGGCCACACAGGGAGTTCAAGGGCAGCCAAGGATATATAGCAGCTAGATAATGCCTCAGACAAGTCAGGAGAGCTAGACTGGGTATAGATTATTCATAGAGCACATTCATGCTTGGAGTTCATCCCAAACAAGGAAAATAGAAATAAAACAAATAAATAAAATAATTCATCAGCTGGGCATGCTATCACAGGCCTTTAATCCCAGCCCTCAGAAGCAGGCAGACCTCTGTTGAGGTCCCGGCCAACCTAGTCTACAGAGACAGTTCCAAAGCAGTCTGGACTACAAAGAGAAACCATGTCTTTTTTTTTTCCCAAGACAGGGTTTCTCTGTGTAGCCCTGCCTGTCCTGGAACTCACTCTGTAGACCAGGCTGGCCTTGAACTCAGAAATCCGCCTGCCTCTGCCTCCCAAGTGCTGGGATTAAAGGCATGCGCCACCACCGCCTAAGGTTTCTTCTATGTCCTGACTACAATTTGAGATTTGTAGTAAGAGAACACCAGTATAAGGTGGTTGGTTGGTGGCGCATGCCTTTAATCCAAGCACTCAGGAGGCAGAGGCAGGCAGATCTCGAGTTTGAGGCCAGGCTGGTCTACAAAATGAATTCCAAGACAGTCATGACCACACAGAGAAACTCTGTCTCGAAAACCAAAGCAAAACAAAACCACCCAAAATCTACACATATTGGAGCTAGAGAGATGAGTCCACAGTTAAGAGCACTTGCTACTCTTGTAGAGGACTCATATGGTTCAGAGCCATTTGTATCTCCAATTCTAGAGAAGCTGGTGCCCTCTTCTGGCCCCCACAGGAGCTGAATGCATGTTGTACACACACATATGCAGGCAAAACATTCATGCACATAAAATAAAAATAAATATTTTTTTAAAGATTTATTCATTTATTTTATGTTTATGAGTACACACAGTAGCTGTATAGATGGTTGTGAGCCTTCATCTGGTTGTTGGAAATTGACTTTTTAGGACCTCTGCTAGCTCCAGTCAACCCCTCTCACTCTGGTCTGTCCACTCACCCAGTCCCTGCTCGCTCTGGCCCAAAGATTTATTTATAATTAATATAAGTACACTGTAGCTGTCTTCAGACGCACCACAAGAGGGCATCAGATCTCATTATGGGTGTTGTTGCAGGAAATATTAAAAGGAAGTCCTGTGCAGGCCAGGAGAGATTGTGGGGAGGATTTCTATTAAATATTTCCCGCAACAGGGTGGTTGCTGGGATTTGAACTCAGGACCTTTGAAAGAGCAGTCAGTGATCTTACTCACAGAGCCATCTCACCAGCCCCCAAATAAATATTTTTTAAAAATCTACTTATTACACGCCTTTAATCCCAGCACTTGGGAGGCAGAGGCAGGTGGATTTCTGAGTTCCAGGCCAGCCTGGTCTACAGAGTGAGTTCCAGGAAAGCCAGGGGCACACAGAGAAACCCTGTGTGGAAAAACCAAACCAAACCAAACCAAACCAAACCAAACCAAACCAAAAATTTTAAAATGATTCGAACACAGACATTTCATAAAACGATGAAGAAACAATTACATATTATAAAAATTGTTTTGAAAGGGTTCTTACATAAACTAGTTCTACAGGGGCTAGAGAGATGAAATTAAGAGCACTGACTGCTCTTTTGAACGTCCTGAGTTAAAAGCCCACCAACCACATGGTGGCTCACAACCATTTGTAATGAGATCTGACGCCCTCTTCTGGTGTGTCTGAAAACAGCTACAGTGTACTTACATATAATAAATAAATATATCTTTTTAAAAATTATTTCTACTATTGATGTGATGACATCGATGAGAACTTAGGATGGAAACAGTAATAGGTGTGACTATGAAGGAAGTCCATGCAGGGAATGTCAGAACAAGTTCTTCACTTTTCACAACTAATATATGCTTATAAAAATCTCTTCAAAGGGACTGGAGAGCTCTCTTATGCTTTTGCTTCTCTCTTGCTTCTTGCCCTTGCTCCCCCTTTCTCCTCATTCCCTTCCTCCCTCTCTCCACGTGGTCATGGGAGGCCTCTACTTCTCTACTCTCTCTGTCTCTCTGCCTTTCTCTGTCTCTACTACTCTCTTAACTTCCCTCCCCATGCCCTGAATAAACTCTATTCTATACTACAAAAAAAG
>NC_045030.1:2304297-2311189 GCF_008632895.1 Mastomys coucha | reverse complement strand
TCTTTTTTTTTCATTTTGTGGTTTTGTCTTCTTCATCAAAAACCAAGTGTTGGTAGGCCGAGTGTCCTCTGTTGAGAATTCTGTTTAGCTCTGTACCCCATTTTTAAATTGGGGTTATTTCTGGGTCTTTGATTTGATTCCATTAATCAACGTGTCTATTTCTGTACCACTACCATGCAGGTTTTTTTTTTTTAAATTACTATTGCTCTGTAGTACAGCTTGAGTTCAGGGATGGTGATTCCTCTTGAAGTTCTCTTATTGTTCAGGATTGTTTTAGATATCTTGGGTTTTTTGTTTTTCCTTATGAACTTGAAAATTGCTCTTTTAAGGTCTATAAAATTTGTGTTGGGCTGGGCAGTGGTGGCTCATGCCTTTAATCCCAGCACTTGGGAGGCAGAGACAGGCAGATTTCTGAGTTCGAGGCCAGCCTGGCCTACAGAGTGAGTTCCAAGACAGCCAGGGCTATACAGAGAAACCCTATCTCGAAAAAAAAAATTGTGTTGGAATTTTGATGGGGATTGCTTTGAATCTGTAGATTGCTTTTGATAAGATGACCAATTTTCACTATGTTAATCCTACACCAATTCCTGACACTATTAATGATACTCTTATGTTTGCAGACAGGAGTCTAGCAAGTTGTCCTCTGAGAGACTCCACCCAGCAGCTGACTCAGACAGATTAGACACCCACAGCTAAACAGTGGATGGAGCTTAGGGACTCTCATGGAAGAATAGGAGGAAGGATTTCAGCCTCTAAGGGGACAGGAACTCCACAGGAAGACAAACAGAGTCCACTAGCCTGAACCCTTGGGGCTCTCAGAGTCTGAATCACCAATCAAAGAGCATACACAGGCTGGACCTAAGCCTTCTCACTCATGTGTAGCAGATGTGCAGCTTGGTCTTCATGTAGGTCCAGAACAACTGGGGGCTATCCCAAAAGCTGTTGCCTGTATGTGGGAATATGTTTTAGTTGGGCTACTCAGTGGAAAAGGATGTGCCTAGCCTCCTAGAGACTTGATTAGCCAGTGTTAGAGGGTAGCCAGGGGAGTCTCCACGCACTCAGAGGAGAAGGGGATGGGGGATGGGGGGAGGATTGTGGCAGGGGGTGACCCTGAGGGGGGCAGTGAGTAGGATGTAAAGTTAATAAAACAAACAAATAAAACACTGCTCCCTCTCTCCAGCTGCATCCCCAAATAAAACCGTTTTAAAATCCCTTAAACAGGGGGCTGGTGAGATGGCTCAGCAGGTAAGAGCACCGATTGCTCTTCCGAAGGTCATGAGTTCAAATCCCAGCAACCACATGGTGGCTCACAACCACCCCAATGAGATCTGATGCCCCCTTCTGGTGTGTCTGAAGTCAGCTACAACGTACTTATAATAAATAAATAAATAAATAAATAATAAAAAAATCTTTAAAAAAAATCCCTTAAACAATGAAAAGTGTTCTTCCTATTCTGTCCAGGTTGACCCCAAATTACCAAACTCACGTAGTGCTCCTTCTAGCCTAAATAGTTGGACTACAAGTTAGCAACACACCATACCAGGCCACAATATTAACTTACTGCATTTGTGTATGCATGAGCAAGGGCCCTGGGGATCAAACTTAGATTTTTTTCTTTTTTTTCTTTTCTTTTTTTTTTTTGGTTTTTCAAGACAGGGCCCTGTATATCCCTGGCTGTCCCGGAACTCACTCTGTAGACCAGGCTGGCCTCGAACTCAGAAATCCGCCTGTCTCTGCCTCCCAAGTGCTGGGATTAAAGGTGTGTGCCACCACTGCCTAGCAGCAAACTTAGATTTTTGAGGCTACTAAACAAGCATTCTATCACTGAACTGTGTTTCCAGTTTTATATTTTCAGCCTGGAATAGTGGCTCACACCTGTAGTTCTACAACTTGAGAAGCAGAGGCAGAAAAGAGTGCCTTTCTTTAGAAGACCAGCCAGGGATACAGAGTTTCAGGCCAACTCCGGCTAGAGCAAAATGCTACTTGCTTTCCAAACTGGTACACATTATTTTGTGGTGATAGGGGATCCAACCTAGGCGTCACACTTGCTAGGCAAGCCCTCAGCACTGCTATACAATTATGTTACAATCTCAAAGTCCAGTTGGCTATTTTTTTTGTGTGTGTGTGTATCCAATCCTGGGGTCTCAAGCCTGTAAGATAAGCACCCTACCACTGAGTTACACTTCCAAACCCCTAGCTGAATTTTTTTTTAATCCGAGACAGGGTTCTCTGTATAGCCCTGGCTGTCCTGGAACTAACTCTGTAGACCAGGGTGGCCTTGAACTCAGAAATCCACCTGCCTCTGCCTCCCAAGTGCTGGGATTAAAGGCGTGCCCCACCACTACCCAGTCTAGCTGAATATTTTAAGAAAAAAATCAACAAATATATAATTAATGTATGAATTATACTTGACTATTCAAATTAGCATTATAAATAGCTCACAAAAGGAGGTATCCCACGTGTCCATGAGTAAGGTTCATACTTATCCATAAGTAAGGTTCAGACTTAAAGTAGATAAAGGAAAAGTTTGGGGATTTAACTCAGAGATAGAGCACTTGCTTAGTATTCTTGAGGCCCTGGATTCCATCTCCAACAGTGCAATAAAAATGATTTAAAATAAGTTTCAGGGGCTTGGGGTATAGTGCAGTTGATAGAGTGCTTGCCTAACACCCCTGAACTCTACTATCCTCAGCACCACACAAGTGGTTATCACAGGTGCAGTGTGATACCCAGGAGGTAGAAGCAGGAGGCTCATCAGCACCACAAGGCCATCCAAGGCTGCATAGAGTTAGAGGTCTGCAGGCACTACAGGAGGTCTCTTTCAAAACATACACACACAGGAGCTCCAGAGATGGGCAAGGGTATTGGGTGCTTTCTTTTTTTTTTAATTTAATTTTTTAAATTTTATTACCCCACCCGTTTACCTCTTAACGGTTTCACGCCCTGTAGAACTCTCTCTTCAAAGTTCTTTTCAACTTTCCCTTACGGGTGGGTACTTGTTGACTATCGGTCTCGTGCCGGTATTTAGCCTTAGATGGAGTTTACCACCCGCTTTGGGCTGCATTCTGAAGTAACCCCACTCCGGGAAGACCCCGGCCCTGTGCGCCGGGGGCCGCTACTGGCCTCACACTGTCCACGGGACGGGCCTTGATCAGAAGGACTTGGGCCCCACGAGCGGCGCTGGGGAGTGGGTCTTCCGCACGCCACATTTCCCGCGCTTAGTTTAAAAAATTTTTTTAAAGATTTATTTTTTTTTATGTGTTTGAGTACACTGTAGCTGTATAGATAGATGGTCGTGAGCCATCATGTGGCTGCTGGGAATTGAACTAAGGACGGCCCCACTTGCTTGGGTGTAATACACTGTAGCTGTCTTCAGACACCCCAGAAGAGGGCGTCGTCAGATCTCATTATGAGTGGCTGTGAGCCACCATGTGGTTGCTGGGATCCGAACTCAGGACCTTCGGAAGAGCAGTCAGTGCTCTTACCCACTGAGCCATCTCGCCAGCCTGGGTGCTTTCAACAGTGTACTTGTTTCATGCTTTTAGCTCAATTCCTGTGTTGCAAATCACACTCTATGGTTATGATTTTGAAAAAGACATTATTTGGTTGTGGTCTCTGTCTCCTGGAACACAACTCCTAAAATCCTTGGACTATTCAAAATAATGATTAACTTTTTATATGCTAATGAGTAAGCTCTTGACTAACCTTCAGGGTGGGGGCTGGGTGATCCAGACACCAGATGGAACCGGAGAACTGGAACTTGGGGCTTACCCCCAACTTCTCTAGCGACTAGCTATGTAATGTTTATGATCCATGGTTATAATGAATTGTACTCATAAACTGAGACCAAAAAAGGAGACCATTTGAAGGGGTTGTGCTTAGCTGGACACATAGTAATTCCCTGAGTCTGGCACCCCTGGAGAGGGTATGAGATCTCTTTGTCCCTGCCCCCATCCTATCCATCTCTTCCTTTGGGTTTTAGTCAGTATCTTTTGTAGCATCTATTATAATATGTAGGGAAGCATAGGTAAAGTATTGCCCTAGCACACTAATCAAACTGAGGAGGGCTTGGGGAGCCTGCTTATAGCATGCCAACCAAATGTAAAGGTAAGGACTTCTGAGAGCTCACAGCAGAGCGCTGTCTGAAGTGTTTGTGCTCAAGACCCAGGAGCCCATTCCCAGCACTCTGCTGTCCTCCCTTCCCCACGGAACCCCCTGGGGGGTTAAAGGCGTGCATGCTGGGATTAAAGGCGTGTGCCACCACGGCCCAGCTACACCTCTCTTTTTAATGACCATAACAAACTTTTTCTAAATATTTGTATATGTGTGTGTATGTCTGTGTGTACATACACAACACACATGTAGACATGAGAAGACAGTTTGTGGGAGCTGGCTCTGTTTTTCACTACGTGGGTCCTGAGGACTTGAACTTCTTCAGACTTGGTAGCAAGTACCTTTACCTGCTGCTCCATCTGGCCAGCCTCTTTATAGGCCTTCTTGTAAGATAGCAGCAGATCTAGGGCACAAACAGAGTCAAGGAGAACAAATGGGATGAGAGGGAAGGAGCAGAGACAAGAGGTTAAGGCTGGAAAGACATGGGAACTTCAGGGAGGAATAAACGGAAAGAAAGCCTCAGAAATCCTAGACAGAAACAGATGGGCATAAAGGAGATGGAGTATAGGTGAGGGGACTAGGGTACAGCTTCGTGGGTAAGCACTTGTCTCGTGTAAAGGTTTAGGCTTACTTAACTCTTGAGACAGTCTATATAGCTCTGACTGGTCTGAAACTGGCTATGTAGATCAAACTGGCCTCAAACTTAGAGATCTGCTTACCTCTGCCTAGTGCATGCTGGAATAAAAGGTGTGTGCCACCATTCCTGGTCAGCATGTGATAGAGGCCTGATGTCCTGTGAGTCCACAGGCCCTGAACCCAAAGGGCAAGCAAGTGCCTCTATGTCACTGTGACCTCCCCTCTATTTGCCTTTTCCCTCTAGTTGTATACGTGTACTGGTGTTTTCTCACAGCTGTCACCGCATTGCACAGGAAAAAAATCTGAGAGCTGGGGACATAGCTCAATTGGTAGAGTGCTTGCCTAACACACAGGAGGACCCGAGTCTGACTTTTGCACCACATAAATAAGCAGAGCCTGATCGTACAAACCATGTAAGCAGGAAACAGAACTGAAAGTTCAAGGTCATTGTTCGCTATGTATTTAGTTTGAAGCTAGCCTGACTTTTTTTTTTTTTTTTTTTTTTTTTTTTTTGGTTTTTCGAGACAGGGTCTCTCTGTATAGCCCTGGCTGTCCTGGAACTCACTCTGTAGACCAGGCTGGCCTCGAACTCAGAAATCCACCTGCCTCTGCCTCCCAAGTGCTGGGATTAAAGGCGTGCGCCACCACCACTCGGCCCAGCCTGACTTTTTAAAAACCAAGAGAAAATTTGAAGGAACCAGAAAGATGCAGGTGAGACATGTCTGCTGAGGTCCCCAGCTGCAAAATAAATAGGCAGCTGCTGCAGGAGAAATCCAGGCCCTGAACACAAAGGGCAAGCAAGCTCTTCTATACCACCTGCTGTTTACACCTCTCAACTTGCTCCTTCGCTTCAGCTGTATACACCTAAAGGGAGTTCCTCACAGCTGTTTTCCTGCATTCTGTGGCTTCTTCCCCCCAGCTGATATTAACTGTACAAAAGAAAACCTCATAGAAATTACTGTGGATTTTGTAAACGTGAACGTAGCATGTACCCCTTTATTTACTCTCCCTGGCCAACCCTTCTCTCCTCTCCCTCATCCCTATCTTCTTCCCTAACAATCTCTCTCCTAATTACATGTTGTCTTTTTGTTCTGCAGTCTACACGGAGAGAAACGATTGAAACTTGTCCAGGCTTATTTTGTATATTTCAGTTCCACCAAATTTCCTACAAACTATGTAATTTCATTCACAGATTACTACTATTCTAGTCGTTCGTATTCATGTGTGTGTGCATGTACCTTTTATCTTCTCTTCAGCTGATGACCACCTACAAAAATTCATCAATGCTGGGAATGACTCTGCAATAAATATGGATGGGTGGGTATTTCTGTGGTATGTTGGTTCCTTTAGGCATATGCCCAGTAGTAGGGCTGGATCATATGATAGATGTATTTGTTTTGAGTAATCTTTCTACGGATACATTCTCACCAATACTGTATAAGGAGTCCCTCATCACTTGATGACAGTAATTTACACTCCAGAAAGATGGAATCCTGGTGCAATTTTGATTTGCTTTTCCCTGAGAGTGGAAGATATTCAACTTTGCCCTGCATTTTGTTTTCTTCAGACAGGGTCTCATTATGTAGGCCTTGCAAAAATTATATATTGTCCACTAGCTCATTTGTAGTGCAGTAGTCACAGTGAAAAAACAAACCCTGTCTCTGGAAATTTCTATGACTCTATATGGCATTTGAACCCCAGTAGAGACAATGATTATCCCATCCATGTTGGGGTTTACACAGAACCTGGGAGTTGTCCATCCAGGATAATCTTTCCCATATTTTCCCTCTCCTGAAATGAAAACTCATTTCTGGATATACTGTGGTCACCCTTAAAAAACAAATTGGGTTGCCAGTAACTCAGTTTGTAAGGGAGCTTGCCATAGAACCTTATCACCTGAATTTGATCCTGGAAACCAACAGAGTGGGAGGAGGCAAACCCTGTACATGTACACCATGACATGTGTACCCGCACTCCCAATAAATGAAGTCTTTTTTAAAAAGTCTGGGAGGGCTGGGAAGTGGTGGTTCACACCTTTAATTCCAGCACTTGGGAGGCTGAGGAAGGTGGATTTCTGCCTCCCTGGTCTACAGAGTGAGTTCCAGGACAGCCAAGGCTACACAGAGAAACATTGTCTCGAAAA
>NC_045030.1:2301105-2303246 GCF_008632895.1 Mastomys coucha | reverse complement strand
AAATGTAATTAGTAACAGTAACAAAAACAGCAAACAAGGAAGTGACAGGCACAGATAGTCTTTTTTTGAGAAAGCAGTGTCCCTGATCCCAGGACCTCTACCCTAGAGCTGTTATAAGGCCACATGGATTGTTTTTTGTTTGTTTGATTTTACTTTGCAAATGGAACTTTGAGACAATAGAATGAGTGGTATTCTTAAAAGGCTTGTTTTTGCTTTCGTTTTTCGAGACAGGATTCTCTGAAAAACAGCCCTGGCTGTCCTGGAACAACCTCTGTAGATTAGGCTGTCCTTAAACTCACAGACATCTGCCTGCTTCTGCCTCTATGCTGCTCTGTGCTGGGATAAAAGTGTGCATTCCCACACCCAGGGCAAAGGCTTTTCTTTCAAGGCTAGTTTCCCATTCTCTCCAAGGGGAGCTTGTACAAGGAGGGTCTGGAGTATGTTTACACAGCAAACACCTGCACCCAGCAATCCTGTGCTTCTTCCCTGTTTGCTTGATGCATGTCGAGGCCCCTAACCACGTTTATGCATGTGCCCAATTCATCTTTGTGACTCTTACCTTCCTTGCTCATTTATTCTCTAACCCTTTACTAGAGGCTTGGTATGGTAGCATCAGACAAGTTCAAGTTCAGCTTAGACAAGACAGTGAGACCCTGCTTCTCCACTCCCCCGTGCAAAAAAAAAGAAAAAAATATCCTTCAAACCCATTCATCATGGAGCTTCAAGACCTAGACTTTCCAAGCCCCTTCTCCTGAGGAGAGGCTCATCTGGGTGACTCAAGGTGGACATACACAGACATTTCAAAACTGGCTTTAAACATTCATCAGGGTGCCACACGAGGGATCTGGGGTGAGAGAATTGTTACATGTGTGAAGCTGGGATGCCCTGAGACACAAAGAGGGAACCCATGTGACAAGGCTGCTGGGTGTCCCCACCCCTACCACAAAACAGAGTAGAATAGCGGCCCTCTGTGAAGGTCTCAGGGCTATGTAGGAACCAGTCCTCCCTTGGAGGTAGATCATCCGGGAGGGAACTGAGGAGCGGCTCCCACGGTGGCAGGGACAGGCAGCGGTTTCTTCAGTGGTACTGCTGATAGTTGGAATAACCTGGGGATGGAGCTCCCTCTTTAGGGGCTAGCTGGCTCGGGTCCTCCAAGAATGGGGGTGCTGGAGAGGGGAGAATGAGGTAATGAGGTGAGGAAGCGTGGAGAAGGCTGGCAGTGTTTCCTGACTCTCCCTGACCATTGCCCGCCAGGTCCTCACCATTGCGGAACTGCTGGGCAGTATAGCGGGTGAGAAGGATGCCAACACCCTCAATGAGGGCCAACAGGATGCCCCCCATCATCGCAGAGCCCACCATGGCCAGCGGACCACCTGAGAGGCAGAAAGAGACACAGCTGAGGAAGGGCAGGCAGAACAGGGCAAGGACTGGGGCCAGGGGCTGGAGGCACTCACTGCGCGCAGCCAGCACAGCTCCAGTCAATGCTCCACTGGTGATGGAGTTCCAGGGGTCTTCTTTGCCCCGCAGCCGGACCAGACCACAGTCGATGGTGGAAAACAGACCTCCCCACACTGCAAAGCTACCTGTAGGGGAAATAGAGTCCGAATCACACATTCTGAGACTCCACGTAGCTCAACAACTGGAAACTTCCAAGGCCTGAAGACTAGCCAAGAAGGAGTGCAGGGATTGGAGATGTGGCTCTGTGGTAGAGTGCTTGCCTAGGGTGATCCCCTCCTCCACTAAACAAAGAAGCATGGCCAGGATATAGTATAATCCCAGTACCTGGAAAGCTCAGGTAGGAGGACTACAAAGACACCTATACAGTGGAGGCTGTCTCAAAAACAGGAGGGAGGCTGGGAGAGTAACTTAGGATGGAAGCCATGGGTCACAACCTTAGCATCAAAAACAAGAAGGAAGAAAGTCCAGATATAGAGCTAGCTGTCAGACTGCTATGGACAGTCCATCTATCCCACTGTGAAGAGTTCCATGCTTGATCTGGGCTGTAGTTATCATCATCAAATCCCTTCACTTTTATTTGGGAAATGGACAGAAGCAGATTAACCTTTCTTTATTTCTTTATTTCTTTCTTCTTTCTTTCTTTCTTTCTTTCCTTCTTTCTTTTTTTTTTTTTTTTTTTTTTT
>NC_045030.1:2293697-2301055 GCF_008632895.1 Mastomys coucha | reverse complement strand
CAGAAATCTGCCTGCCTCTGCCTCCCAAGTGCTGGGATTAAAGGTGTGTGCCACCACTGCCCAGCCAGATTGACCTTTCATACAGCTTTCAATGGAGCAACTTTTACCCTGTAAATACCACATGGAGTTGGAATTCGGGTTCTGATTTCAGAGAGAAGAAACACGGGGCAAGAAAGCCAGAGCACAGTATATATTATTAAACACTCATAATCTAGAAAAAAGGCTTCAAAAGCTACAACTTTTTGAGCATGGTCATGACACCAGAAACAGAGAATTCCACAGCTGACCTCATGTGACATGAAACGGTAAAAAATTTGAGAGAACCAAATGTGTTGCTATAAAATTAGCTGGTGTGGTGGTATGTACTGGCAGCCCCAGTACATGGGAGGCTGAGGAGCTACAGCTGGCAGTTTTGTTTTCTTGGTGGTAGGGATGGAGCTCAGGGTTTCACACATTAGTTAACTGCTTTATCAATGGGACACATCCTGACACTCCCACATCCCTCTCTTTTTTTTGAGACACTAGCTCAGGAAGTCAAGGTTGCACTCAAACTTGCTATGTAGCCAAGGATAACCTTGAAGTTTTGATTCATCGGTGTTTATCGTTCAAATGTCAAGATTACAAGTAGGCACCATCATACCAAGTTTTTATGCAGTGAACCCAGGGCTTTGTGCTGCTGGTAAGTACTCTACAAACTAAACTACATTCCCAGTCTCAAGTCTCCAGCTCTTAATAAAAAATGAAATATATAGTGTTAGGAATCTGTCATAGTGACATAGCACTTGTCTAGCATGCTCAATCCATCCCTACTATAAAACAAGAAAAAAATACATATGTTTATAGTGTTTAAAATAACACTTTGGCTAGATATAAAACTACAGTACTTGTCTAACACGCTGGAGACAATAGGTCCAATCCATGCTATCTCAAAATAAGATAATTCATTTAAGAAAAGTGCTGGGCATGGCTCACATCTGTCATCTTAATACTTGAGAGACAGAGGCAGGATTGTGTTTGAGGGCAGCCTGGGCTATAGAGAAAGATATTCAAGATACGTAAATAAGCTGTACACAAACACAATTTTGTGCTTAGAATTGGGTCTCATTCCTAAAATATCTCATTCTGCACATGCAAGTATTGTTTTCTGGGGGTTTACTGTGTTCTAATATTTATTTGAGGTAGTCTGTGTTAGTTGACTTATGCAACTTTAAATTAGTTAATATGATAAAAGGCCTTAGCATAGGTAGTTAGTGAGCACCATGTGCATTCATTTTAAAACTACCAATTGGGTGGTCAACGCTGTCATTATCAGATGAGGTCTGGAGGAAGACTGCTAAGCATCAGGTCACCTAACAGGGAAGAGCCAGGATCTGAATTTAAACTGCAGAAAACCCCAGGATTGGTAGTGCACCCCCTTTAATCACAGTACTTGGAAGGAAGAGGTAGAGGAAGGGACAGGAGAATCTCGGTGAGGCCAGCCTGATCTACAGAGTGAGTTCCAGGACAGCCAGGGCTACACAGAGAGACCCTGTCTCAAAAACAAATCAACAGCAGAATACATAATTGTGTTCTTTTGCTGGGCGGTGGTGGCGCATGCCTTTAATCCCAGCACTTGGAGGCAGAGACAGGAGGGGATTTCTGAGTTCGAGGCCAGCCTGGTCTACAGAGTGAGTTCCAGGACAGCCAGGGCTATACAGAGAAACCCTGTCTCGAAAAACCAAAAAAAAAAAAAAAGTATCTGGACTTACAGATACTAAACTTACAGTCTAGCCTCAAAGGATCAATGACCCTCAAAATTCCCAACACATCTTTATGGTTCCTCAATCTCACCTCCAATCTGGGGTGCTCGGATCCTCACAGCATTGACACTACCTCTGAACCGGTGTCGAATTCCCTGGAGAAAGCAGGGAGAGGTGTTAGGGTAGGGGTAAGAGCACTCACTGGCAGGCAGGGTTGCTAGGCTTTATAAGAAGGAAGGGGTGCTGAGAGCCCATAATGAGTGAGGGTCAGAGTTCTTCTATGCCCAGCACTGCAACAAAGAAGGCATGGGACAGCTATTAGATGCAGAGCAGAAGCCAAAGAACCAGGAGGATGGAGAGTAAATCCAACAAAGATATTCTCAGAGCGAGGTTGTTCAGTTTTATTTATTTACTCACCAACTCACTCACTCACCAACTAACTCACTATATAATGAACAGTCACACATGCATGCCAGGCTTCATCCTATATGCAGGGGTACAACAAGGAACAAGGTCCCTGCCCTCTCGGAGTGAGTGTACACAGTAGTGGCAGAGACAGAACCTAAGCAAGTAAGACAGCCTCAGGCAGCAAAATGCAATCTAGAGCAGTGGTTCTCACGGGGTCTGACTCCCTTTAGGTGGACCCTTCCACAGGGGTCACTCAAGACCATCACATTGTAAAACACAGATATTTACATTATGATTCATAACAGTAGCAAAATTACATGGACTTTTATGTAGTAGCAATGAAATAATTTTATGGTTGGGGGTCACCACCACGATAATAACTATATTAAAGGGTCACAAAACTTGTACCCTTTAATTAGGTTGAGAACCGTGATGGTGCATGGCTTCAATCTCAGAATTCCGGAGGCAGAGGCAGGTGAATTCAAGGCCAGCCTGGTCTACAGAGGTAGTTCTAAGACAGCTAGGGTTACACAAAGAAATCATGCTTCAAAAAAAATGGAGCTGGGGCTATCCCAAAAGCTGTTGCCTATCTGTGGGATATATTCTACTAGCTGGGCTGCCTTGTCTGGCCTCAGACTTGATGTGCTACAAATGGTGGAGGGGATACAGGATTATGGGAGGAGGAGTACAGTAGGTGGGATGTAAAGTGAATAGAAAAACACAAATAAGTAAATAAATAAATGAAAGCAGAAAGGAAGATTATGGACTACCACCCTAGAGGAAAGAGAATAAAGAGTGACAGCAAGCGAGGAGCAAAGCGAACCTTTATTAGAGAAGAAGCATGTGAAGGAGTCTGAGGCGGAAGATCAACAACAATAGAGAACATTCTTAGCACGCAGGGTGGGAGGATAGAGGCACAGCCTCCATTCCTTACAGCAGAAAAAAAAAGGAGGGCGAAACACGTGTGAAGACTCCCAAGAATGAGAACTATGGACAAAGATCCAGGAAAGAAGAGTTCCAGGAGCTGAGGAAGACCCAGAGCAAGACAGAAAGGTTACAGAACCAGGTATGCTGCCAGATGCCTGTAATCCCAGCACTTGAAATGCCAAGACAGAAGGATTTGAAGTTCTGTGCCAACCCGAGCTACAGAAAATGGTTTGTGTGTGTCTGTGTGGTAATATATACACATGACTATGCAGATGTGTGAACATGTGGAGGTCAGAGTATCTCACTGAACCAGCTTCCAGCTAGGCTGACTAACCAGCAAGTTTTTGGGATATATATTCCTGTCTTGTGTCCCATCACCTCACCACTGCGGCACAAGCAAGCATGCCTGGCTTTTTATATAGATGGTGGGGAATCAAACCAGGGTAGTCATGCTTGTGAAGCCAAATCCACTGAGCCCTCTATCTTCATGGGGTGGGGCTCAAAGGAAAGGTAGAATTATATTACTCTCTCCTTCAATTTAAAGGTTCTTTTTGTCAAACTCCTGTCATTTTCCTGTATAGAGGATTTTTTTTTTTTGAGACAAGGTTTTTCTGTGTAGGCCTGGTTGTCCTGGAATTCACAAGGACAACCAAAGCTGTAGACCAGGCTGGCCTCAACTCACAGATCTGACTGCCTCTACCTCCTGAGGGCTGGGATTAAAGGCTTGTGCCACCACCACCCATACATAGAGAATTTTGAGAATTTTAATCCAAAGACTGTCTTGAGGTAAAACCTATGTTGTATGCACATTTAAAATTTGATGCTAAGCTTTTTTTTTTTATTCTGATGCTAAGGATGAAACCTAGGACTGCCCCCTTCTCTACCCCTGAGCTAAATACTTCTAGCCCTAAGACTGTTTCTGACAGTACAGTATTTCTACAGACTTCTAGCTGGACAGTTTTTGTTTTGTTTTGTTTTGTTGTTTTTTCTTGGCTTTTTGAGACAGGGTTTCTCTGTGTAGCCCTGGCTGTCCTGGAACTCATTCTGTAGACCAGGCTGGCCTTGAACTCAGAAATCCGCCTGCCTCTGCCTCCCAAGTGCTGGGATTAAAGGCGTGTGCCACCACCGCCCAGCACTACCTGGATAGTTGAAGAAAAGAGTCCTTCAAATCCTAGATCCAGAAGCCAGGCCCAACAGACGGTAGGTGAACAAGCGACAGAATGTTCAGTATGCTCAGAATGCTGACTCTATGTCAGCAAAAGTGCAGATTCCCACACCACTGGGGGAAGGCCCAACTCACAACAGGGGCATTTCGGAAGCCCTTGATAGCCTGGAAGACTCCACCACCAATGACACCCATGGTGAAGGCTCCACCGCAATCATCCACAATTCGCCATGGGCTGCAAGCAGGAAGGAAAAGATTGGGTTAATGTGGGACCCTGCCATGCTTGGAGAACCAAACCAGAAAGCTCATGACTGATACAAAACACCTCCGTTGACAACAAATTAGTTCTGACACTTTTTATTCTCCCCATAAAACCAGAAAGGAAAGCCAGATGTGGTTCTGCATACCTGTAATCAACACTTGGAAGGCTGAGACAGGAGGATCACAAGTTGGCAGTCCAACCTGGGCTCTAAATGGAGACCCTGTCCCACAAAGTTTGTGTGCTGGGTGCTGTGGCCCATGCCTTTAATACCAGCACTCTGGAGGCAGAGGAGGGTAGATCTTTGCATCTGAGGTCAGCCTAGTCTACTCAGTTTGAGGCCAGCCAGGGTTCTACAGTGAGGCCCTGTCTCAAAACAAACATACAAAACCTAAAAGAAAAGGTTTGTAAATCTATCTGTAGAACAGAAGTGAGAAGAAAGATTTTTTGAGATAGGGGAGGTGTCTCACCACATAGCTTTCCAAAGTTGGGCTTATTACTGGCAGAATAGTACTCATGATTACAAGCAAGCATCAATAAAACTGTTTTGTTATTATCAAAAATCAGGATTTCTGAGTTCGAGGCCAGCCTGGTCTACAGAGTGAATTCCAGGACAGCCAGGGCTACACAGAGAAACCCTGTCTCGAAAAACCAAAAAAAAAAAAAAAATCAAATGGTTTTGGAACCTAGGACCCCCTTCCCCCTAATCTCTCTCTTGCTTAAATCAACTGCTCTACCACTGAGCTATATACTTCTACCCCTAAGACTGTTTCTGACAATACAGTATTTTCACAGAGTTCTAGCTGGATAGTTGAAGAACAGAGTCCCTCAAATCCTAGAACCAGGAGCCAAAAACAAAATGGTTTTTGTTACTATCAAAAATCAGTAAAGAGTTGTCTTGTCAATAGTGTTAACTAGCTAACGTTAAGTAAAATAAAACAGGGTGGCTGACACTCGGTTCTCCGACACAAAAAGCACGTTCGGGAAAGCCCTGTGCCTTATGTCCTTTTAAAACCTAAAACGGAAAAATCAAAAGACCGTGCGGAAGATCGAGGTCCGGTCTCTTAGCTCACAGTGGGTTCACACATGCCATATCCGATGTCAAAAAGTCAGCCTGGGAAAAGCCACACGAGGAAACCCTGTGGATATTGGCTCCACGTCTCTCCTCCCTCGCCGCCGGAATGGATCTGCCCAGCGTTTCTCTTTTGGCTCACAAAAAGGGTCCAGGAGAAGAGCCAGGGCAACAGCGAGGTAGTTTGTCCCACACCGCACATACTGGGACACTCCACCGTGGCTGGTTTTTTGATGAAGTCCGAGTGGGAGGGGCCATGCCGGATGCGCTGAGGCAGTGAAGTTTCCAAGCCTCCCGCGACAGGGACTTGACACTGCAGCCCCTGCCTTCCCCGCCCGCCTCCCGTGGTCCGCCTGAGTGTCGCACGGACTGTCCTGAAGCCTGTGCCCATTGCCGTACCAAGGTTCGCGAGCGTACTCCTCCATGGCGTCAGCGACAGGATTGGAGTAGTCGGTCGCGCGGGCGAGACACTCCCCCTCCCGTTCCGAAACGCCTACAAGCGCTTAGGCGCCGTGCGTAGACCAAGGAAACAATTGGTTTTTCTCTGCTTACGTAAGGCCAGTGGCGCGTTCCTATTGGCTATCCAGAAGGGCCACATCCGTTCCTGTAAGCCCTGGAGTCGACCATTTAATTGTAGCTGGGGAGAGTTATGGGTCGTGTTGTGCTTTAAAACAAGAGCCATTCGGTGTTGGTAAGCGTTGTGATAACGAGGGAGAGGAGGCAAGGAGACAGACTTTGGCTAATCGCACAGTTGTACCGGTAAGGCCGGGGTAGAAGCTTTCTTTTAAAGCTGGGGATCGGGCGTTGGCATTTAATTCCCCCATCCTAGCGCCTTGGTTCTGCCCACTGTGCGGACTTTGAGGAACGTTGGGTGATCCCATTTCTGGGTTGCGGGTGTGTGCACTTGGTCCCTGGGCGGTGGGTGGAGCTTTGATCTAGAGAGGAACTGAGTCTTTAGTCCATCCGGTCTCTACTATCTGGGTCCTTAGAGTTCTGGTGATACTAGTTCTGGCCGTACTGCTACGGATCTCTTTCATCTTTTAGCACGCATCTTTCATCTTTTGTTCTCTTTCAGCTACTGGTGCTGTTAGGTAGGAGTGTGTGTGTGTGTGTAGGGGTCAGATGAACACACGCAGTGGGGTGGTGTATGGTTACTAGCTATCCAGATTGAAATGTTCATCGGATCTGCACTTTAGTACTGTTTTGTCAGTTTCTAGGTCTGGTCAGCAACCCACTATGCCGCTCCCTGTTGCGCTGCAGACCCGTTTGGCAAAGAGGGGCATCCTCAAACATCTGGAGCCGGGTGAGAAAACTAAAAGCAAATGCATCTACCATGTGCCAGTGTTAACAGAGGTCCTGTTATTTATTCTATTCTTTATTCCCTCTCTTCTCCACCCCCTCCCGCCCTCGTCGAACCTAGGTGCTTGCTAAATAAGTGTTTTGCCATCTTCTGCAGTCCAAGTGTGCGCACCTCCCCTGCCCCATTGTATTGCTGGGGTTAGACCGAAGCTCTTGGATGTGCTCTACTATTGAAGTAAATCTCCTTGACAGGCACCTTGTTTTTGATTCTTGATATCTTGCATGGCCTGGCAGGCATCTTGTTGTCGATATAATTTCTCTGCTATCCATTACTTCTTCGTTGTTGATAGATACTGTGTGTAGCGAGGCGGTAGTGGTGCACGCCTTTAATCCCAGCACTTGGGAGGCAGAGGCAGGCGCCTTTCTGAGTTTGAGGCCAGCCTGGTCTACAGAGTGAGTTCCAGGACAGCCGGGGCTACACAGAGAAAC
>NC_045030.1:2292105-2292928 GCF_008632895.1 Mastomys coucha | reverse complement strand
TCGGATTAAAAAAAAAAAAAGATAGATACTGTGTGTAGTATGAGGCTGGAAGTATAGATTTAATTTAAATCATGAATCAAGTGGACACGGTGGCAGGTACAGATATTCTCAACTACTAAAGAGGCTGAGCTACAAACCTGGCTTCAGCCCAGGAGGCCAGACATGGCAACTTGGCAAGACCCAGTCTTCAAAAAATAATAATAATAAAAGCAAAGTATGGTGGCATTCATCTGTAATCCCAGCATGGGTGGGGCAGGCAAAAGGGATCACAGGAGACAGCCTGGTTTACATAGTGAATTCCAGGCCAGATTTAAAAAAGAAAAAAAATATATATCAGAAAATAACTAAAATAAATCCA
This sequence comes from Mastomys coucha, assembly GCF_008632895.1. Classification (NCBI taxonomy): domain Eukaryota; kingdom Metazoa; phylum Chordata; class Mammalia; order Rodentia; family Muridae; genus Mastomys; species Mastomys coucha. Next base: position 2,292,570 of record NC_045030.1, on the reverse strand, counting down.
TGACTGCGTGGTATTTAACTAATTAATGTTTGAGACATGGTCTCATTCTGTATATAGTTGTGGCAGGCCTGGGACCCATTGTGTATATCAGGCTGGCTTTGAATTCACAGAGATCTGCCTGTCTCTGCTTCTCTAATGCTAGGATTAAGGGTGCACACTACCACACCAGGCCAGTATTTATTTAGTAAAAATGACATCTCATATATCCTGCAGTCTCCTATGTGCCAAATACAGTGACAAGGTGCTGATGCTCTGTGGTTTAATTCAGCAAAGGTACTTTGGTGATGGGCACCGTACGTAACCTATTGACATTTATTTGGGCCTGGTGGTGATGGCACACCCCTTGAATCCCAGCACTTGGGAGGCAGAGGCAGGCAGATTTCTGAGTTCAAGGCTGGCTTGGTCTACAGAGTGAGTTCCAGGACAGCCAGGGCTACACAGAGAAACCCTGTCTCAAAAAACCAA
>NC_045030.1:2283961-2292089 GCF_008632895.1 Mastomys coucha | reverse complement strand
TGAGTTCCAGGACAGCCAGGGCTACACAGAGAAACCCTGTCTCGAAAAACCAAAAAAACAAAAAAGACCTGTTAGTTAGATTATTGCCAATAATAATAAAATGGGGTGTGAGTTTTGACCTATATGGTGTGTTAGGCACTGGAAAGTACATCATATTATTATATGGATAACTGACATCTATTACAAGACTACTTTGCAACAGACATAGACTTTGTGCCTAATAGTACTAATAATGAACATTGATATTTGTTTTCTTGGTGGTGTTAGGATATGAACCCCAGGCAAACCCCGTATCATTAGTGTTTCTTTTAAATCTCTTTTTTTTCAAGACAGGGTTTCTCTGTCCTGGAACTCACTCAGTAGACCAGGCTAGCCTCGATCTCAGTAAAGGCATGCACCACCACAGCCCAGCTCTTTTAAATCTTTTAAGTACTGAGCCCACTGCTGATAGTATTTATTTTATTAGCAATATGGGCAATCATACCTGACTCTGATGCTATAGGCACGTGCATTTTATTGTTAATTATACCCAGAGTTGAAATGTTATGGGCTTACTGATGGCCAGGCATTGGGCTGATAATAGACACCATCTTTATTCTACTATCACTAGATGTCTGCTGCAGGCTTGCTACATATCAGCCCCTAGGAATAGATTCAGAGCACATTTAGATTAATTCCTTGTTGTCCAATATACGTGAGCCAGAAACCCATTGAAGTTCAGGAGATGGATAGATTAGCCATTATTTTAGGCAAACCCCCTACTGTTCCAACCCATTTCATTGAAATAGGTTGGGATAATACAATGCCACATGGTATCTGAACTCAGGAATTGATGGGATATCAAATATTTGAAGATTTTCAACTCTGAGCATGTGCTTCTGTGTCTCCCCTGCATGGCAGTGTAGATGTGAGTGGTCAGTCATGTCTCTAAAGCCTGAGAATAGGAGGAGAAACCCCCACCACCACTATTGGGTAATTAAACTGCTTTTCTCTTTTCCTATTCTTCCAGAGCCAGAGGAAGAGATTATTGCTGAAGACTATGATGATGATCCTGTTGACTATGAGGCCACCCGGATAGAGGGTCTGCCACCGAGCTGGTACAAGGTGTTTGACCCTTCTTGGTAAGCCTACCAACATGAGGTGGGAGGGGCAGCTGCCTTTGCCCTTCCTGTGTTGTCTCTTATTGTGGGGTCGAGAGGGAAGAGATCTTCATGTGGGACCATGAAGCAGAGCTGAGCATAGGTTGAGGAGATAGGTGGTATAAGGGACATCTGAGCTGACACTCCTTTCCCTCTCACTGCCCACAGTGGACTCCCTTACTATTGGAATATGGAGACAGACCTCGTGTCCTGGCTCTCACCACATGATCCTAACTTTGTTGTTACCAAATCTGCCAAGAAACTCAGGAACAGTAATGCAGGTGAGTTGGCAAATGCAGGGATGCTTCAGTGATTCTTGCAGTCCTGAGAGAGGCTGAAGAGACCATATGTGTAAGAGAGGGGCTTCAGGACTTGTGTGTTACCATAGATGCTGAGGACAAATCAGACCGGAATCTTGAAAAGGTGGACAGAAATCATGAGAAGTCAGATCGTAGTCATGAGAAGGCAGACCGAAACCACGAGAAGGCAGACCGAAACCACGAGAAGTCTGACCGAGAACGAGAGCGGAACTATGACAAAGTGGATAGAGAGAGAGATCGGGACAGGGAACGAGAGCGGGCATTTGACAAGGCAGACCGGGAAGAGGGCAAAGATCGGCGCCACCATCGCAGAGAGGAACTGGCTCCTTACCCCAAGAACAAGAAAGGTAAGCACATCCATTTGGGACTTAGATGAGTCAAATGAGGTACCAGGGTATACAATGTCTAGTTCATGCTTAGACCTAGGCTTCTGAAGGGTGCTGTGGGCCATGGTAGCCACTGGTAATACTTCTTCCTTGGGTCTCAAGTGAAGAACTTATCCTACTTATTTCTATAGCAACGAGCAGGAAAGATGAAGAATTAGACCCCATGGACCCCAGCTCATACTCGGATGCACCCCGGTAAGTGAAACCTTTGGCAGTCTTTTTGTTTCAGGATTGCCACCATGCCTGTAAATAGTACCTTTCTCTTTCTCTTTTTTATAATTTTGTAATTTTATTACTTTTTTAAAGATTTATTTATTATATATGAGTACACTTGCTGTCTTCAGACACCCCAGAAGAGGGCATCAGATCTCATTACAGATGGTTGTGAGCCACCATGTGGTTGTTGGGATTTGAACTCAGGACCACTGAAGAGCAGTCGGTGCTCTTACCTGCTGAGCCGTCTCTCCAGCCCCCTTCCTTTCTCTTTTGTGTCTTTCTTTCCATGCTTTAATCTGGGGTAGTTAAGGGATGCCCACTGGACCCTCTTGCTGTACTCTAAATCTCTGTTGTCCCCAGGGGCACATGGTCAACGGGACTCCCCAAGAGGAACGAGGCCAAGACAGGGGCTGACACCACGGCAGCCGGGCCCCTCTTCCAGCAGCGCCCATACCCTTCCCCAGGGGCTGTGCTCCGCGCCAATGCGGAAGCCTCCCGAACCAAGCAGCAGGACTGAACCTTTGTTCCCTGTAGCTTTGGCAGTTTGCATTTCTGTGTTTCTTCCTTGTGGCTCTGGGATAGGAGCCATGGCTTCTAAATGCTGAATAATTACTCCACCAGTGAGCTACACTCCCAGCCCATTTGGTGGTGTTTATAAACAACAAACACTTGTTTAATAAAAGCTTTTTTGTGTGGAACATATCCATGAGGCTTGAATGCTTCCTTTCTTCATTCTTTCCAGGCTTTCCAATCCAACTTCACAAGGTGCAAAACATTTTATTTGCAGAAACTCACCTAAGAAATACTGTAAAGATAGCAGTAGTAGAGGTGGGCCCATTAACAGAGGTTAGTCATGTCAGCCCTATGTGGGGCGGGGGTTGGTGGGGACAGGGAGTTCCCATGTCTACCTCACCCCACCCCTAATACTGATAAAGAGTTTAGTCCCAGCTGGGCCAGGGCAAGAAGGGAGAACGAAGGCAGGCCAGCGTCTTCAATTCCAGCAGCTACGACCCCTTCACCTTGGTGAGCAACCTGTGGTGAAAATGGGAAGGAAAGAGAAACAGAAAGCTGGGGTGGGCCGGTGGGTGGGTTTCCTAAGCAAGCGAGGGTGGCTGGTAGTAAACTAGTAATCCTGGAGTTAGTAATGGTGCTTATGTGGAAAGAGCAGGCCCCTGGGTCAGAAAGCTACACATGGACTAAATAAATACATCATCTTTATTTGGCATCGGGTATCCTGACATTTGTTCATTACAGTTCCTTAAAAAACCAACCAAAAAAAAAAAATCAGAACAAATTAATCAAAAATAAAGATCCAGTGGCCCTATTTACATATAGCAAAGACAGCCCAGGCACCTTCCATGCGTGCACTTATGCGTGCGTGCACACATCCACACATATCCACACGCTCACACACACACACACATCTGGGATACAGTTAAGGAGTTAATAAGCTTTTGGGGAGTGCAGGGGTGCAGGTTCCATGTTTCATCAATTCTGACACCCACCATGAAATAAGGGTGTTTTCAACGGCCAATGGAGCTGCAAGAGTAGGATTGGCAGCTTTATTTTTCCTCTGGATGTTTCTGAAGATAATCCTTTGCCTGTCTCTTCAATTACATGAGATTCAGCCACTTCAAGGACCTCCTCCCCCCGAATTTTCCCAACACTCTGGATCATTGATCTGATTATATCACCAATCTCCAAACTATTGGAAGTGAATGGCACTTATTGCACCCTCCCCAAGCTGAGCTGATGTGAAATTTCCAGCTTGTGCCTGTCTCCTCGTTTTAGCCACTTACAACAGGCTGATTGATCTTCAAGGGTCTCTGTACCAGGGAAACTGCCCCAAAGCCACATCAGAGACCAAGCTGTTGTCATGATCCAGGTGTGCAGGAGAGAAGGCCTCATACAATATGGAACCCCACGAGTAGTCATTAGTCGTTACTGGAGAGCTGCAGGGCTTTTGTCCAGTCTGCAGGATGGCTGGGATGAACTGTCCCAGGCATGTGAGACAGGACATCTCCAGCAGAGGGTCATGGGGGAAAGGCCTGGAATAGCAGTACCCCAACCCTGTTCCCAAAGAGGTTAGCCCGAGGCAGAGGAAGCAGCTCTAAAACAATCCTCCAGGAGAGGGGAGTCCATCTATCGGGAAGCATTCATGTGACATTCAGCCCTAGTTCCATATCCCTCTAGAAGTATGGGAGAAAAAAAACCTCCAACCCCATAAGAGTCAGGCCCTGGCAACAACTTTGGACCTGCAGAAGCCCAACTCCCTCCAACCCAACCCCCTGCCCTGTTCCCCCCAACCACCACCAGCTCTCACTTCACCAGCACTGACTTTGGCAGAAAGGGCTCCGTGGCGAGGTCTCCTCGAGAAGACAGCTGCGGTGGTGGTGGCTGCCCAGGAGGCTGCTGGTGAATGCAAGGCCCAGAGGCAGAGGCGGAGCCTATGGCTTTGACTGCACCTCGGGGAAGGCTGTAGAGGTAGACGGCACCAATGACGAGCCCAGCACCCAGGGCAAATAATGGGTCCAGGTGGAAGCCAAAGAGGCGAATGGAGGCAACAGTGGACAGCACAATGGACAGGGAGGTGGCAAAGCCCTTGAGGATGTTGTCAGCATACTTGACAACAACAGCCACCAGGAGCCCACCGAAGGCTTGATTTAGTACTACACCCCAGACAGCAGGTGTATAACCAAAGAAGAAGCCTTGACTGGCCACAGCAGTGCCCTCAGCCCACCAGAGCCCGACCAGGCCCAGAGCTGTGCCAAAGAGGCCGAGCTGTAGGTTACGCAGCCACACAGAACCTGAGCTGCCTTTGAGGATCTTCTCAAAGTAGACACCAGCAAAGCCTGAGGAGAGACAGGAGGCCACAACAGCTGCTAAGCCTGCCCCCGGGTTCTGATCCAGTGGCCGTGGACCACTCCCACCAGCTTGCTGTGCCTGGACAATGGCAACACCAGTGAAGAGCAGCAGCAGAGAGGCCCACTGTAGGCGTGAGAGGCTGCGATTCAACATGAGCACAGAGAACAGCGCTGTAGTCAGGATCTTCAGCTGATACGTCACCTGCAAGTTGCATGTGAAGGCACTGAGGGCTGGTCCCAACTCCCATGAAGTGCAAGGAGATTGGGACAGCACCCACTGTGGGCCTTTGGGAACAATGAAAAGGATAAGGTGGGGTACATAAAAATAAAACGAACTAGCCACTGACCACTGACTAACCTGTGGCTAACTAGTTCCTAAAGACCCTTCCACAGGACTAAGGGATGTAGTTCAATTGGTGAAGAGCTTACCTAGCATACACAGACTGCTGGGTTCCATCCCCAGCACCGTATAACCCAGTCACAGTGGCATACACCTGTAATCCCAGTCCTTGGGAAATGGAGGCAGGAAGATCAGAAATTCAAAGTTATCCTTGGTTATATAGAGTTAGAGGCCAGTCTGGGCTAGAAATCATCGCAAAAAAGAAGCACGCAAGTTCTATAAAAGAATAGCTGTGCCAACAAGTCCCAAGCCACAGCCAAATCTACAACCCAATCCCATCTTCCTAGCTATGTGATAAGGACAAATCACTTGTCTCTCTTGAGACCTGGCATCATCTCTGTAAAATAAGGCTGCTGTATAGAAAAAAAAAAAAAAAACCTCAAAGTAGGTGATAAATAAATAAAGCTTTGTGATAAGGGAAATCTTCATACAAATGATTCAACCATAACAAAGTCAGAACATATTCACAGATTATTATGTATGTGTCCAGCATGATCTGGGCACCATATCGGGATTTGTACATTTAACCTTCACAACTACCGTGGAACTGAACACCACTATAAAATCTGCAATTCACTGATGAGAAAGCTACGCATGGTGGCACATGACTGAAATCACAGCACTTAGGAGTTAAACCATAAATTCAAGGCCATACTGACCCATTTGTCTCAACAAACAAACAAACAAACATAAACACTGAAGATATCGCTTAGCTATGTCTTAGTTTTGATTAGCAGGCACTAAGTGCTAGGTTCAGTTCCTAGAACCTCATAAACAAGGCACAGTGCCACACACGTATAATCCGAACACTTGAGCTTGTCATCTGTTACATAACAAGTTCATGGTCAGCCTGTCTCAAAGAAAACAAAATGAAATAAAAATAAAAAGATAAGCAAATAAAGGTACAGAAAGAAAGATAAGTGACTGACCCCCAAATCACATAACCTGAAAGCTGTAGCACTGGGATTTGAACCCAGGCAACTTTGTTGTAGCACATAGGCATTTATTTGTGTGGTTTTTTGTTTTGTTTTGTTTTATCGAGGCAGGGTTTCTCTGTGTAGCCCTGGCTGTCCTGGAACTCACTCTGTAGACCAGGCTGGCCTCGAACTTAGACTGCCTCTGCCTCCCAAGTGCTGGGATTAAAGGCATGTGCCACCACTGCCTGGCATTGTTTTTTTTAAAGATTTATTTATTTATTATATAAGTACACTGTAGCTGTCTTCAGACACACCAGAAGAGGATATCGGATCTCATTATAGATGGTTGTGAGCCACCATGTGGTTGCTGGGAATTGAACTCAGGACTTCTGGAAGTGCTCTCAACTTCTGACCCATCTATCCAGCCCCCTATTTTTTTTTAAGACAGGGATTCTATAGCCCTGGGTGTCTTGGAACTCTGTAGACCAGAGGATGGCCTCAAACTCATAGAGGTCTGCTTGCCTCTGCCTCCCCAGAGTGCTGGAATTAGTCGCATGCCAACACCCCTGGCTTAGTTATCTAGGCTCTAGGCTCTTTTTTTTGTTGTTGTTTTGTTTTTTTGTTTTTTTTGAGACAGGGTTTCTCTGTATAGCCCTGGCTGTCCTGGAACTCACTCTGTAGACCAGGCTGGCCTCGAACTCAGAAATCTGCCTGCCTTTGCCTCCCAAGTGCTGGGATTAAAGGCGTGCGCCACCACCACCCGGCGAGTATCTAGGCTCTTTAATAATAAACCTTATATGAATACAAGACTATCCACAAATGCCTCAGACTTATCAATAAGAATTCAAGGACTCTTTCTAGGTATTTCTTTTTTTTCTTCAAGATAGGGTTTCTTTCTTTAGTCTATATATTATTTATATATTATATCCATTTAAAATACACAAGTAATGCGTATGCCACCTCCACTCAGTTTGTGTATTGGTGTTTAGCTTACATGCATGTCTGTGTATCACATGCATGCCTAGTGCCTTTGGAGGGAAAGATCCTCTGACAATGGAGCTACAGATGGTTGTGAGTCGCCATGTGGGTGCTGGGAATCAAACCCGCTTCCCATAGAAGAACAGCCAGTGTTCTTTACTGTTGAACCCCAAGAAATAGTTTCTTTATGTACTCCAATCTGTTTTTGAACCCTAAGTCCTTCTGCTTCAGCCTCCTGAGTACTGGATTTACAGGTATATGCCAATATGTCTGGCCCCAGGTATATTTTCAGTTATCTAAGCGCTTTTCAGTTTTGACACATAAACAAAGTTTAAGGGAGTTCCAGGAGTATCTGGAAGTCACATAGTACCTGTTCTTTGCAGGCTGCCTCCCTCCTTCCATCTATAGTCCCCCGCTTTAGATCCCCCTGGGGGCGATGCTGGGCTGGATGCTCACCTGGAAAGTTGCAGCTGGCAGGTTAGAGATGGCAACATACTGGAGGTTATTCTGCAAGGTATAGATGAGAGAGGGCACTGCGAGCTTGAGTGTGTCCACATATTGTACCAGGACAGCCTCATGAAGGAAGAGGACCAGGTGCTTCACATTACCTAGGTGGGAGGAGGCTCTACTGAAGGCTGGGACCAGGCATGGCTCCTTTGTCTACCTTCCAGGCTCAACTTCTCACCACCACTGAACTATGTTCCTCTCCTCCTGCCAGCTCTCTCACAGTTTCTCCTACAGTATACCAAAGCCAAAGCTTTCTGAGCCAGGTATGGTAGTGCAAGCCTTTTATTCCAGCACTCAGGAGGCAGAGGCAGAGGCAGGTGGATCTTTGGTAGGTTGAAGCCAGCCTGCTCTACTTATTGAATGCCAGGATAGCCAGCACTACAGAGTAAGACCTTGTCTTT
>NC_045030.1:2250369-2283905 GCF_008632895.1 Mastomys coucha | reverse complement strand
AAGGCCCTTCTGATACTCAACCTACTGCAAAAAGGAATGCAGATATAGTTCAGTGGTGGGGTCCTTGCCTAACAGATGTGTGTCCCCAGGCTCTACTCCAACACTGTACGAAAAGAAAAATAATCGTCATATGAATCCATCCCACTATGTTTGCTAATCTACTATAGTTCATCCACCTGAGATCTACCTTCCTGACAACATTCAGGGCCTGCACTCAACATACATATACAATGAAATAACCACCAAGTACCTAGAACCGTGTGACACAGAAGGGAGATTTTAGACTTGTTTGTTTGTGGTTGTACCTAGAGACTGAGCTACACATCTAGTATAAGTCTTTTAGACATCCTAAGTCCTTAATGGTCCATTTCCCACCCAAATATCTTTTTCTCAGTCCTAGATACATTAAGAAGCTGCCCCTTACCTAACAATGAATAATGTCTTTTTTTGAATCTTTCTTTCTTCTCAAAAGAGTCTCAGCTGGGCAGTGGTGGTGCACGCTACACAGAGAAACCCTGTCTCAACACCCCCCCCCCCCAAAAAAAAAGTCTGTGGAGCCTGGGCTGGTACACGCGGAAAATAGAGGCTGATGTTAGATGTCTTTGCTACCATTCTCTCTCTACCTTAGAGTTTATTTTTATGTGAATGAGTGTGCATGTATGTGTACATATGTTTGCATGTATGATTGTGAACCACATGTGTGCATTGCCCCAAGAGGCTAGAAGAGGATGTCAGGTCCCCTGGAACTAGGGCTACAAATGTGAGCCAACATGTGGTTGCTGGAAATAGAGTCCTCTGGAAGAGCAGCCAATGCTTTTGACAGTTGACCCATCTCTCAAGCCCTACCTTATTTTATTTTTTAAGGTTTAAAAAAAAATACGTGCATACATGTGTCTGAATACATATGTGAGCAATGTGGTACAGGTACTAGGAGCTGAATTCAGCCTCTGGGAACCACCTCTCCAGCTTTCTCCACCTTTTCTTTCCTCCTCCCACCCTCTCTCTGAGACAGGTTTCTCTGAAGGTAGCACTTGCTGTCCTAGAACTAGATCTACATGTACTCTGTCTGCCTCTGCTTCCCAAGTGCTAGGATCAAAGGCATGTGCCATCACTGCCTGGCTCCACCTTTTGTTTGTGACAGGGCTGGATCTTTGAGCTAGATTGGCTGGTAAGTGAGCCCACAGGACTGCCAATCTCCAATCACCTGCCTGTCCACTGTCTCCCTGTCCCTGAACTCACAAAGATGAGCTGGGATTAGATTCATGCTACCTTGCCTCATTTTGATGGGGGTTCTTGGCTTAAACCAGATCTTCACTCATGTATAGCAAGCATTTTACCCATGAAGCCATCTTCCCAGCCACTAATGATGTGTGTGTGTGTGTGTGTGTGTGTGTGTGTGTGTGTGTGTGTGTGTGTGTGTATGTAAGCTGGGATTGAACCTATGGCCCTGAACAAGCTAGGCAAATGCTCTATAGCCGATCTACATTTCCAGTACTTTATTTGTGTTGTGTGTGAGGCATGTGTGTGAGTGTGGGCATGCACATTCCATGGTACAATCGTGGAAGTCAAAGGACAACTTAGAGGCTGAGGTCATTTCTCTTCGTCCATCACGGCCTCTGATAGAGCTGTTCTCAGGCTGCCATGGCAAGAGCTTTTATCTTGCCCATCTTATTTTTTTTTTTTTATTTATTTTATTTTTCGAGACAGGGTTTCTCTGTGTTTCCCTGGCTGTCCTGGAACTCACTCTGTAGACCAGGCTGGCCTCAAACTCAGAAATCTGCCTGCCTCTGCCTCCCAAGTGCTGGGATTAAAGGCGTGTGCCACCACTGCCCAGCCATCTTATGTTTTCTTTTGAGACTGGGTCTTACAAAGTTGACTGGCCTAGTGTTGAACTTACGATCTTCCTGTCTGAGCTTCTCAGGTAGCCAGGGTTATAGGCCTACAGGTCTGGCTTTGCTTTTCTGTCCTTTGGTGGCTTGGGGAATTTTTGTTTGTTTTATTTTGAGCCAGGGTCTTGCTTTAGCCCAGGAAGCCTTGGAACTTATGATCCTTCTGCCTCCCATGTGCTAGACTTACAGGTTTAAATCACCATACCCAGCTTTATTGTTTATTTTTTCATGTATGATTTCTTATTATACTTGCTTTTTCGAGATAGAATTCCAGATAATTCAGGCTGTCCCTGAACGTACTTTGTAGCCAAAGATGATCTTGAACTGTAGATTCTTCTGCCTCAGATTATAGGCATTTATTTATCACAACTGGTTTATGTGGTGGTGGTTATCAAAGCCAAAGCTTATATATATGTTAGGCAAGCACTCTGTCATTAAGCCACACCCCCAATTCTAGGCATTATACTTTTATTTACTTACTGCTTTCTCTTTCATGTTTTCAAATGGAGCATTAACATGTTGCTCAAGATAACCTTGAATTCATAGAATTAACTGCTCTTCTGCATAAGCATATTGAAGAGCTGCAGTAACAAATACATGACATAGCCAGGGATTGGGGGAGTGCACATATTTAATCCCAGCACGTGGGAGGCAGAGGCAGGTCAGCCTGGTCTACAGAATAAGTTCCAGGATAGCCAGGGCTACACAGAAAAACCCTGCCTTGAAAAACAAACAAACAAACAAATACACAACACTATACCCAGCTAGTACAATAAAGGTGCAGATATGTAATAGCTAGATTAGCAGTGAGCAGCTAGCCAGTGATACTGTTTTATGACAGTGTGACCAAGAGTTGAGAATTGTGAACCTAGGTAATGTACAGAAGCACATATTTATTATTTTATCATTCTTTCTGAGTATGTGGGTGTGTAATGGGATCCTCCATATTACAAAGTTTTTCTTTTCTTTTTTTTTTTTTTGAGATAGTCACATGTAGCCAAGGCTAACCTTGAACTTATGCTATCTTGAGCTCCTGATCTTTATGCTTCCCCCTTCCAAGCGCTGTTATTAAATCTTTGAATCATTATGGGTCTTCTGTTGCCTTGTGGGGAGACTATCTCACTAGCGTAGTTCTCAGGTATAAGGAACATACAAGAGGGGATGCAACTTCCCACAGCTGCAGTGGTCAGGAAGCTTAAATGCTCTTACCTACTCCCCAAGCATTTTCACACACACCAGTATACTCTCCCAGCAAGCCTTTCAGGTGTGCTTACACCTTTAACTTAGGGAGTCCCACCAACCAACCCCCCAACCCCATTAGTGACTCATACCCCTCTTTTGTGCGAAGAGCAGCAGGAGACAGGTGAGACCTTTGAGCACTTCGGCCATGACCACAGCAGTGGTAGCAAAGAAGCGGTCCCCAGGCAGTGTTCGAGCATAGCGGATGCTGAGGATGAGAGAGGCATTCTGGACCACCAGCACAGCTAAGGATATATACTTGAGGCGCCGGTGAGCTGCAGAGAGTGGAAAGAACATAGGAGGATGGAGTCAGAGGCTGCTGGAGTATGGCCACCCACCTCTTTCCTCTTCTCTCAATCAAAAACCTTCTGGCTCTTGGGACTTCTTCTGCCTGCCCATCCTGACTCAAGGAGAGTCTGATCTGTACCAATTTCCACACCCTCAGCTACTGGCAAAAAGGGGCAAGACAGGAAGAAGTGACCCCAGTCTGACTAGCTCTTAATCTGAAATCCTTAAGTGTGAGAAAATGACCAGGGCAGGCTCTGGACACACATCATTGCTTCTTCTCCATTCCTGCAGGAGCCACTCATTCTCAGACAGCATTCCCAATTTTTTTTTTTGTTGTTGTTTGTTTGTTTTGTTTTTCAAGACAGGGTTTCTCTGTATAGCTCTGGTTGTCCTAGAACTCACTCTGTAGACCAGGCTGGCCTCGAACTCAGAAATCCGCCTGCCTCTGCCTCCCAAGTGCTGGGATTAAAGGTATGCGCCACCACCGCTTGGACCCAATATTTATTGAATACTTACAGTATGCCTATCACTGTACTAAGGATTTACACAGATTCTTTGATTTGTGCAGGACTAGGAAAAAGTCCATTTTGTTGATAAGCAAATTGAGGATTTATATGAAGTGATGCTTCTAGTTGCAGGACTGTCCCATAAGTGAAATCACGTTGCAATATAATGAGTGGGACAATTGTTTAAGATGTCCACCTCCTGAGGCTTGTTCTATTTTTCCATCCCATATGATTACCCCAATAATCTGATTAATCACATATGGAAATATTTCCCTACTGCATATGGTTTGTCCTCCGTTTGCTGTGCACCCTTCTCCCAGCCAATGAATTCTTCTTTGTTCTACCCACACTTACAATGAGCTCTCTCTGCCATATAGAAGCACTTGGCACCCTCAGAATGTTCTTTTTGACCTATAAGGAAGGAACTTTCCCACCTCAACACAAATAGAACTATCTCCATTTGGAAAGAACATCCCCAGAACATTCTCTCCATGTAATGAAGGACAGCTTCATGCTCAAAATGGATCCACTAGTCATACAAGGATGTGCCCCACCCTGACAATTTATAAGGTCCCTTTATAAGGATAAAGCCACCACCCTAAGAGTCGTATAAGGAAAAACTTCTATAAGGAAAAACTCTCACCCCCACAATCGTCTCTCACTTCCACAATTAAGGATTACCACCCCCTTCCGAACATTAGCAATGTTCTTAGCCTTCTCAAAACGAAATTCCCCACACATTCACAATGGTCTTTATTTGCAAATGCAGGACCCCAGCCACAGTCACTCACAGAATGACCGATTCCTACCCGCAACATACAATGGTCCATTCTCTCCTTCCTTTTTCCCACCACGCACGCACACATACACTAACACGTAAGTCCGTTCACACGAGATGAGCTGTCACTTCAGTCTAGGTTCATTCGACCCTCAAGAATCCCGACTTCCGCCCAGGCAACGCCTCTACTTCAGGCCACCTCACCCGCTGTAGTGGATCCAGGTTCCAACGTGCCCCCGGACACGGCCCCTGCCCCGGCCGCAGCGGTAGATCCGCCAACCCCAACCGCTGCCATGTTGGTATCTGCCCGTCCCGTCCCCTCGGCAACAGCAGGCTACTTCCGTATCCATCACGTCCGTTTCCGGACCTCCAGTGTGAGGGGGCGTGGCATTAGCTAGGACGTGGGGGCGGGGATGTCAGGAGGTGCTCTTATCCTGTTCCCAGCTTGATTCTAAAATGGTGGTTTCGAGTTCCTAGATTCCATCAAAACAGGAGACCAGGGCGCCACAGTCCGTCTCCCGCAGCCTTTACGCGAGTCTTATTTGCACGCTCGTGACTCGAGGCCCGACCCCCATCTCCAGTTCGCCTGCCTCACTGACCCTGACTGTCAGTAACTACCAGTCCAAAGAGTCCTAGGGTTTCATTGGTTCAGTTGCTCCGCCATCTCGACTTCTTATTGGAAACCCCAGATAGCACCACCCTTCTCACATCAGGATCAGTTCTATTCCCTTCCCAGCCAGGTCCCGCCCTCTACGGGCCAGAGGCCAACCGAGAGGAACGGGACTTTCGAGAAGGCGGGACTAGTGAACCAGAGCTGACAGGGATTGTGACCATACTAGAAGAAAATGAGGGGCAGACTTTAGGATAATTATCAGGATTAGAGAAACTAAAGGTGAGTTGAGGAAAATGTAAAGGAGAAGCGTAAAAGATAGGGACAAAATTAAATGGTTAAAAGCTAGACAGAAAGTGCTAGAAAGATTCTAGTTGGAGCCTGGGATTTAGCTCGGAATTTCTGTGCAAGCAAATCTCCAAGTTTGGGGTTACAATGGGCCTCAAAAAACCCTACCCTCCAGCGGGGCGGTGGTGGTGCACGCCTTTAATCCCAGCACTTGGGAGGCAGAGACAGGAGGGGATTTCTGTGTTCGATGCCAGCCTGGTCTACAGAGTGAGTTCCAGGACAGCCAGGGCTATACAGAGAAACCCTGTCTCAAAAATACAAAAAAAGACCCCACCCCCACCCCAAAAAACCAAAACCAAACAAACAAAAAAACAGTCAGATAGGCTCTACTGTGGTTTTTTTTTCCAGATTTTTCCCCCTTCAGCCACCTCCTAAACTCAGCATCTAGTAGATGCTCCACTAATGCCTACCTCTATAAATGGTCATCCACTTGTGACTTCATTATTTATTAAATAGGTTTCCACACATGGCTTTTTAAATAATCCAGGCAGGGGGAGAAGGGACAGGAGGGCAAACTCGCTGCTCTCCACCTCCAGTACAGAATTATTTACATTTCAACCACTGGACAATCCTGGCTCAGGAGGAGGCAGCAAAAGTTGGAGAGGGGGGACCCCAGGAGAACAACAGTAAGACTTATTCCTCCAGCTCATCCCCCCAAAACCATCCATCCCATCCTAGTCTCTGGTGGTGTCCGGTGATGTCCATCTCCCATTCCTTCCCAAATTATGGAAGTAAGGTTCTTCTCACCAGAATAAGAGCACTTGGGATAACAGTAGGGTCCCCTCACCAAACAAAGGAAGAAACAAAAAAAGAAAAAGAAAGAAAAGAAAGCACTGGGATACTAATTAATTAATGGGGCATTACCTCCCCAGAATAATCATTTCTGGGCTAAGGCAGGCAAGCAGCAACTGAATGAGATCCCAGGGTAAGGCCCTTTTGCTAAAGAGCTGCTGGGGGTGGGGGTAATTTTAAGGAAAGCACCCTTGCCCAAGTGAGAGCATTTGAACTAAGTGTCTAAGTTTGTGGTAGTATAGGAGGTGCCAGTGTAGGGACTACAATGTCAGAATTAAGAATCTTAGGGTCCAGAAGGGAAGGAATCCAACCAAATAAACATTCTTAACAGAACAACAAGTAACTCCCCCTCCCAAATTAGGGACCACAGGTTCTGGGAGGAGAGCTCCTTCCCAGAATAGGGATAGGAACTGGGCAGACTTGGCTATCATCTTCTGATCCCTGATCCCTATTCCCTGACCTTAGTAATACTGGATTTTTAACAACCTGTATAACCAGGTCAACAGATGTCCATCTATCCCTGTAGCATGACCATGGGATTCCAACCAGACAGCCCGGCTAGGTCTAGGGAAGCAGGGACCAGGGCAAGGGGGTGGGGCTTCCTTTGGAGGGGTTGATGGGTTTTTCTTCAGCTGGTGTTTTCATCCAGGGATCCAGCAGAATCTCCTCCAGTGAGGGTCGGGAGCAGGGTTTAGGGGCCAGGCACCGGCGGATTAGGGCACAGCAATCTGTGGGATCAAGAAGCACAGGTGAGATAAGCAGTCAGCAAGGGGTACACAGACTTGGAAAAAATGAAGCCAGTTTGGCTGGCGTGAGTGACAGGCCTTACCTGGGGAGACATGAGCAGGGAAATGCAGCTCAGCCTCCAGAATCTCCTGGTCTCTCTCGAAGGGAATGTCCCCACAGACCATGTCATAGAGTAGGACACCTAGTGACCAGACGGTAGCTGGAAGGGCATGGTACTGGTGTCGCGAGATCCACTCTGGAGGACTATACACCCTTGTCCCTGCACACAAGCCAAGGATTAGATCCTCATCTGGTGATGCCCTTCCTCAACCCCTGTGTCCCCTAGAAGTCCAAACTGTAAATTAAAAGGAGGGTATCCACTGGCTAGATTATACTTATACTTCAAGTTTAACAGCAGAGTCCTGGCAGCAGCAAAACAGCTTTAAGGGAGTACTTCAAAATTAACAGTAAGATCATTTCACCAAAACCAAACAAACAAAACGCTCAACAACAAAACCCCACCCTACTCCCACGCTAAAAAAATAAAAGCCCAGAAGGTTAAGAAACGTGTAAGATGGACTTTATTGGGGACCTAGGCTTGAGAATGCAGTATTAGAAATCAAGAACCTTAAAGTGTATGACATGAGTCAAATATTTGTTACAAGGATAACTCAATCGTAAGCTCAAAAGCCAGAATTAATGATTAAAACTGTAGGGAAGAAGGCTTACCATCAAAGTCTGTGTACGGCTCATCATGAAGCAGGGCACCAGAACCAAAATCAATGAGTTTAATAGAACCCCGGCACAGGTCTATCAGGATATTCTCATCCTTGATATCACGATGGACAACTCCACGGGCGTGGCAGTGCTGGACAGCTGCCACTACTTGGGTAAAGAAGCTGCGGCTACAGCTTTCACCCAGCGGCCCCTTCTCTGTGATGTAGTCGAAGAGATCCTGAGCAGGCATAGGCCGCTCAAGGACCAGCATGAAGCCTTCTGGTGTCTCAAACCAGTCAAGCAGGCGTATCACACCTGGATGGCCATTGCCTTCACCCACCTTCCACAGCAGTGCAACCTCAAGTGGGCAGGTGACTGAGTCTGACTGGGGGTGGGAAGTAAAAAGAAAGAAGAAAAAGGCAAGTGTTAAGTCTGTGGCCCTGTTGTCCACATAGCAAAATTTATTTTCAAAGCACTAATTTTGGTTGGGCTCCTCTTCCTAGACCCTAGCACCCTCTTAAAGGTTCAAGTCCACCAGAGAGTTAAATGAGTGGAGACCATACACATCTGGCATGTAGTCGGTCAGTAAATATTTGGATAAATAGAAGTGTTCTCATCTGTTTTGAAGTGGAGGGGGTTTGAGACAGAACCTCTATATAGACCAGGCTGGACTGGAACTCAAGTGATCCACCTGACCCTACCTCCAGAGGATTAAAGTGTGCACCACCATGCCTGGCCTTCAAAATAATGTAAGTCCCTCTTCATAATTTTACCTATCTTGTTCATCAAGATCTACATCAGGACGGGTTTTTATGCACACTAGATACTCAATAAGTATTTGTAAATGGAAGTACTTTACAGCAAAGAGGGGCTAGCATGGAACTAAATACTATTAAATTAATACTATTAATAGATTAATACTATTGTATAAGTGTTGGTTAGTTTTCTTTACTAGCATATCTCAAGATCAGTAGTCCTTAGTAACAGAGCAGAACTCAGGCTGTTAAGACAGAGAGCAGTTAGAAGGGATCGAGTATATATTGAATTGTAAGAAATGATGTCGTACTTTGCAAAGTGCCTATAAATTAAACCACTGCAGAAGTGTCCTCTGTTTTTTTCAATTTTTGTCTCAAACGAGACAGAATCTTGCCATGTAGCCCAAGCCGGCCTCAAATTCACTGAAATCTAGTGACCCAGCCTCTTGAACATTGGGATTACAGGTGTGCACCACAAACCCTGGCTTTCATTTGTCCAAAACGGCTTACACTGATTAATTGCAAAGGACCTGGCACAGAGTAAACATTTAACGAATGCTGTCTTGTCATTCTCACTTATCAACCAGCATTAGTCAATAATGGTCCCTGCCCCAGACCTGAACAGGCAGCGACTGCCAAGAGTCATGTGCCTCAGACGGGGTCCTTTACAGGCCCCCCTAACGTGCACAGTCGCAGTCAGTTTTTCTCACGAAGACGCAAAATCGGCTACTGCGCAGGTTCACCCTCCCTCTCAGTCCACGGGCCGGCACAGACTACCTGAAGGGTCCACCAGGGGGAGCTCTCTTACCTACAATTTGCCCAGACCCGCCCTGATGTCCGTTAGCGTTCTCTGGGTGGCAGGAGAGAAGCAGCCAGCATCACCATGACAACCAGTGACCTAGGCCCCTCCTTCCCCACCAGCAAGTCCTGTGAAAAGCCCCAAAAAGCAGTGTTTGGAAGAAGGATGAGAAAGGAGAGTTTGAGAAGAGAATCCAGGGTTCTGGGGGAATTGTGGTGAAATCAGAACTATCACACGAAGACAGGAATCACAGGCTGGTGGGGTTTTCACGGTTTCAGGGCCCAGGGAGTCATATGTCCCCTAGAAAAAAAGCAGTGCGTGCGTTCGGTGATGGAGTCTATGGGTCATGACGTACACCAAAGACACTCACCACGGTGGACCAGCCTAGCACACGGTTCCGGGAGATTACTTTGATGGCCACCTAGAAAAAAGGCTGAGATAAGGGGGCAGCAGGTGATCCCAGACTCTTCCCAATCTAGACCCTCTTCCCAATTCCAGTCTCTCCACCCGGGTATTCCTAGTTGCCATACAAATCACACCCATCAGAGCTCAGATGCCCATCCAGCATTTAAATCCTCAGAAGCAAGTTCACCTAAACATCTTTAGGTCTGGGCTCTTATTAGGAAAGCATCAAGACCCCCTGAAATCCAGAACGGAGTTGTAGTAGATTTTTTTTTTCCTTTTGCTTTCTCTCTCTCCCACTGTCTTTCTACATGCCCCCCCACCCCCACGCCGAGATGTTGGTTATTGAACTCAGTGCTTGTGAATGGTGGACAAATAATCTACCACTGACCCATATCCCCAGATTGGAATTCTAAGTTTTTTGACGTCGCATGCCCTCTTCCATCATCCTCTCATCTCCAGGACACAACAACTCTGTATATGGATTGTTGTCCTCACGACTCCACACTTAACACCTACTTTTAAAACATCCCCACCATCTCAAGACACACACGCCAATTCCATGGATCTTGGGGTCCAGTCCTGAAGACCTGCCCCCTCCCTAGTCGAAAACGCCAGTCTTCTAAAATTCTTGCCCTGAATCCTGCCCACCCCCATACCCACCTGGACTGCAGTCACACGCACGCACTCACACTCATAGCAACCCTGCTCCTTATGATTCTACTACACATTTGCAGGCGCAGGCTCCCTACTGGAGTACCCCACCACCATCCTTCGCCAAAACACCTGACCCTCCCAGAACCCCTTGTAGGGGATACCTGACGTCTATCCGTGACGCGGTGTCCCGCGAAGACGGTGCCAAAGCCTCCCTTACCCAGGAGGGGGCCAAGTCGGTATTCGGCCTCGAAGGCTGCCCGATCCTTGCCTCCTACGCAAGCGGAGGCGAGGGAGTCAGGGTGGCGGTGTACTCTGATCCCAGCCATGACTCGCCCCCACACCAGCACCCATCATTCCAGTCCACCCAACCTGCTTGTGACAGAGGAGGCTACGCTCACCTGGAGGCTGCGTGGGGGTCACAGGGGGCGAAGGAAGCCCCTGCAGAGGCTTGGTCAACATGGAGGAGGTGCTGCGTATATTGAGCCCGCTGAATCCGCTGAGCCCGCAGGGCGTGGATGCCCGGGGCAGAGCGGCCGGAGAGCCAGGGCTGGGGGGCGCCAGGGTGGAAGGCAGGGAATCTGGCGGCCCGGAAGCGCCTGCAGACGGCGCAGCGTTAAGATTCGTCGCGCGCGCCAGCCCCAACGCTACTGAGCCGGGGCACGCGCCTCCCGGGAGAGTCGCCCTGCGCGACAGACCCGCCCACCTGGCTTTGATCAATCCGGACGCGGCACCTGCTGTACCCCAGCCAATCCGAGCCAGTCCTTATTTGCATGCCACCCTCAACGTTTCAAGTGCCCCTTATGCAAAATACAAGCCAGGTTCTTCCGCGGAGGCAGGGCCTGTATGCAAATGTAGGATGCGCGCGCGTGCGCGCACACAGACAGACAGACACACAGACACGCACGCTCGAACAGGTTCTGGGAATCCCTTTGCGACAACTGCGTTTGTTTTGGTCGTTGGTGTGGTGAGGTGTGTGTACACACTTTAAAAAAAAAAAAAAAGGGCAGCCTCCTTTCCTAGGACGCAGGTTTGCTGCCGCCATCGCCTTTGCTGCCTTGGGATCAGTGAGGAGACGACGACAAACCAGCTTTTAAAAATCAGAGCCTGGAACTAGACAGGATCCTGTCATGGGCGCTTCTCACCCAAGATCAGGCAGCCTTTGCTTCAAAACTGTAATCTCACAGAAGAGCTGGCCCACTCTTCAGGGAAGGATAACATTCTTTATCATCATCAAAAGGAAGGGATGCCTAGGAGACAATGGCGGTTTGGCACCTGTAGGGTGCTTTTTTTGCTGCCATTATCCTACACAAACCTGGCTAGACTTGGCTCTGTCACCCAGTCTGGGTCTAGAATCTATAATGGCAGGACTTAGTTTTTGTGGGAACTACAACTTCCTTGTAAAAGTGCTAGGGACTGAAAGGCTGAAGAAATGGTACAACTGCCTCAGCCACATCTGTATAAGTATCTAGAGGGCCCCGAGTCCAGGAAGACAGCCACACAACTCCAAAGACACGCAGAAATCTAGGCATTGTAGAGTACATGTGAAGTACTTGTATGCTGGGTCAGGACCATCAAGAATCCGAGGTCAGACTGGGCAACATAGTGAGAATATATTTTAAAAGCAAAAGGTCTTCAGGTAAGTCTGCTGACCTCAGGGCCCACGTGGGGAAATGACTTCTATAAGTTGTTTGTTTGTTTGTTTGTTTTTTGGTTTTTTGAGACAGGGTTTCTCTGTGTAGCCCTGGCTGTCCTGGAACTCACTCTGTAGACCAGGCTGGCCTCCAACTCAGAAATCTGCCGGCTTCTGCCTCCCAAATGCTGGGATTAAAGGCGTGAGCCACCACTGCCCTGTAAATTGTTTTCTAATCTCCAATAGTGTGGGGAACTCACATATCCACACATATACCAAGGGGTGGGGGGCTTCCATTAAAGACACAGTCAGATAGTCAGATACATTCAAGTAGACTTGTCCTAACCTAGGTGTACATGAAGATATGCTCAGAAAATAATATCCCAGAAACATTCAGTGATATGACTTTACTTGTACAGTCCTATGGGGCCACTTAATACCATATGTCCCCATCAGAAACTGACAACCTTGTCAGAAGCACACCAGTATCACCAGATAGGTACATTCACAGAAATATTTGTGCTGCCCCAGAAATGAAAGCCCCAGAATCTGTCACAAGAATATACAGTTGTTCCACATACATACACGCACTGCTGCAAAGCAGGCACGTAGTCATCTATGTGCTCCAAATCACCACATAATCAAAGCAACAAAAAATGGACCCAATCACATGCACACACTATCAGACACTCGGCTTATCACTGAAATTATCCAGACAAACTACAGATGTACTATCACTGACAAACCCACGCAAACATGCACTTCTTCCTCTCAGATACCAGACACAAACTGTCATAGGCAGAGTCCCACACTCAGTCACCATCTGACACACCTGGAAACAAGCCTCATCAGAAGCAGGCACATACACACTCAAGCAGAGACACTGGAATTCAGAGAAACTGGTAGACTCGACTCACTGTAGTCACAGGCACAGACAATACACACAATGCAGGAAAGTTACACATAATCTCCCTTATTCAGCCAACATTCCTAGGTGTCTTCCTCTGCACCTGCCAGGCCTTAGTGGAGGGGTAGATCTTAAGACACGCACAAACAAGATAAGTAAGCATCACAGCCCCAGCCCAGAAGTTTATTTATAGTACAGTTATTGGGAATAGTCGTAGACAGACGGGAGAGTGCCAATGGGATCACACAGGGTTTGCTCAGGTGATCCCTCTGTCTTAAAAGACAAATAAGGATGGTTGCTGAAGATAGGGTTAGGGCAAATTGCAAGTAAAAGCCAAGAGTAGCAAGAGGCAGGCTGAGGCCAAATGGTACAAACTTACAAAATACGGTAATACCCCCACCCCTAAAGTCTGGTAATAACCCCAACATTTGTGCTCTAAGAGTGTACCAGGTACTGTTCCCAGTAGTACATTACTGACCATACACATTCTCTGTCAATACTCACAAATCAGAGAGCATGAGGTAGCAGACATTAATGACCCCTGTAGTTGCAGATGGGACTCTTTAAACTCAAAGAGCGCCCAAAGCCATACAGCTAGACAAGGCAGGTAGATTTTAAATTGATCAACCCTCTTGGCATGCTCATGCTTGACCACGTATTTCAGATATCCTGCAGATATCCTATTGGGCAAGCCATACCCTCACCTGTAGGGCCACCCTATACAGCCTTCTGAAAGGATCCCACTGAGGCACCGGGGAGGGGGGATAATACTGTTGTGAGAAAACCTGAGGGCCAGCCAACCTTCTCAAGCTGGGCTTTACAAACCCCAGAAGGGGTAGAGACAGAGGTGTCAACAGACCTGAGGAACAAACAACAAAAAAGGATTTAGCCATTTCATCTTCCAACTTCTAAAACCCAGTTGGGCAAGGGCCACTTCTGGTCACTGAACTAGTGTAACTAATTATCGATTGTTTATTTCTTCATCAGATTATCACAAAAATGAATGAGCATTAAGGTTGAGAGTGGAAATCCAGGCACCAGTCAGTCTTGGCCTCTGGCTCATACATAGTTGTTAAATTAGCCCTAGGCTCCCGAATGCAAATATGGTAGGTGGGAGTAGGGGCTTCAGTTGCCATCGATTTGGTTGTGAAGAAGTTCATGATTTTTAATAAAAGATGTCTTATTGTGTAGCCCAGCTGGCCTGCAACTACACTCTGTAGACAAGGCTGGCCTGGAACAAAAAGATCCACCTGCCTCTGCCCTACTCAGTGCTGCGATCAAAGGCATGAGCAGTTGTAGTTATTTGTTGGTGGTTTTGTTCTTTTAAGAAACAATCTTGGTTATGTGGCTAAGGTTAGTGTCAACCTGCCTGGGCTCTAGAGAGTCTCTGCCATCTGTCTCAAGGCTGCACCGAACAAGAAGTTAATTTAATAAACAGAAGATCAAAGATGAACCCCAGCTTACAGACAGCACCTACTGGAGAACAAGCAGACCTCAGGTCAAGGCAAATCCTGTGCTTCCCAGTGGCCCATCCACCCGTCCCACACAGAATAGAGTTGCTCAGGGAAACTGACATTTGGTTTTATTGTGCCAAGGACATTACAGATGGTGGATCTTGTCAACACCTGCAGTGCACGGGTGCCCCATCTGCTGAGGCTGTTTCCACTCCCTAAATTCATATCTTGGGTAGTGGCCATGATTTCCGAACACACCCCACGTCAAGACTCCAAACAGACTAGCATTGGTGGAAGGCGAAGCAATGCAGCAAGGTCAGGGTCTCACTGTCCAAAGCCAGTCTGCCATCTGCAACTCCTGCCACTTCCCTCTGGCTCATATCCTTGGCCCTTCCAAGGAACTAGGGGCCAAAAAACAGCAGAAATTCATCTTTTTTCCTGCCCTTTATGTCCCATGGCCAGCCTGCCTAGCTCCAAACCAGAGATGCCATCCTCACAGGGCCAACGTTGCCATGTATAATGTTTTTGATTTGATTCTGTGAGATAAAGTACATTTTAATCAAGAAAATTTCATCATTGAAGGCTCAGGTTCTTCAGGTACTAGAAGGAAAATTTCCCACTTCCACTTTTCCTGTCATCATTGCTGGGAAGGGGTGATAAGTTTCTCTGATCTTTAAGGAAGGGTGAGCAGAAGACTTCCTTTGTCTGAATGTCTCTCTTCTGGGGCTGCCTGGCTGCCAGATGGTCTGCTCTGTGGGCCTCTTGCCTACCTTCCGCACCCTTTCCAGAGTCCCCTGTGGAATGCTGAGATGGTGCTGTGCAGGGGGCAATAGGGCACATCAGCTGGCAGAGACCAATGGTGGTGGCAGGGATGAGATGGATGGAGCGCATGGGTGGGCCAGCCAGAGGGAAGTGGAAAAGAAGGAAAAGAGGAAACAAAGGAAGGAAGCCAAGAGGGAAGAAAGCCAAAGAAGTCTGGGTGGCATCAAAGGGCAGGAGTGGGGGATCGGGGATGGTGTCCAGTCCCTGGGTCTCCATCAACTCTTGTCTGGGGGTGGGTCTCTGTGCACTTTGTTTTTCTTCATACTGTCTAGGTATTCCTGTTGGGACACTGCCAGCACCGATGCTAGGATCTCATCATCATCCCAATCATTCAGACCTGCTGGGCAGGAGAGAGAAGAGGACAATGATGATGGGGGGGCTCAGGCCACTTTCCCTTATTTCTGTCTGATCCCTGGCTCTGGAAAAATCTGTCCAGGTCCCAATCACTCATTGACTCCCTCAACTCTGTGAAGCCCCACTATACCCACTGTGGAGAAAATCTTTGGGGCCTGAAATTTTCCCTCATGCCTAGGACTTGGAGAGATGGCCAGGGGCTTCAAAAATCCTCTGGGCTCTCCCAACTTCCAGCTGGCCCATCCCCTAAGGAAGCTTACCAAAGGCAGAGGGGGACATCTGCTGGATGAGGGCCCGGCACTCCAGAGCAGGGTAGAGGGACACAAGAGGAGAGGTGGCCCGATCAGCCCCTGCTGAGAACTGACTGCTTGTACCTGAGGCAGATGAACAATCAGGGGTAGGGCCCACCAAGCAGAGCCTCTTAGCCCAAGCAGGCACCCTGAAAGCAAGTCACTGACCTGGTGCACAGGGTGAAGGAGGTTTGGCAAGAGCTAACACAGTGCCTGGGGAAGGGGGTTTAATGCCTAGCTCGGCATGCAGTTCAGGGTGCTCAGGTGACGAGGCTGAACTTCGTTGCCGTGGGGACCGACTAGTCCATTCCTCCAGGCCACTGGAGGCTGCTGCTGTGGCTGAACTGCATGTGGCACTGGCTTTCCGGGGCTGCAGTAGGGAAGGAAAAAGTGATAAGGACCTACACCAGCTATGACCCTCCTGTGCCAGAGTGCTTATACCCTTTCCAGAATCCTGGCTACAGCATAGCTTTAATGTATTACAGTGGACTACAGGGAAAGATTCTTAGCCACTCTCATATCCTTGCAGGCATCTGATAAAATCATATTCTTTTAAGAGATCCTGATTCCATGCCACAACCATAGATAGTACCCTCACCTGTCACTGGGACTCCCTTGGGAGCCTCCTACTCACTGATCTCCTGCTTCAACCCTGCTTTCTCTCTTAGATTTGCTCTATAATCAGTCAGGGTGACCCTGTCAAGTCCTAACTGGAATCCTTTTTCTGTTCACAGCCCTCCCATGGTTTCTGCCTCATTCAGAGCAAGAGCAAAGTCCTCTACAGAATTCACAAGCCACTATACAACCTAGCTCCACTACCCTGATCTCACCCACATTCTGTTAAACTACAGACTC
The DNA here is from genome assembly GCF_008632895.1 of Mastomys coucha. Classification (NCBI taxonomy): domain Eukaryota; kingdom Metazoa; phylum Chordata; class Mammalia; order Rodentia; family Muridae; genus Mastomys; species Mastomys coucha. The sequence continues at coordinate 2,267,087 of NC_045030.1, read as the reverse complement.
TGCCTGAGTTAGACCAACGGCGGCCCTCACCCCAGGCCTTGTTCTGTCCATGTACTCAGCTAACAAATCCCCTTTTAATGGGCTTTCCTTCCCTACCTCATCTGCTGACCATCCCCACTCAGTCCTGTACCAACTGTCCATTTTTCATCCACACATATCTCCAACTAATTTATTCATTATGAGTATTTTATTTCACTTGGGCAAAACTGGGAGTAGCCTAAGGATAGGTACTTTAGCCTGCTAGGTTCACAATGTATCCCACTACAGTAGGGTATAGGACCTCCTGCTTCCTGTCATAGGCCTACAATAAATACTTGCTGAACAGATTATTCAGCTCTTGTAATCATTTAATCATTCCAAACCCGATTCCTCAGATGCCTGCCTCCCTGCTTGCTATCCTAAAACTACAACCGACCAGACCCCCCACCTCTCCTGGTCTTGCACAACCAGAATCACAGGCCTGACCAATGCCGTATCTGCCTCAACAGACAGGTTCACTGAAGATAGTGAAGGAAAGGCTTTGTATCCTCAGTACAGAACGTAGCATGCAAAGGGATTCCAAAAAAGCTGGTTTCTTTGTAGCTATCCATTGTTCCTTTGTGCTACCAGCAGTAGTGGCTGCTCTCTTCATTTCTTAAGAGCTGCTTCTTTCACTTCTTAAAATCAAGTGTTGAGAGTTCCAAGGTATGATGCCAAGACTAAAGATGAGATGAGTTATAGATGGGACTGGGAGCTTCCCTCTCTCCCAGAGGTCAAAATCTCTTATTTTATCCCTGTTAATTAGGGGCCAAAAGATAAGAAGTAACAGGTCTTGGTCAGGCCAATGACAGAGTCCATGACCCACCTGGCTGGGTCCCCGGACCTGGCGGGCCTGTTTCTCTTGATCCCTCAGCCACTGAAGGTAAGATTCTCGAGCCACCTGCTCCTCTATGGCCTCATTTGTGGCCTCCCAGTCTGTAGCTCGTTTCTTGTCTTCCAGCATTTGCTGTTCAATCCATGACTCTTCTGATGTCTTTATGGCATTCTTCATCAGGGACTGCTCTGCAAACTGCCAGGGGGGAGAGGAACAGGGATGTACGGTGATGCTCTGAATCTGGGTAAGAGCCTGAATGGACTCAGGAAGACAGGCCTACAGGCCTTAGCAAAGACAACACAGAAGTTATTTTTATAAAGCACTCCTCAGCAGATTGTGTATAGATCCATCTATAACTGAAGAGAGCAGGCTTAGATATAAGACCTGGCAATCTGAACTGCTATGGTCAGAAATATGGGCCCAAACCCAAAACACCTCAAGTGAAGCATTAAGTCTAGAGGTAAGAGGGGCTCTTTGGTCTAGGTCTTCATTTAAAGAAGCCTTATCTAGCAATGATTCAATTTCACAATGCTGAAGACTTTCTCATATATTCCCAGATAAAGCAAAGGAAAAAGATGAACAGAGAAGTACAGACATGGAGTGGAGGCAGGAATCAAGCCTATATGAGGCTGGGTATGGCTATGTGAGGGAATAAAGGGTCAGTATTGGCATCATGTAGGTGCTGCGACACTGTATGAGAGAGGGTCATGGCCTGGTCTGATCTTGAACTCACTATGAAGGCCAGGCTGGCCTGGAATTCATGGCAACCTTCCTGCTTCAGCCTCACAAGTGCTTGGATTACAGGCATGAGCTACCACATCCAGAGAGATGACTCTAATGAAATAATAGAGAACATCAAAGTATATTTCAGGGATTCAATGCAAATAGTGCTTCCTAAAGTTTTGGTTAATGTTTTGTTTTTCAAAAACAATGGCTTGGTATGCAGCTCAGGTTAGGTTTGAACTCACAATTCTCTTCCTCTGCCTCAAGAATACTATAATTACAGGCATGTACCACCATGTCCCTAGCAACATCATTTTCAAATACACTTATATAACATACATAAATGCATGTATGCTAAACAACATAATTTTCTATCATGGAGCACACCAGAAAAAATATATGTACAAGAAGGTTACATCAAGGCAATTTAAAAATAGGGCCATCTCAGTGATAATGAATGCATATAAAAATACATGGATTCAATTCCTAACACTACAAAATGACAAAAATGAAAAGTAGGTAAGCAATCTAACTATACAAGTAAAGATATAGAGATGGCAAATGGACATACATAAACAATACTCAGGCTGGGGACAAAGCTCAGTGGTATTGCATTAAAACAATGTTCAACACATTTAACAATCAAGTAAAAAAAAACACTGAGAATGGCTAAAATTCAAAAAAGTAGAAAGATGAATTGCTGGGAAAGAAGAGGAACGGAACTTTCATTCATTGTGATGGTGGACTGGAACAAATCAGGCCACTTCATACAATAGTCTAGCAGTTGCTTACAAATCACAGCATGATTTTATAATTCCGCAATCTTGCTTCCAGATATTAATACAACTAATCATAAAATTTAAGTTCCTACAAAAACCTGAACACAAGAGTTTACAGAAGCTTTGTTCATAATCATAAAAACCTGGAAGCAAGCAAGGATATCTTTCAAATAGGTGAATGATTAAACCAACAGTGTGCCTCCACAAAAGGAACAGTGATAAGAGAATAGCTAACAAGCCATGAAAAACCATGGAAGAACCTTAATGCATATTGCTACCTGAAAGTAGCATTTTAAAAAGCCTACATACTTATGATTGCCTATTTCTGAAATAGGCAAAACCAGTCAATAAAGATCAGTGGTTGCAGGAGAAAGAGTGGGGAACCTTCCGGGGCTGAAACTAGCTGAATGCCTAAGATAGAAGCACCGTATTGTTATGCATCTGTCAAAACCCAAGGAACTTTACAAAACAAAGATTAATCCTTAATGTATGCTAATCGCTTTTTAAAGATTAGTTAAGAAGTAAGGCCCCTAGTGACAAAACCACCTAAATGAATTACAAATGTATGCAAAGACAAGCAGGTGGTGGCCTCAGGCACTTAGAAAATGAATAGAATCAGTAACACTAAACATAAAAAGAACTGTGGATATCACCGGACTCCAGGGGGTCCAGTTAATGAGTCTACCCCAGCTTATACGTAAATAGCAGTCATGTAAATGAATGCTGGGTGGTGGGGAAGTTTTCTAAACTTTAAAGTGAAAATTTACTCAGGAAAAAGAAAATTTACTCAAGAAAAAGGCTAGAATGGAGCAAATGGTCAAGGGATTTAAACTAGAGACATCAGTAATAACCCTAAGCTTACATTAACATAAATTCAGGAAGACTGACATAATTCCCATTCCTTAAGTGTGCCTTCCTTCCTAACACTACAGCAGTCAAAATTCCTATGACTTCTGCCAGACGATCAATATCAACAGTCATGACCATATTCCTAATACATATTCTTGATATCTGTGTTCTTCTGCCCGAACCCAAAATAAAAGTTAAAATCATTAGAACAACGCTGAAAAAAGAATTTCCTTGTAATACTTTTGAGAAAAAAGAATTTCCCTGCAATACTTTTTAACAGTTCTCCTTAAAATTTTTGAGGTCATCAAAACAAGAGGAAGGAATGAGGCAGAAACTTCAGGCTAGTAGGAATGTCTTAATACTGGTTCACACATGTTAGCAAAAGCACAAGAGTATCTGTTCCTTGGGAAGAGACTAGATGGAAACTGTATACTGAGAAAACTAGTCTCAAGGAGTAAGGGCCCTTGTGCCAAGCCTGATGAACATAGAGAACTGAGTTGTTTATATACCTCCACATATCCCTCCCCCAAATAAATGCAAAATAATATCGAACAATTAAGTCTATTGATTAGAGAAAGTTTTAAACATTCAGATTCTTAAAGAAAAAAGAAATAAACAGTCAAGCCAGTAAAAGTTACAGATGAATCTTAAATGATATTAAGTAGAAAAAAATTCATTCTGGAATAGCTACATACAGGCAGTGAAATTCCCATTATATGACATTCTAGAAAAAGTATAATTGTGGAGTGGGTCACCAGATCAAAACAAAAACAGTCAAATTCTTTAGAATTTGTTAAAGTCACAAGAAGTCAAAGGGGACAATTAAATGTGAGAGAATCCTGAAAGAGAAAAGGTTCACCAAGAAGAAACCGAGGAAATGTATTCTTAATGGATCCATACTGATTTGTCAATGACAACAAATGTACTATGTTCATGTTAATCATAGTGGGGCATATGGAAATGCTAATATTCTCACAATCATTCTGCAAATCTAAAACTTTTCTAAAATTTAATACAAAACAAAAAACAAAAAAATACAAAGGACCTCCCCCCAAGGTTGAAGGGTATGTTGATACTGTTTCTTAAGATTAGGCAGGACCACCATCTGTTTGTAGGAAGTGAAACCTGAATAGAAGACTTCAAAACCCTCAGGAGGGGGTGAAGGAAAGATAGAGAAGAGGGAGGAGAGGGGGTGGGGAGGAGAGGAAATGGGGTAAGGAGTAGGATAAAGAGCCTAGGAGGAAGGAAAGAGGGAGGATCAGAGGACATGATGAAAGGGGTGTGGATGGAGCAGGGAAGATGGAGAGGAGAGAGACTGTGAGACTATGAGAATGAATGATTATCTGCCAGTGGATGCTGGGCAAATGAACTGCAATCTTCTCACACCTATTAGGTCTTGGGCCTATGGGAAGTACTTTCAGTATAGACCCAAGCTATACAATCTGCCCATAGGGCCCATTTCCAATAAGATGTGGGTCAGTGCTACATTCCAAGTCTGTGACCCCAATTGTAACTGCTCTGAAGTTGGAGAAGATCTGTGTGGAAGCTTGGATATCCAGTCCAAGGTCTGGTTTACTGTTTCAAATTGAGCTCTATATCCTAAAAGGTCACACTCTCAAGAAGCATGAATGAACCAGTTCATGGACAGGCAAATCAAAAGCCACAGAATGAGTTCTGATCAGCAGTAACTCACTAATTTTATATACAGAGATGAAACTTGGGGGGACATATTTTATGGGCTGAGGGCAGAGCCAATGATCCATATCTAGTAAATACCTGGGACACAGGGACCCACTTACCCCTGGTTTAAATGATGGAAGGCCCAGCCCCACACCAATAGTGGCCTTGTTAGGATTCACCACTGAATTATAGTGGATATTCCGGTGGTAGCTGACACGGATGGGTTCATCTTCATTTTGATGGATCCCATGGAATGTGTTGATAGGTTCTGCAGAGAAAGAGAAGGAGGGAGCATCCACAGGGGCCCAGTATGGTTGGCTCTGATGAGGAACCATTAGTCCCTCACCTACCCACTACAGAAGTACCTGTGCTATATTGATACACCTCCACAGGACGGTTGTACATCTCTGCCATAGCCTGCATTTCAATGTGGTTGCCATGGCAGTTGTTTTTCCGCTTCCGATTGATATAGGTGGTGAAGTCTTCTGTGACATAGTTGGAGAAGTAATCGGCATTCTTCATCTGTGGAACAGATTGGAAAATTAAGGTTTGTGTGCAAGGGGGGGTCCCCCTACCCTCCTGCTGCCCCAAGGCCTCCCTTGGATCTCACCAGATAGTCCATGCAATGCTTTCGTACAACCTCATGCATGTCCTGGTCTCCATACACCTGGTCAGCTGGGGGTGTGGGGACAAAACAAAGGAGAGGATGGGGTCAGACCTGTCACCACCAGAGCTCTGAGTCACAGAGTCATAGAACATCATTAGGGAGAAGATGGGCTGAAGGACTTGGGAAACTCCCTTTTCTACACCAAGGCCCACAGATTTCATTTGTGTTGTAATAGAGTGGTGGTAAATAACAAGCAAGGGCTGAAAACATGCTTAACATGCACACCCTAGCCAGGTGTAGTGGTGTATGTCTATCATCCCAGCCCTCAGGATGTGGAAGTGGGATACCAGAAGATTATCTCCATCTATCTCCAGCTATAATATGAGTTCAAGGCCAGGCTAGGCTACATGAGACCCTGTCTAAAAAAAATAAAAAGTAGCAAAGTTGTACAATCTTGAAGAGTGAAAGAGTATAGGGTATAGAGGTAAGTAAGAGTAATATAGTCAAGGCCCAGTGGATAAAAGCACTGGGGTATAATCCAAGACTCACACAGTTGAAGGAGAGAACCAAATTGCTCCCTTAGTTGTCCTCTGACCTCTACATGTGACCATCCCAATCTCCATACCCATTAATAAAAATGAAACAACAAAAAGTTTTTTAAGTTGGGCACAGTGGTGTATGTCTTTAATCCCAGCAGTCTGGAGGCCAGCCTGGTCTACAAAGTGAGCTCCAGGACATCCAGCGCTAAACAGAGAAACCCTGTCTCAGTGGGGGTAAAAAGAGAGCAGTATATACCTAAAATAAAAGCTGAGTCAAGAGAATTGCCAAGTTCAAAGCCTAGATCACCTGAGATCTAGGGAGACTCCATTTCAAACCAAACCAAACCCTACATTCAGTACCTACCACCACAAAAAAAAAAAAATGGAATTTTTTTTTTGAGATAGGGTTTCAGTGTGTAGCTCTGACTGGTCTGGTACTTGATATGGAGACCAGGATGGCCTCAATCTCAAGAGTTCTGCCAGCCTCTGCCTTCTGAGTGATGGGATTAAAGACATAAGCTACCATCATGATTAGAATCTTTTCCTTTCCTTTCCCTTTCTCCCTCCCTCTCACCCCCCACCTTCTTTCCCAAAGTAGCCCTGGCTATCCTGGAACTCATCCTGTAAACCAGGCTGACATAGAACTCAGAGATCTACCAGTCTCTGCCTCCTAGTGCTGGGATTGAAGAAGTGCGCCACCACATGTGGCTATGATTAGAATCTTAACACTGAAGGGAAGGAAAACACTTTAAGGTCTGCCAAATAGTAACTAGTGAGGTAAATAGCTAGAGACAAATGACTCTCTGGGTTTCCTATGCCTCCTCTGTGAAGTGGAAAACAAACAGGTGTGACATGACAGGTTTCTTGTGGACAATATGGACAGTATGTGTAAAGTGGTAAAACCCCTCTATCATCCAATTCAAAGGTGTACACAGACTGATTACACAAAGCCTCCACTGAAAGTAAGGGGCAGCTCATACCTAAGCCCACCGGCAGCTCAGGACTTGATGTAGTAAAAGAAATTGAGTACAGTTTGCTGAGCAGTCATATAGGCTGAGGCACAGGAAGCAGGAGTTTCTTAATTAATGTGGGCTTGAGGATTAAGCAAACCTGACTTTCACTGGCTGCCTTGAAAAGGGAATTTCCCTGTGTTTCCCCAGAGATACACTGCTCTAATGGGATCCCCCTGGGGCACAGGGGCAGGGGATACTAGGAATGGGAACGTGCCCACCAAGGAAGCCTGCCACTCTCCTTCTCTGAAGACTTGCCAGAAGGTCTTCACTGCCCAGTGATCCCCTCCATGAGGGCTCTGTGTGATATAGGAATCAAAGGCTGCACTGAGAGAGAAAGTGGGCAGCTCCAGCCTCAAGTCATCCCAGAGGTGACGATACCTGAAGGGTGGAGGAGAAGGGGCTGTGAAGGCAGGAAGGGGTAGCCCCTTCACCGATGTAAACAAGGATGTGGCTTCTGTGGCCACACTCCCCCCTAAGTACTTCCAGTAAGTCACATGTCCTGCATACAAGCTGGGGGTGGGGTGGGGGGCTGCTGCTGCCTTTCTTAGAAGCCAGGACCACAGAGGCTGCTGTGGCTGCCTAGGGTGCTGAAGGAGCTATTTTTGTAGGCTCAGCTTGGAGGCAGTGCAGTCTGCAGCTGCCATAAACAGGAACTAAGATAGGAGAGAAAGGGTTAAATAGGGGTGCGCTATCAGGCTCACAGAGCTGGGCTGAGTTAATGGGAAACAAGTATCTCCTACAGAAGGTAACTTATAGGCCTGGGATTTCTATTTGTCAGAGCTAGATGCCAGATTTGGGAAATGGGGATCCTTTATCTTGCCTTGGTCTGGTGAAAGTCCATGCCACTTTTTAGCTGTGTGGCACTAGACAAGGCCTTTTATCTCTGAGTTCAAATGCCCTCATCCATAAAGTGGGGACAGTAACTCTTCTCCACTTAAAACGGTATTGTAAAGACTATAGAGGAGAGAGAGATAGAAATATCTCTATTATCTATGGTTCAATACGGCATACTAGTTTCAATCGTCAGTATGAGGATGGGACTACAAGACATTTGTCAAGTACCTAAAGCATAAACAGTAGTCAAAAACAGGCACTCCAGGCCAGGAATGCTGGCACATGCCTTTACTCCCTGCATTCAGAAGGAAGAAGCAGTAAGATTTCTGTGAGTTCAAGGACAGCCTAGTCTACATAGAGAGTTCCAGGACAAGGACAGCTAGAGCTATATAGAGACCCTGTCACAAACACAACAAAACAAACAAAACCAGACAATCCATTTATCATGAGGACAACAACTCCTATCATCTTGCTAGCTACCCAGTAGTCAGCCGGAGTGCTGAAAGAATTGCTTCTTAAGCCCTTCCTCATTTCTGTTGCACTTCCTCCACCAGAGGAAAGCCCCAAATGCAGAAAGGAGGGCTACCCCTCCTATTACAAGCACTGCTAGTTCTTTTTACAGAATTCAATGGTCCAAACGCTGACCTTCTGTGCCTTTGCTCAAAACTCTACCAACCAAATTCCTTGGGTCCTTAAGTACAGGCAAGTTATACTTATCAGGGCTCACAGAGAAATCTTAATAATAATAATATATGGATCTCTAGATCAAGGAAATACAAACAGTACTTTCTCACCAAGAGAAAAAAACCCCTTCAATGTAATAGGTAAAGCATATCATAAGTTAATATGAATTAGCTTTTCTAATTTTCCTAACTCTGTCACTTCAATCCTTAGGAAAATTTTTCCTCCTCCCAGGTTAGCATGTGGGAATTAGGATTCAATTGGGGGGGGGGCGCAAGGTGGGAGAAAGAGTGGTCCATTGGACAACCCACAAATACAGGGGGAATTCAGAGAAAATGTTTTGAAAGAAACTGAAACTCCTCCTCTTGCTAACACCGCACTTGGCCATATGCACCTGTTTTTTCCCAAGGTCCAGTTGGAAGGGGATCCCCCGCTATATTCCACCTCTGTTCCCTTTCTAAGTAGGGCTCACAGATTCTCAGCACATTACTATCATTAGTTTTACTACGACTTTTAAAAAAACTCATTTGGGGCTAGAGAGATGGCTCAGCGGTTAAGAGCACTGACTGCTCTTCCGAAGGTCCTAAGTTCAATTCCCAGCAACCACATGGTGGTTCACAAACATCCGTAATGAGATCTGACTCCTTCTGGTATGTCTGAAGACAGCTACCGTGTACTTACATATAATAATAATAAATAAAATCTAAAAAACAAAAAACAAAAAACAAAAAACAAAAACCCCAACTCATTTGATCCTCACCCCAAAACAAAAAGAACAAAGTTATATGAGCCAGGGGGTAGGGGGAAGCACTGATACAGAAGTATCACAGCTGGCTCAAGATCACATACTTATCACATACTTGGCACCAAAGGTAGAAAGGAGTCAACAAGTGGTCCCAAGTGACATTCCTCCACCCCACCTCATCCCTCACAGCCACCTTATTTTCCTAGGGTTAGGCCTGATTCTTTTTACTTCAGTTTCCCTGCTAATCCACAAGGAATCAGTTGGATCAAGGGAAAGGCCTGGGACAGAGCAAAGATAACAAGTATCTGGCTGCACACTTCCCTAGAGTCAACATCAACCTTCCTCCCCATGCACCACACTACTGAACATACAAAGATACAAGGAAGTGCATATATGTTCCCACATGCATCCAGTAGAGCCTACAAAAGACTGAAACCTTTGAAACTAAATACCCACATGACCAGTTTCACAACACAGAACCACAGCATACAGTGAGTACATGCCCTTGTCAACAATCAAGAAAAACTTAACACTAGACAAGAAGCTGTGCACACCTAGGAACTTATACTACTTCCTTCTCAGCCTTTGCTAGGGATAGGTGGGAGAGGAATGACCAACACTTCTAGCAAATTTGTTTCATCTTTCTCCTCTGATGTATGGGAAAGTCCTCCCTCCTCAGACTCCCTAAAATGTAACCTGCATTTGCCCATACGTACAAGAACTAAGATAAAGATTACTTTTTCCTCTCTTTCCCCTACAAAGATTATTTTACTGTATGTGCACATGAGTTTTGCTTACATGTACATGTGTGCTGCATGCATACCTGATGCCCAAACAGGAGAGGGCATTGGACCCTCTGGAACTAGTGTTAAGGAAAGTTATGAGCCACTGTGAGTACTGGGAACCCAACCTAGGGTCCTCTGGAAGTGCAGCAAGTGCTCTTAACTACTGAGCCCTCTCTCTAGCTCTACTTCTTTTCTTTTTTATTCTTTTATTGTTACATTTATCTATTTTGCACATCTGCATGCCCCAGCACATGTAGAGGTCAGAGGGTAACCTGTGAGACTTTGTTCTTTCCTCCCATTCCTTGAGTCCTAAGGACTGAACTCAGGTTGCCAGGCTCAGCAACAAGCACCTTTACTGGCTGAACCGTTTATTTCCTTTTACTGGCTCAAGTCCACACTATTTCTAAAGGGCTATAAATAAAAAGTCTTCTCTTGCTTTGGAGGGACCTGGGAACTATCTACTCCTCAGGTTGCTACCTACCATTAAGTTCTGCTAAAGACAGAAAGGCAAACTTCAGGGCTATGCAGATGGCTCAAGAGGTAAAGGCACCTGCTGCCAAGACTGACACTAGAGTTCCATCCCTAAAACCTACAGGGTGTAAGGAGGAAGGAGAGAACAGACTCCTGCAAGTTTTCCTCTAACCTCCATAGACACATACTATGGTGCACACACACGCACACACATACATGTTTAATAAAGAAAGGAAGCTTGGTTTTTGTGGAGAACCTAAAAGCAAAGCACACGAACGTGGGTAGACAGCCACAGCTGCAAGGGAAACAGCAACCTAGTCTGCTCTCCACTGAACTCATGCTCTTGTGGGAACCCTGGCTTCAGTGAGGAAGCAGCAGGCAGGAAAAGGCACTACCCACCTATCAAGTAGCCATGCCATGACAAGGTATATACACCCAACTGTCCCACTGGGCACAGACTATGGGCAAGACACATGACCTCAGACCTCTGGGGGATCCCCTGTCCCACCCTCCTACCAATCTGAGATATAAGTTTTTCTGTTTGAGGATTCCCCTGGCAAAAATGGGAAAACACAAATGATCCTGAGCAAAGAGATGTCAAAGAAGGCAAGTATACAAGAAATAGAACACACAGTGGTGGCGCACGCCTTTAATCCCAGCACTTGGGAGGCAGAAGCAGGCGGATTTCTGAGTTCAAGGCCAGCTTGGTCTACAGAGTGAGTTCCAGGACAGCCAGGGCTATAGAGAGAAACTGTTTCGAAAAAAAAACAAAACAAACAAACAAAAAAAAAGAAAATCTGTCAAACAAGAAAGCACAGTAGCAATATGTCTGTAATCCTAATACTCAGGAGGTTAAGACATGAAGATTATCACAAGCTCAAGGTACAAGGGCACCTGGTCTGCCTAGAGAGTTCCTAGAGTAATACCCTATCTCAAAAACCAAAGAACAATACAAAGCAAAATTTTAAAAATGATCTAAGAGCTATCCTTTCCAGTTCTGATGATCCATGTTCCAAGACCAAAACAACCAGAAGTGGGCCTGGCTAATACTTCTGGGCTATAACACAGCCCTAGCTACTCTCTTCTGAAGCCCAAGCAGATACAACTATGTGGCTTCTACTTGGCCCAGAGGCCAGCACCACTGCCATGGCCATAGCTAGACATTTCTGCTGAGTCAAAGTCAAGTGGAGGGAAAGGGAGTGAGGCTCATATTTCTAGGTTATCTGAGCACAGCAGGGACTGGGTGGGCCACAGGATACCCACACCTCTACCCAAGAGATCACTGATGCTCATAAATCTCGAGGAGGAGGAACCAGAGAGAAATGGATACAAACAATTGATACTGATTCAAAAGTGCTGTCTGGATGTCAGAGGCAAGACAAAGGACAGAAAACCACCTGCATTGGACCCTCAACAATGGAAGAATAAATGCTTCTAGCTGGAACAAGGAAAATCTAGAGAGGTCAAAGAACGGACAAACTAAGAAACTAGGACAATTATTCTGATGCATGACCCTTTAATATAGTTGTGCTACTTCACAACTGTAATTTTGCTGTTATTACTTATAATGTAAATATTTGTTTTCCAATAGTCTTAGGCAAAAGTGGTTGTATGACCCCAAAGAGGGTTGCAAGCCACAGGTTAAAAACCACTGAGCTAGGGGCTCCTAGGATCATCCTCTGTGAAAACTCTACCACTGTCACTTCCCCTTCAATCCTTGGCAATGTTGAGCATCAAATCCAGGGTCCCCTGAATGCTAGACAAGAGCTCCACTACTGAGCTAACTTTCTGCCCTTCTTTTCAGAACTTTAGCCGATTCTATTTCATGGCATAATGATCCAAAAATTTTAGGAGAGCTTAAAGCACCCAGCAGGATGTGTAGCAGCACACAGCAAGCTCAGAGAAACAACAAAGTATAATGTATGTGTACAACCCACTCAATTCCAGCTCTCAGTTACATGTTCCCTCTATTAGTCAATACATGGTAAAAAGTTAATGCTTGCAGGCCTTTGTAGAAAGAGTGAGGTGATGGCCATCTGTCCCTGTATAAGCTAGGCTAGAAACAGGGGGACAGCGGAAAGCCTGGGGACAAAGTCCCCTTGCCCAGCACGGGTTGTGTACTCTGCACCAGGGAAACCTCTAGAGGAGGCCTAGAGACCAGGGGCCACGTACTTCAGGGGAGAGCCCATAGGACTTGAGGTTTTACAGAGAAAAGCTGAGGGCAGCCCAGTCAGGGGAAATGTGTAGCCATAGTGCTGATAAGGAAAGGCCTTAAACCTGCTGTGGTCAGCTCTTCCTGTATGTTTGGGCCCCTTACTGGAAGGCCCCTAATGGGGGGGGTGGTAACTAAACAGACACACGCATACAAAAACTGCTCTTGATGTGGGTTACTATTCACACCAGGTGCTCAATAGCTCCAATCTGCCTCAGTGAACATTTGAGCCCAGATGTCCAACAGCAATCTTGCTTCTTCTAACATCCATCCTGAGGTTAATATGGAACCCAGAAACCAACAGGTCCTCGCCTTTTCATTCTCTGCTTTCCTTTTATCCCTAAGATACTTCCAAACCCAGGTCTTTCTCAGGGAGAACGGGACATCAAGGCAGATGGGTAGAAGGGTAGGAATTTTTTTTCCAAAGCAACAGAAACCATTACCTGAATAGCTTCTGCTTGGTAGAAGGGGTAAGTGGTCCTTTGTCCCACCCACTCCACAAATATTTGTAGCTCTGAGAGACAACTGAGAAGAGCAGCCAGGCTTTACTAATGCTACTGTTCCATGATGACCTACTATATATCAAGCATTAAAGGGATTTACCAAAGTAAATTAAACCACATAACAAAACAACATAACTATCAGGACAGTGGGAAAGAGGGTCCAGAAAGAAGAGTCACTTACTCAGGACCAACCAGCTTATAACAAACATGCCGGTCACCCAGAAACCAAGAACAGACCTAGAAAGAACTGATGGAGCCCTGGGGAGCACCACCATTTCATGGAAGGGGAAACAGCCTAAGAGCCACAGAAGTTATAGACTGGGACTAGAACTAAAAGCCACATGTTCTGATTCCCAGTTCAAAGATGTCAGGGAACAATTTTTCTTCGAAGATAGCAGAACCACTGGTACGGGAGGAGAGAACAGGTCATACTCTAGTCTCCCTTCATGTCAGTTTGGGATTTCACAACTACTTGTTTGGCCAAAAATTAATAGCCACAAGGGACTCAAAGACCTAGCTCAGGCTTAGCTGTCAGTATCAAGAAATTACTAATTCTAGACTAGCACAGTAGCATATGCCTTCAACCCCAGCAAAGGCAGGTGATCTCTGAGAATTTGAGGCCAACCTGGTTTACATAGAAAGTTGCAGAACAGCCAGGACTAACAGAATCTCAAAAAAATTTACCAATTCTTAGCTGTGCATAGTGACTCACATCTATAATTTCAGCTCTTAAGAGGCTGAAGAAGGATTATTCCAAGTTCCAGGCTAGCCTGGGCTAGAGAATGAGACTCTGTCTCAGAAAAGAAAAAAAATTGCTAGGTATGACAGCAGCACTAAAATGAGAGAATATAATACAGATGTATCTGTTAAAGAAGCATAGAGATATATTTATGAGTGAAATGATAATACAGTGCAGTTAATAAAGTAAGGCTATCCATGTGTTAATCACTTTGTGAAGCTACGTCCCCAAATCTGAAAGAGTTCACTATTTTCTCTACTTTTGTGCAAGTTAAAAGACAAATAAAACTCTAATATAGAAATTTGTAAAGATCTAGATTTTTTTTTTTTAGACAAGACAAATATAGCATTGGCTGTCATAGAACCTGCAATGTAGACCAGGCTGTCCTTGAACTCAAAGAAATCCAACCTGCTTTTGCCTCCTGAATGCTGGGGCTAAAGGTGTGCTTCACTATGCCCGATTTTACACACACAAGCATAAACACAGGCACTAAATAGACACCATCCACAATACACCATACCAGAGAAATCTCTGGGTACAAACTCATACATACAAAAGTGACAATACGATACAGTTAATCCACATATAAAATCCTGACTCTATGTACTTTTGTATAACCCTGGACAAGTCACTCTCCATTTCTGAGACATTTTTCAGTCCCACATTCACCTAGACTTGGAGATGATAAAAGGGTTTCTACACCAGGTGGTGGTGGTGCACACCTTTAATCCCAGTACTCAGAAGGCACGGGCAGGCAGATCTCTAAGTTCAAGTACAGCCTGGTCTACAGAGCAAATTCCAGGACAACCAGGGAAGGCTACACAGACTTGAAAAACAAAACAAAAAAGAAAAACTAACCAACCAACCAATTACATAACTGACTGAATAACTAAATGGGTTTCCTGGAGTCTTGGCAGAGCAGTATGTCAATAGTGATGTCCCTTTATCACTAACTACTATTGCTGTTATCGTTACTCACTTAACACAATCCAAGACCAGAGGCTAAACGTTACCATGAGCTCTAAGCCTGTTTATCCTAAAATATCAAGCAGTTACCTCTGCCTCAATCATGTCTCTAGGACTGCTACTGACTACTAGGACACAGCTCAGAAGCCTTAAGCCCCTCAGCCCTCAGAACGAAGGCAGAGACTCACCTACAGCCCGGAATAGACACGCACCATCCTCCTTCATCTGTTTGATGATGAAGCCTTTCTTGTCCCGCAAGGCCTTTTCAAACCAGTGCTCCTGCTGGAGGAAACAGGAGGAAGATCAGCAACAGGGAAGCCCATACCCTTTCTCCAGAGTCCTGCCTTCAAGTTCCTGAGAGGACCAGATGATTAGCCAAAAAGATAATGGGAAATTCACAGCCCTTCTTGACTACTCTGTGGCCACAAAGCAGGAATGGACAAGAACAAGACTTAATCCCAGAGAGGCCCCAGATTCCCTAAAACAGAAACTTCATCTGCTTTCAGATCCCCTGATCTCAATCTTTCAAGACCTGGCCCAGGCAACCAGGGACCTAGACCTCATAAGTGCCTATATGGAGAATGTGGTACTCTATCAAGAAGTTTCCCCCTGGAAAGATGCTGAAGAGAGTAATTAACTAGAACTCAGATCTTGAGCCTATGAACACGGGAAATTCTTAAGATATTGTGTAAGGCAGAAAATGAGCCAAATATGACTCAAGTATGTCTAAACACATGTATATATACATTAACAAGTCTCTCTACATATGAATACAAATATATCACAAGATTGAAAAAAAAGTAGACAATAAAATATAATCCCTAGGGGCTGCAGAGATGGCTCAGCAGTTAAAAGCACTGACTACTCTTCCAGAGGTTCTGAGTTCAATTCCCAGCAACCATGTGGTGGCTCATAATCATCTGTAATGGGATCCGATGCCCTCTTCTAATGAGTCTGAAGACAGTGATGGTGTATTCAGCATACACAAGATGCTGAATAAAATCTTTTATAAATAAAATCTTTTATCCCTAAGTATTAATGCTACAGATGATTTTATTAGCCTTTCCCAATAAAGATACACAATTCATTATCAGAAATTCCAAATCTCTAAATGTTTGGATCAGCAAAAGACTTGAAAAAATACAGAAAACTCAAAGTCTTCATCTAATTCATGTCCCATCATAATCTGAATAGAATATACCAAATACCCTACTTGAGGGTGAAGGCTCAACATTTTCACGCAGAAACATTTAGCCACTTGATCATGAGATGCTGCTTCAGCCTTTGTTAAAGTATTATATAATACAAAGTATAAACACCAAGAAACTTTGAAATTCTGAATAGTTTCTAAATTTCAAATTACATTTGATTCCAAAGTGTTTGGTTAATAAACACATACAAACTCATACTTCTAGATTAAATAATAATAATAATGACCTTGACAGCATAAAACATTTCCATTTCAAAACCAAGCAGATCTTTCTCAGGCACCTCACGCCCTCTGCTGGTTGCCAGAAGCAGACAGCTTGACCTAGCACCACAGCTGCACTATAAAATAGGAAGCCCTGTTCCTAGGGGACATTACCCTACCTAGGAACTCAAAGGCTCTCTGCTAAAGATGACCACAAAGGGCCATTTTTGTACCCCACTACAGGAAATGGATAGAATCCATCTCCTCGAAAAAACAGAGTAGGCATAGTGCCTGGAGATCTAAATCCCTGGGTTTTTTTTTTTTTTTG
>NC_045030.1:2248820-2250250 GCF_008632895.1 Mastomys coucha | reverse complement strand
AGACAGTTAAAAGGGGGAAAACAGCATTCTCCCAGGTATAGAAAAATGATAGAAGAAGAGATAAGAAGAGAAAAAGAGGGTTCCTAGTTAATCATCTCACAAAAATGAGTCATCCTGTGATGGACAATGAAGACAGAAAAATAAATCAGATTTGGTCTCTACCCTGATAAACTTCAAGGGAAGGGGTAAAGAAATACGCAGTGATGATGTACAGTTTGAGTGGAGCTGCAAAACAGATGAACGCTCCCTTGCTTTTGTGAAGCAGGAAGAGACCTTACCCCGACATTAAGGCTGGCACTTGAGCAAAGGAAAGTGGATAAGAAATAAAGTAATTTCTGCCACTAAGTACCAAAGATGCTCAAAGCCTAGCAATGTGTATAGGAAAGCAAAGAAGCAAGCAAAACTAGGCAGCTAAGCAGGGAAAAGCCAAAAAGGATGAACTCATATTAGCAGAGTGCTTTGTCCTATGCCAGGTGCCAGATACAAACGTGACCTCATTTCATTGTCCTCACTGCAACTCAAGTGGCAGGAAGCATTACCCACATTTTACAAAGGCAGAAAGGAGCTGCAGTCTGGGTAGTAGCAAAGCCTAGTAGTACAGAAGTAGCACATGATGTACCATGAGCGGTGACACATACCTGAAAGCAAGTCCTGGAGAAGTTCTGATGTGCCTAAAAATAAAGGAAGTCTGACTAGACAGACCTTTTGCACAAAATAGAGTATGGGTCCTATGGTAACGATATGGCATCTAGGTCCGCATCTAGAGAATGGATCCACTGGCCTTGGTATCCCAGTTTGAAAACCTAGGGCTCTAGCTTTCTCCCTCTCTCACTTTGGGAAGAAAATGTTTAGGAAGTGCTAGAGGGCTGGAGAATAGTCCAACAATCTGTAGATTTATTCTGTATTGGTACCCTGACCCGAAAAGAGCAAATCTCAGCCCTGAACTTTACATGTTCAAGACCAATCCTGGAACAGAGTCTCTCTCTCCCCATCTCTAAGCTTTAGCAAAAGGACTGAACAAAGCTCTCTGACACCATAGTATCAAATCCCAGGAACTAATACAGGACCCTGTTTTAAAAAGCTGGTTTAAAAACCTAAAACCAGCCAGGGCTGGTGAGATGGCTCAGCAGGTAAGAACACTGACTGCTCTTCCGAAAGTGCTAAGTTCAATTCCCAGCAACCACATGGTGGCTCACAACCACCCGTAATGAGATCTGACACCCTCTTCTGGAGTGTCTGAAGTCAGCTACAGTGTACTTATGTATAATAATAAATAAATCTTTGGGCTGGAGCAAACAGGGACTGAGTGAGTGAGCAGAGTTGACCAGAGCAAGCAGGGATCTTAAAAAATCAATTCCCGGGCTGGTGAGATGGCTCAGCTGGTAAGAGCACCGACTGCTCTTCCGAAGGTCCTGAGTTCAAATCCCAGC
>NC_045030.1:2247751-2248809 GCF_008632895.1 Mastomys coucha | reverse complement strand
CCTCTTCTGGTGCATCTGAAGACAGCTACAGTGTACTTATGTATAATAATAAATAAATCTTTGGGCCTATACTTATGTATAATAATAAATAAATCTTTGGGCCGGAGTAAGCAAGAACTGAGTGAGCAGGGTTGACCAGAGCGAGCGAAGGTCCTAAAGTCAATTCCCAGCAACCAGATAAAGGCTCACAACTATCTGTACAGCTACAGTGTGTACTCATATACATTAAATAAATAAATCTTTAAAAAATATCAATTCCCAACAACCACATAACCATCTGTACAGATTCAGTGTACTCATATACATAAAAAATAAATAAATCTTTAAAAACCTAAAAGCCTAAGATAAGCTAGAACATTCTACCAAAGTAGATGAACTGCTTTGAACCATAGTGTTCTAATCTGTGAAATGGGAATATACACTTCCCACTAAGTGGGATACCAGGCAGTACCTTGGCCAGTAGAATGAAGGGGAGGGGGGTAAGACAAGGTCTATGTACCCCTGGCTATCTCTGAACTCACTATATAGACCAGGCTGACCTCAAACTTCTAGAGTGCTGGGATTAAAGGAGTACCTGTTTGTAACTATGTCTTTCCAAAGTGCTATCAAGCCAGCTACTTCAGGTAAATAGAAAACATGGTAAGATCAGTTTATATACCTAACCTGCAGTAGGACATCTCTTAATGAGTTCCCATCCCTTCCCTGATCTGGATTAGGCTGAATGATGTCCACCTGAAAATATCAGACCTAATGCTAGAATGTGGGGTTTTGTTTGTTTGTTTGTTTTGTCTTTTGAGACAGGGTTTCTCTGTATAGGCTTGGCTGACCTGGAACTCACTCTGTAGACCAGGCTGGCCTCGAACTCAGAAATCTGCCTGTCTCTGCCTCCCAAGTGCTGGGATTAAAAACGTGTGCCACCTCTGCCTGGCCATGAACCTGTATGTGTTTTAAAAGGATTTTGCAGAAGCAATTAAGAATCTTCAGCCGGGCGTGGTGGCGCACGCCTTTAATCCCAGCGCTTGGGAGGCAGAGGCAGGCGGATTTCTGAGTTCAAGGCC
>NC_045030.1:2246238-2247740 GCF_008632895.1 Mastomys coucha | reverse complement strand
AAAAAAACAACAACAAAAAAAAAAACAAAAGAATCTTCAGATGAGGTCATACTGGAACACTGAGTGGGGCCTAAGCACAATCTCAGGTATGGACATTAATTTATTTTTAACTTGACTAGACTTGGAATCACTTAAGAGACAACTCTAGATGTGTCCTTCAGGGAGTTTCCAGATAAGTCTAATTTGTCACCTGAATGTGGATGATACATACCATTGTATAGGCTGGTGATACAATGAATAAAAAAGAGGAAAAAGAAAAAGGAAGTTTTCCACTTCTTCCCTGATGCAACATGACTGGCTGTCTTATATTCCCACTGCCATGCCTTGCCCACTATGATGGGACTGCATCCCCCAAATAAATCTCTCAAGTTGCTTTTGTCAGGTATTCTGTCACAGCAACAAGAGAAAAGAGATAAAATTAGCCGGGCAGTGGTTGGCGCATGCCTTTAGTCCCAGCACTTGGGAGGCAGAGGCAGGTGGATTTCTGAGTTCGAGGCCAGCCTGGTCTACAGAGTGAGTTCCAGGACAGCCAAGGCTATACAGAGAAACACTGTCTGGAAAAAACCAAGGGAAAAAAATCTGGCTCATTATGCCCATATGATCATTTGAGCAAGGCTAAATGCAAAATTAATGGACTAAGTTGCTCGTAGAATTTGAAGTCAGCATAACCGCTAGGCTTTTTAGTTCTACTGTAGTTACTACTTACTGCATTAATCCACTGAGGGCATGCAAACCATACTAGATATGGAAAGGTACAGTTTGGGAAGAAAAAAAGCATAAAACAGGCTTCACTGAATATTGTGCTTACGTTTATAGTCCTAACATTTGGGAGGTAGAGACAAGAGGACTAGGAGTTCAAAGTCAACCTGAGTTACATAACCTAGCTTGAGGCCACAATGAGCTACATGAGACCTTAACTCAAAAAAAATAAAGTTACAGATAGAAATTTGCAGTTTGACGAGGAAAGGAACTTGACTGCCTTAAAGTTGAAGACAGTTTGGTTTGGACAAAGTGGCTAGAAGTGTAATGAAATTTGTGCAATTAAGAAAAACCCTAGGGGCTGGCGAGATGGCTCAGCTGGTAAGAGCGCTGACTGCTCTTCTGAAGGTCCTGAGTTCGGATCCCAGCAACCACCCGTAATGAGATCTGACGCCCTCTTCTGGTGCGTCTGAAGACAGCTACAATGGAGGGGGAGGCGGAGGGAGCAGGACTGGAGCGAGCAGTCTGTCCTGAGTTCAATTCCCAGCAGCCACATGATGGTTCATGGTCATCTGTACCGCTACAGTGTACTCATACACATGAAATAAATAAATAAATCTTTAAAAAAAGAAAAAGAAAAAGAAAAACCCTAGCTGGGCAGTGGTTGGCACACGCCTATAATAATTCCAGCACTTGGGAGGCAGAGGCAGTCGGATTTCCAAGTTCGAGGCCACCCTGGTCTACAGAGTGAGTTCCAGGACAGCCAGGGCTACATAGAGAAACCCGGTCTTGAGAAACCAAAA
>NC_045030.1:2228407-2246076 GCF_008632895.1 Mastomys coucha | reverse complement strand
TCTCGAAAAACCAAAAAATAAATAAATAAATAAATAAATAAATAAATAAATAAATAAATAAAATAAAAAGAAAGAAAGAAAAGCCCTAAACCCTATATGGTGTATATATACTGCCTTGGGGGCAAGACCCTACCTACCCAGGAAAGGCTCCAGGCTATAAAACTGGAAACTCAGCTGAAGAACATAATGCTTAAAAAGCAGAGTAAACTGCAGGAAACACTCTAGAAGGCAGAGAAAGACCACAGTGCCTGTGCTTCAAGGGGACTAGGTTCCATCTTGAGCTGGTAGCATAGTTTGACATCATCCACATCATGTGGGTTTTCAGACATCCAGAATTCAACAAGGTGATCAGACAGCCCTGCACCAAGATAGCAGGGTCAGATTGCCTGCCATAAGACCCTAAGAGACCATTTTAAGAAGCTATAAAGGTAATGCTTTTTGCAAAGGTGATCTCAAGGGTACTGGAGATGCCAGAAACATCTGTCAAGGAAAGCTAGCAGTTCTCAATCTTCCTAATGCTGAGACACTTTAATACAGCTCCTCACATTGTGGTGACCCCAACCATAAAACTACTTTCAGTGTTATTTTATAAGTGTAATTTTGCTACTGTTATGAATTATCATGTAAATATCTGTGTTTTCTGATGTGATCCTGCAAAAGGGTTTAGCGCCCAGGTTGAGAGCTTCTGTTTTGGGGCCGAGTGAAGTTGACTAAAGACAGAGGCTACATATACTCAAAGCACCAGAGCTGATGAGGGCACAACTACCCAAGCTTGTTGGAACAAAGGTGACGCCATAAAAAGCCCAGGTGTTGGGCATGGAATGCAGAGTTAGTGTTTTCCCTGGTGGGTTTCAGTCTTGCTTTCATCTAATCTCTCCTTGCTAATATCCTCATTCCGTTCTTTTAGAATGGGAATGTTTGCTCAGTGCCCTTGTATATTAGATAATGTAATTTGTTTGTTAATTTTACAGAGGCTCACAACTAAGTCTTATTATGCAAACTTGGCTGGCCTAGAACTACTTAGATCTACCTGCCTCTACCTCCCAGGTACTGGTATTAACGGTATATACCACCTCACCAGGCCTTGAACTTAAAATTTTTGAACAATGTTAGAACTAGTAAGAATCTGGCTACTAAATTTGAACTAAATGTGTTATCTACCTTGAGACTGCTATCAGATGCAGAGGACTGGGAGTAAAATATTGATATTTAAAGGTAGTAAGGTTTGGGTGCCAAGTTGAGAATGGGTAGACTTGTGATGGTTAACTCTCATCAACTCAAATGGATTTGAAATCACCTCAGAAACATACATGTTGGTGTGCCCCATAGGGAATTTCAAGAGCATCAACCAAAGAGTAAAGGCCCACCCTAAACATGATACCACCCCATGAGCTTGAGGGTCCTGTGCTTAAGGAGTAAAGTAGAATGTGTACCAGCATTCATCTCTCTGCTTCCTAACTGCAGACATATGACCAGCCACCTTACACCCCTGCCACCAGACTTCCCCACGTGAAGATGGACTGCATCCCCTCAAAGTCTAAGTAACAATAAACTCTTCTCTTACATTGCTTTTGTCACAAGAAAAGTAACTACTATACCTGTACAGAGGGAGAAGAGGGAGAAGATTTACAGAAGGAAAAGATTTCATACAAAAAAAGGAAACCACAGACATACCCCCAGAGAAAAAGACAGAGATTGGAGTGATGTGGCCATCAGAAACTGAAAAAGTTTAGATTCTTTCCCAGCCCTGTTGGAGGATGTTCAGTAAACACCAACACCTTAATTTTGGCCAAGTGAAACCCATTTTGAACTTTTGACCACCAAAACTGAAACGGAATTTATCTGTTGTTCTAAGCCAAACAGTCCATGGTTATTTGTCACAAAAAACACAGGAATTACTCTATCCCCATTGTAGTACTCCTTTGATATGAGCTCTAGGGCTTTGTGGCTGTGAGACTACATACAGCAAGGCTTCCATTCTGTGTGATCCACCTCCCCAAAAGAGGGTTAGAATTAAAAGGCAGTGGGGGCCTGGAATCCTCCCTCTCAGCCTGGGAAGTTGCTGACCCAGCCTGTGGGTAAAAGAACTACCAATAAAGGGGGAAGGGTACAGGGAAGGATGGCAACAGCATTGGACAGATGTCTTCTCAGAGCCCATGGCCAAGAGGTGTTTAGTATTCTAGGCCTCACAGCCTTGTCCCAGCAAACCTGGAGCCAACACCACCCCCTCACCCAAAACACCCAGGAACACTGGCTCTGCTCCAGGAGTAATAAACACAGGCAATCCATCCAATGAGAAACAGGCATACTGCTTCTCTAAAGACCCACACAAGGCTACCAGAAAAGAAGAAAGAGAAGCAAGACCCCCCCCCCAAAAAAACCCTATTTCTGGGCCACCAGATTAAAAACCCCAAGATCCTATTACTTGGCAATAAAAATAAAGTACAGATAAATGCTATACCATGATGTGCTCTAAACACATGCTATCCAAAAGAGACAAAGTCACAAAGGACTATGTTATTGTATGATTTTACTTGTTTCAGAATAGTTCAATCCAGTCGAATTAGTAGGTTGCCAGGACCTGGAAAGGGATGAAGGAATCGGGGGACGTGTTAAAAACTATAAAGGGTTCTTTCTATGATATTAAAAACATTATAAAACTGGTGACAGAAGTACAATTCTATGGCTGTTCTGAAAGCCACTAAATTGTACACTTTTTTATTTTGGTTGTTTTATACAGGGTCTCAACACTCAGGTTGGCTTCAAACTTTTGTCAATCCTCTGCCTCAACCTCCCAAATGATGGGATTATACTTATGAGCCATCAAGCAAGAAAATTGAGCACCAGATTTTCATCACAATAAACAAACGTAAAACCACCAAAGAACTTATAACCTCTCCCAAGAAGTACAACACTTGCTGAAACATTACAGCACATCTTCTAAAAGATAACATTCTATGTGGGCAGTGGTGCACGCCTTTAATCCCAGCACTCAGGAAGAGGCAGGCAGTTCTCTGAGTTCAAAGGCCAGCCTGGTCTACAGAGTAAATTCAAGGACCGCCAGGACCATTACATAGAGAAACTCTGAGCCATCCCCAGAGCCAAGGGGTCCCACATAAAATTCCATAAAGGGCGAGAAGAGTGTAAAACAGAAAATTAAAGATAAGATTACACCTTTTTTCAGGGAAATGAATCCAACCACTGTCCTCACAACTACCCATTTAATAGGTAGAAAAAACAAGACCCAAGTAGTGTGAGGTACGGTGGTGCACAGCTTTTACCCTAGAACTCAAAAGTCAGAGGCAGGTCAGATCTCTCAGTTCCGAAGCCAGTCTGGTCTACAGATTAAGATCCAGGACAGCCAGAGCTACAGAGAAACCCTGTCTTGAAAAACAAACAAACCCCCCAAACAAAAGACCTGGAAAAAGGAACTGCCCAAAGACCACACAAAAGTTGAATATAGAAAAAGAAAAAAAAAAAAACTCAAATCCATGTTGCCAGGGCAGGGACCATATGCTGCTTCCTTACCAGCCAACCACCCAGTTCCAGATGGGCAAGGTTCTAGATTCTAAGAGATGGGTACCATGGATGGACAAAGCCTCTTGAGAAGAAAAGATCATCCTGGGGCCAATTACTCATCCTGAGCAAAAAGAACTAGCCAAGGTGGGCAAGGCTAGATGTTTACACTCTATTAACCCTCATGAATTTTTGCCCTAAAATGAGAGTTCTACACTCATAAAACAGTTCAACAGTTAACACTGGAGTTTGAACTCCAGCCTGCCCAGCTCCAAATCCCAAATTCTTTCCACTTGTAACTGTGAAACTTGATAGGTGGCTACAACACTGACACACATCATCCTTAAACCTTCTACCAAAAAGGCTTTGATTTGCCCGGCTAACCTCTATGACTGGAAAAGAAGCAAGGTGGAAAGAGAAGGAACCCAGCTCCTCTTCAAAAGATACCCACTATTCACTATCAAGTGCAGGACTAGGGGGCTTTGAAATCCCTTAAACCCAAAGCTAATTGACAACACACCAGCACATCAGCCAGAGTAAAAGAAAATCAGGTGTGCCAGGCGGTGGTGGTGCATGCCTTTAATCCCAGCACTTGGGAGGCAGAGGCAGGCGGATTTCTGAGCAAGGCCAGCCTGGTCTACAGAGTGAGTTCCAGGACAGCCAGGGATACACAGAGAAACCCTGTCTCGAAAAGCCAAAAAAGAAAAAAAAAAAAGAAAAGAAAAAAGAAAATCAGGTGCAGAGAATAGAAGCTGTACTAGTTCACTCTGCAAAATTCGATGGACTGAAAGGTAGAACCCAGACACACTGACTGTACTGCTAAACCTAGCATCTTCCACTATCTCAGCATGTTTGTCCTTTTCTCCAAGATCTCTGAGTTCTCCTGGCATAGGATGCTTATAAGCCATTGTTTTCAGTGGCTAGGCTCTCAGTAAGGAGATGCCTGAAACTCAGTAATGCCTGAAAAAAGGAACCTTATGACATCATTTCCCAGGACTCCAACCCAAGGTACCTGGAGCATCCTAAAGGAAACAGGAGTATATATTCGTAGAACTGGAAGCAGATTTACCATTCAGACTAATCATCTAATAATTGTTCCCTCTGTCAGTACTGAAATAGCCTCTAGGTTATAAGCATCTGCAACAGCTGTGAACCAAGACTGGAGTAGCAGGAATAATATCCCTTCTTCTCATCCCCAAGAGGCTCAAAGTTGGGCCAGGTGAGGCAAGGAGACTAGGAGTCTCCTTCTTCCCTTTGTGCCCACAGTAGAACAGAAAGCTTCTCCCATCACAGGGAAGAGCAGGTTTTATGAGTCTGTCAGATCTTATTTCCAAGTTCTTATGAAGATATAAACATAAGGGCGGAACTGCACGAGGTATAAGAATGTGGCCTTCTGCATCTCCACCAACAACATACCTTCTCTTTCCCTGGGATAAGGGATGCATGCCTCTGTATGGGGTAAAGAGATTATACGAGAACCAGAGATTCATAACTCCTGGACCCAGTCAGTCAGTGGTTGTGCACACACCTGTAATCCCAGCACTTGATTAGCAGAGTTCAAGGCCAGCCTGGTCTACAGATGGAGTCCCAGGAAAGTATTACACAGAGAAACCTTGTCATGAAGAAAAGCAAACAAACAAACACAAACAAAAAAATAACTCCTGGACCTGACATCTCTGAGTCCAGATGATTTGTTCTGCCAGAAATGTCAGGAAAAGAACAAGAACGGTGGGTGTGAGACCACACTCTGACCCCCGTAAAACAGAAATTTTTCAACCAAAATGAAATGGAATGTAAGAGAAATTTCCAGAAGTCGGAAACAACAATAGAAATAGGGTCAGAACCTCTACCAGTTCAAGGGCTGCCTCGGGCTTCTGGTCCCAAGACCTGACAGCCTTCTTTCCTCTGACCTGAAGGTAAGAAGAAACCAGAACACCCAGGTGCTCTGTCCAAAGAAGGAAGCCTCTGGCCATATTGAAAATGACTTCATGTCCTCTCCCTGGTGAGAAAGAATCACCTGGTGTGATGGGAGGAGAGCTGCATGCCTAAGCAAAGACTCAGGCCTCAGTCCCCCAAAGCAAAGGAATCTCTTGTCCTTGAGGAAGATGGAAAGAGGCCTAAAACTAATTTCCTCAAAATTGCATCATTCCCAGGTCTCTGAGGTTGAAGTAAACCTCAAAGAGACTAATGTTCCTAAAAGCTTCCTATGAAGAGGGTACTTATGTTGTCTTAGGTGATAGCTTCAAAAGATTCAGGCCTCCAAACCTAAGGTGTAGAACAATACCTCACACAATTGATGTGATGTTGAGACTAAGACCCCATTCCTCAGGAAACCTATAATTATCATGACCCACTCAGTCCTGGTGGGAAATGTCATCCTGTGTCTGAAGAGCATCTCAAGTTTCATGAGGAGGAACTTCAGACATTACCTCTACAGTCTTCAGTGGCACGTATGGGGCTCCTGTTCCTAAAGAAAGCCTTATATGTCCTTCACAGAACAGTCTCAGGCCCTTGAAGGCAGATTTAGAGGAGGACATCTGACATCGCCTCTGGGTCTCCAAACTGCTCATGTCCTGAGGCTGGAGTTTCTGAGGCAGGGATTGGACAGGACCCATAGTTTCCAGGCCAGACTCTAGACTCCATCCGCAAAGTCAATAGGTGAGAGTTCTCCACAAAAGATGGAGTGCTTCCTGGGAGAGACTCTCAAGTTTTCTTTTCCAAGGAACTTAATCTGGGTTTAGTGACTTGAGAGCTCTTTTCCTGTGAGATTAACAGCTCAGCCCCTTGGGTATCAGAGAAATCCAGATGCACAGAAAGGGAAAACTGAGTAGTTGAATCCCTGAAGTAAATTTTTCAATAGGTAAGACATATATCCTTAGGGAAATATATGACACCCCCCCACACACACACACACACAAGAGTATAGACACCAGCCTGTGACTGAAGAAGTCCTCTTGCCTGCAACATCTGTAATTAAACCCCAGGCCATAAGCAAAGAGGTCTTTACGTCAACACCAACTGTGATCCACAGTTCTGCTTCTAGGTACTGGTTTTGGCCTTTGTTCTTAAGCCATAAGAGAATTTTATCTCCCAGAAAGAAGTTTCACAACACTGGAGGGATACTTCAGAAATCACTATCTAAGAGATGTGTGGGTATATGCTCCAAACCTTCAATTCTACAAGAAGCTCTAGGTCCCCAAATACAGGCTTAGGCCTCCTGAGGAGGCCACAGGCATGGCTGGTGAACAGACCTGTCAACTCTGCTAAAGAAGAGGAAGATCCTTCCTACATGAAGGGTTTACATTTCTTGGGTATGCGTCGACCCTATCTGAGGACACCACCTTATTTGAGTTCTCTGGAGAGGGAATCTCACACTTGTCCTAAAGGAAAATGAGTCACTGAACTGAAGTTCCTTAGAGAGGCCTGAGATCTTCCTCTAAGGAAGGGCTCTAACCTACCTGTGACTCCTGGGGAATTCCCAATGCCGGACACTTAGATGAGATCTCAGGACCAAGACTGACAAATACAGGCTGCAAAAGAGTACCTTAGCTTACTTAACTTAGAGCCCCTAACACCAAGTCCTCGGGGGGAATCACGCCTCCACCACCAAAAAAGAATGTCAAGCCCAGCAACAAGACCTGGGTTTCTTGGACCAATCTCAAACTTATTTCTTCGGGTTCCTCCTCAGTCTGGTAGACTCGCTTGCTGTTTCTGCCAAACAGCCCCTCACCTTTCAGCCCTTACCTGTTCTACAGTGGCGGGATCCATGGCCTCGATTCGTGCCGCAGCAGCTTCATATTCGTCTTCACTGTTGTAGCCTGCTCCGACCTCTTCACGTTCCGGACTGGCCCCGCCAACTGCGCCAACGCCGGGAGCTTGACGCCGCCGCTTGCTGTGCCCCGGCCCCGAGCAGCAGCCGCCCACGCCCACGGCACCACCCACGCCCACCACCACCCCTGCCGCGCCCACCCCCGCAGTTGTCGCACCAAGAGCGTCACCAGGACCGCCGCCGGGGCCACCAGGGCCCCCACAAGGAGGTGGAGAAGCCTGCTGTGGCCGAGGGCCCGCAACTGCGCCAGGCGGCACGGCTAGTGCCCAACGATGAAGAGCACCAGGCGGCCCCGGTAGCGGGCCCTGGGGTGGTGGTGAAGCCCGGGGACGGGCCCCCACAACGCCGGAGTCACGGTCGCGCTCTCCTCCACTCACGCCCGTGCCGCCGCCGCCCACGCCTACACCCCCACCGCGCCGAGGCGCTGGGGGCAGCGGCCCGGGCGGCGGCGGTTCGTTGGCCGGGTCAGCGTCGGGAGGTGGCGGCTTCTTTTTGGGGAGAATAGTCATGGCGGCACCGCCAAGTACCCCACAGCAAACCAGACGCGGAGAACGCCGGGAGAGAAACCCGGATGAGGGGGCTACTGTTGTGCGCGAGGCACGATGGGAACAGCAAGGCCTGGATAAAGAGATCAGGACACCGGTTCGAGAACCGCAGGCAGTACGCAGGTCACGCCCAGAGGAGATACCGGATGTGAAGTCCAATGGGGTGGTACAAAGACGGATTGGTAGCCTTTTCTCCCTCCAAGTCCAGCCAAGCTTACTGCTACCTTGTTCCGGGATTCGGCTTCAGAGGAAACACAACCAAAACAAGCACCTCTTTGCCCCGCCCCTCCGCAGGTTCTTGAACTACCGGGTGGGGCTTCCCTGGATGTGCGCATGCACAAGAGGACACAGCCCCCGCCTCCTGCTCGGAAGTACGTGGGCAAAAAGCTTGCCGCTGTGACAATTGCAGACACCAGCCAATTGAAAGTGCGTAAAGGCTTGACAACACCCACTAACCAATCCGGGTTGAGCGCTCACTCTCTCGAGTCCTCCGTCTCAGATTTCAAAGTCGGCAGCCTTCTTCCCAGGTTCTCTTCTTGGTTCCCAGTCTATACTTTACTTCCCCAGAGGTTCTAACCCAGAGGCGTCAGCACTATGAATAAACAGAGTGATCTGTCTCGCGCACAATAAGATTCGTGTCTCCAAGGATTCCATCTGGAACTCAGTTACACTCACTGGAAAATATCAACATTCCCAGCGCATATCGTCCCCTGTGGCGTCACTTCCCGTTCCACCCATCTGCAAACCCGAAAGGGTGGACCCTACTTCACCCTGGCAACAATCGTAATCTTTCGGTGATTAGTTCAACGATGCTGTCCATCACTTCAGACGGGCCAACCACTAGACAGACGTGCACCACACTGATAGTTAGTGTTTGGCGGAAAAACACGCCTTCTCTGTCACCTCTACCCTCTTACCCTCACGTTCACCTCAAGCTTATGTGTATTGCGCAGGCTCGGTACAGGCTTTACACCCCCTACCACCAAAACCCCTTAGTTTACTCAGGAAAAGAGAATATTTACGAACCAAGACTGTCAGCAGCTAGTGTCTCCCAGTGGTGCTGGCAAACTCCTTGATACTGAGCAGCTAAGACGCTAATGCTATCTTGGCCCTTAATGTCTGAGTGTCTGGAACAAGTCAGTTAACACTCAATCTATTCTCTATTTCTACTTCTCTATAGATTAGCAATAATTTTTCGTTCTTTTTTTTCCCTTTGGTGTTTCAAGATAGGGTTTCTCTGTGTAGCCCTGGCTGTCCTGGAACTCACTCTGTAGACCAGGGTGGTCGAAAACTCAGATCTTCTTACGTTGGCCTCCTGAGTGCTGGGATTAAACCACCACCCAGCAGCAATAATTTCTGTGTGTTAGAAATTACTGCCAATGAATGACATGGTTCTGTGCATTGCATATAGTAAGTGCTATGTAAATTGGAACCTGTAGTAGTGCAGAAGAATCCTGGACTTTGATTCCTTATAAAGAAAACATCAGTTCTAGGCACACATGGATCATCATGAACTATTGACCTTGTACCAATCATTGTCTCTTTTGAGATTACCTAACAAAAGTGCAATATCAAAACTAGCATTATCTGGAGGCTCAGGCAGTAGGATCAAGAGCTCAAAGCCAGGGGCTGGAGAAATGGCTCAGTAGTTAAAAGTAGTTAAGAGTAAGATGGCTCAGTAGTTAATCTTTTCCTGAGGACTCATGTTCAATTTCCAGCACAAACATGGAGGCTCACAACCATGTGTAACTCCAGTCCCAGGGAACTGACACACTCAACTAGGAATGCATATGATGAAAAATACATACATGCAAACAAAATATCCATACATATAAAATAATTTTAAGAGATTGTGTGTATGTGTGTGTGTGTGTGTGTGTGTGAGAGAGAGAGAGAGAGAGAGAGAGAGAGAGAGAGAGAGAGAGAAAGAAGAGAGAAAGAGGGAGGGGGAGAGGGAAAGGAAAAGGGAGGAAGTTAGTTCAAGGGTAGCCAAGACTACATGTTGGGACTGTTTCCAGCAAAAGATATTTTGGGGAAAACAAAAAGACCACCTAACCTCCTCCCTTCACATGAAGCTTTGTTCCCTGAAAGGCATTAGTAATACATGGGTAAATATGGGTCCCAGTAATGTTTTCTGTTCCTTGAGATTTCACAATAGGAGGAGACACATATCTACGGGACTTCTGTGGTCAGGGATTTCTGCCTAGTACCTATAAACATTACCCTGAATCAGCTAATGATTGTCTCCAGACCCATATTTCGCATTCCCTACTGGCTATCTGCTCAGCATCTAAAAACTGAACCCATATTGTTCACGACTAACCTTCACCCCATACTTAACCATGTACCTGGCACTGTAGGAATTTCCTTCAACAGCAAAAGGCACCCTTCGCCAGTCATTGCCCAGACCAGCAACCTAAGAGTCAAATTTGACTGTTTCCGCTTCTTCAGCTCTCACCTGCCTGTAAATTCCAAGTCCCACCCATTCTATCTCTGGAATTTCACACCTGTCCAATTCCACTGCTACCACCCTAGCCATTATCCCCTGCCAAATGGACTACCACAAAAACCCTTGACTGATTCTTCATCTAAGATTTTTTTCTCCATAACTTATTCCCCAGGGGCAAAATTATCCTTCTAAAATACAAACGTAATGCCTGGCCTGTTTCTGAGTCTTCAGTAGTCCCCCCTTATACCTTGAACAAAGTCCCAAATCCATCTCACAGTTTCAAAAGCCTTTTGCAATCTGTACTATCTACTTCCCTCCTTCAGCCTTGCACTCGCTCCCCCTTCCAGCTAGTTTGAACTCCTTTCAGTTCCCCAAAAGCCTTATGCTCACTCTCAGATCATTGGACACACTGTGCCCTCCACCCACATTTTTTTAGCCTTCTAGCTCTTGCTTGACGAACTCCACCTCCTTCCTTGAAGGCTGGCCATCAAGGTTAAGGTTACCTGGCCATCTACATGTTTCTATAACCCATCAATCTCAGTTGTACCACACTGTATTGTGATTGCCTGCCTTCTGTGCTTATCTATGATCTAATAATGCTACTGTGCATTATTACACATAGTAAGTGATTTCTATTTCACATTAGCAACAAAGAGTCTCTCACCCAAAGACTAAAATGTATCAATCTGAATCCAAGATTGTTCTTCACAGGGCTCTACACAACTCAGTCACATACTAGCCTGGTATAGCTGGTATCCAGAAGAGAACAGAAGGCCTATCCAGGAAGAAGGGGGATTATTACCAAACTCAGAAGTCATTTTATTAGGATTAAACTTATAGGTTTTTTGCTATCAGGAAGCATGGGCTTAAGTTCCCCCTCAAAGTAATTCCATGTTGCTCTAGATCTTGGCTTCTTCTTCTAGGAATAAAGGATCTGGAACAGATTAGTATCTAAGGTACATTAGTCTTAGGACCCTCTGGCCTGCTTCACTGCCTACAGAGACCAACTCTTCAAAGCACCCTTTTTCATTTCTCCATAATCCACATCTACCCACACCAGTCCCTTCACTGTTGAAAGAAATTGAGACCATAGTGTTCTTAATCCTTCAGCTGAACCCAGCCCTTAAAGTCAATCCACAGAATCAGTAGATGCCCAGTCCACATCTTTCCTCTTAGGTTTTATTGACTGATGAAAACTTCATCTTTGTCAGCTGCCAGCTTCAGAGGGACAGAGCTGGAGACAAGGAACCTGAGATGACATGAGATTCAGTCTGAGAGCATAGATCCAGAAGGTGACCCAAGAGGGAGGAGAAGATAGTGTGCAAAGGAGTTACAGCAGAGAAGGAGGTGATATCTTCTATCTCTCCCAGGGGTCAGGAACAGCTGGGTCCTCTGCCCATACTACTTCTGGACTTCTGCCCAAGAATATAAAACCAGCCCATGATCTCAACACCCAGCCCAGCTCTTGCTGGATGTTAGTGTCTTATCTCAGCAGGTCCAGACTCCAGACCAACCCAAGAAGAAAGCACATCAGAGAAGAGAGTAGTTAGATGTGGCCCATCTGATCAGAGCAGATGTATATGCTGCAGCAAATTGGTCCAAGGCTTTGCATATTGGTATGGCAGCAGCTGCTATTGCTAGAGTTGGCTGGAGGCCCAGCAGAAGACAGGTGGCAGGAACTCACTTCCAGCAGCCAGCCAGGGAAAAGGGTGTTTGTGCTATCTCTGTGTTAGGAGAAGCAGCCTGACCCCCTCAGCCAAAGCTGGAGAGTAGCAGGTCACTACAGAGGCCACAGCCCATTAAGCCAGCCCAGGGTTGCATTCCAAGCTTCCGAATCTGGGAAATGCTGGGCCTGTTGAAGGGCAAAACCTTGCCCCTTCGAGGCTAAAATGGAGTTGAGGGTTTTCTCTCCTGAATTCCCAAACTTGCACAACACAACCAAAGAGAAGAGGAACTCTCAACTCTTGTCAGACCAGACAGACCTCAAATGTCAGACTGTAGAAAGCTTTAACCTGCCTCTGAGGGCCCAAGGGAAGAGGCATGCAAGAGGCCAGCTAGGAGAGAGAGGCCAGTCCCAGCATGCTGGGGCAAGGAGGCCAGGGACCTATGGAGTCCCATGCTTCAAGCTCCCACTAGAAAAACTGTCTGGACTGAGGGAAGTTCCTCATTCCCTGCCTATGTCCCCACCAGATGGGCCATTCCATGAAACTCCATTGCATAGTTCTTGTCAGGGGGCATAGGGAGTTCCCAGGTCCGCCCCTCTTTGCCTCCCCAAAATATGGCTTTGGAAAGGAGTTCCCAAGAATAAAGAAGGCCCTCTGAATGGGCAGGCCCACTCCTCACAGGGAAGAGATCTTGACAGTCTCAGGGAGGAGGCACGGAGTACCCAAGCTGGAGTTCCTAAGGGCGGTATTGGGAGTGCCACCACTGCCACTACCACCACCAGGGGAGGAAGGTTGACTCTCATCTGGCGTGTTGGCAGGGGGGGTGGGGATACTGATGATGGCGGCCACGAAGTCCCGGCTGTCACAGTTCAGGTCAAGACTGTCATGGGGCTTGGCGTTGAGGCTTGAACGGCTGTGAACAGGGGTGGGGGAAATGGAATACTCTTAAAAAGTCATCTGGAGAATTGCCATACAATCTTCCCATTCATTAAGCACCAATGGGGTCCCTTACACTGTGCTACAAATTCTCCCTGCATCCTCAATTATGGTAAGGGAGGTGAATTCTGGAGTCAGCTGGGCTTAGGTTCAAATCATGATCACCAAATCCTTCTTTTATTTGTAGCATGGAAATAAAAAAAATATATATTCCTTACCTCATTGGGTTGGTACAGAGACCAAATGAAATAATAAATGAGACAAAGTGCCTTAACATAGTATGCACACACACAGTTTTGTGTGATGCTGAAGATTAAATCCAGAGCCTTGTCATGATTGTCTATGTACACATGCATTCCTGGTGCCCAAAGGAGGCCAGAACAGTGCATCAGATCACCTGAAACTGGAGTTAGGGGTGGTTATAGGTGTGGGAATTGTGCCCAGATCCTCTGCAAGAGCAATAAGTACTATTTATTTATTTATTTTGTTTCTTTAAGACAGGGTTTTTCTATGTAGCCCTGGCTGTCCTGGAGTCAGCATCATAGACCAGGCTGACCTTGAACTCACAGAGATCCACCTCTGCCTCTCAAGTGCTGGGATGAATAGTGTGTGCCACCACTGCCCTGCCCAATGAGTACTCTTAAGCACAGAGCCATCTTCCCAGTCCCTCTTGTTATCTTTAACAATGCCAAAATGACTACAAGAGTCTATACTAGCAAAAGGTAATGGTGACACACACCAGAAATTCTGGCACTCAAGAGGCTAAGGCAGATAGATACTGAATCTAAGGCCATCTTAGGCTACACAATGAGACTATTTCAAAAAGAAACCCAATAAACAAAAAAGTTTAAAAGTCTACACTAGCCGGGCAGTGGTGGCACACGCCTTTAATCCCAGCACTTGGGACGCAGAGGAAGGTGGATTTCTGAGTTCGAGGCCAGCCTGGTCTACAGAGTGAGTTCCAGGACAGCCAGGGTTAGACAGAGAAACCCTATCTCAAAAAACCTAAAAAAAAAAGTCTACACTAGCCAGGAAGTGGTGGTGCACGCCTTTATTCCTAGCACTCTGGAGGCAGAGGAAGGCTGATCTCTGAGTTCAAGGCCAGCCTGGTCTACAGAGTGAGTTCCAGGATAGCCAAGGTTATACACAGAGAAACCCTGTGCAGGAAGGGGGCAATGTGTGGAGAAAGTTGACATTAGGAATAAAACTGAGTCCTCACTTCCTCCTGATTGTCTACCTTCTTGTTTGTCCCCCACTTCCTTCTCTGCGCATAGTTGTTTCCTTGCCAGGCCTCTGGTGGACTGAGTCCTCTTGACACTTGCATGGGCTAAACACTATCTGGAAAAGCTCTTCCCCTAGTTACATAGATGTACGTATGGCTCACTCTCTTGCCTCCTTCAGATGTGGACTCAGACATTATTTCAGAAAAGCTTTTCTTTTCTTTAAAAAGAGATTTTTAAGAATTATTTTATGAAGTGGAAACTTCTGGTTTCTTTGGAAAGTCAGTTATGTCAAATGATGTTTTGCTGGGGCACACAGGTAAAGGATGTTTTGCTAAAACAAACACGTGAAAGACTGTTTTCTTGAAGCAGACATGGTGAAAGGATGTTTGGATATAGCAGACACGTGAAAGGACCTGTGATGATGGAGTATAAATATGACCCCACAGACAGTGGGAGAGGAGCGTTGAGCCTTGGTTTGGTTTGCTCCACCTTGCTATTCTCTGCTATAGACTCACATATATTGGTTTGTCTTACATAGTGTTGTTGAACTCAGTTTGTGGTAAAGCTGCCATTGAGAGAAACTGGACAAGAACTGCTCCTGAGGTTCCTGAGGCAGGTTAAGCTTCTGAGGTCTTGCCTCAGGCCGGTTGTTGGCGAGCCTAGTGGTTTCTTCAGGATTGACCTGTAGCTGCTGGTTCATGCCAGATGTCTGCTTGCTGAAAGGACTGGATTGTAGCTGCTGGTTCATGCCTAGAGGACTGGTCTGCAGCTGCTAAATCGTATTTGGTGCTTGCTACAGGACTGAACTGCTGCCGAAAAAGATCGAGGTCGCCCCCAAAGAACTACTGCTGAACAGGTCCACTTATAACTTTTCTCTTCCACTACCTCTGCTGGGTGGTGGGCTAGAGTAGAGGTTGAACCCTTATTAAAAGTAGGTTGCCGGCTGGGTGGTGGTGGCGCATGCCTTTAATCCCAGCACTTGGGAGGCAAAGGCAGGTGGATTTCTGAGTTCGAGGCCAGCCTGGTCTACAGAGTGAGTTCCAGGACAGCCAGGGCTACACAGAGAAACCCTGTCTCAGAAAAAAATAAAATGTCTGACCCAGTATGCGGTCTGGACTTGTTTGTCAATCGCCTTTTCCTATTAGAATGTAAGTTTCAGGACACAAGGATCCACCCTCTCTCTTATGTGTGTGTGTGTGTGTGTGTGTGTGTGTGTGTGTGTGTATAAGAGATAGAGAGAGAGCAAGAGTGGAGGGAGGGGGGAGGGAGACACACACAGAGAGAGAGAGAGAGGAGAGAGAGAGAGATGTGGGGGTAAAACCCAAGGCTTCCAGCATACAAAGCAAATGTTCTATTATTGACTGACATCCCCAGTTCAAATGATTCTCCTGACATAGCTTCATGAATGGTTAGGGCTACTTATTGCTACTCAGTAAGTATCTGAAAGAATAAATGAAAGGCAGATGGTCAAGATGGTGAGCTAGGTACTTACCTCTGAGGGGCAGGGCTCCTCCGAAAACCTGCTAGTGTGTCTAGCTCCTGCATGCTGCCACGGCTGACAGAGGCAGTAGAGTTGGCAAGGCGGATGGCTCTGCGATTGACCCTTCTAGAGCAGCAGGATGAGAACAAGCTCCCAGGCCCCACTGGCTGGGATGATACTGAGGTACTGCGGCTGGTACGACCACCCAGTGAGACAGCTCCAAGGGCCTCACTGAAAGTTAGCTCGTCTGTGAACTCATGACACTGTGGGCAGAAGGGAAGTGGGATCACAGGGTACCCCATGTCATGGAAGCTAGCACAACTCCCAGGCCTTTGCTTAGGAAGTCACTCTCCCTCCTGCTTCCTTGCCCATCCTAGAAGCCACTTTTTGCTCTTTGTTTTGTTTGAGACAAGGTGCAGCCTATGTAGCCTTGGATGGCCTGAAATTCACTATGTAGACCAGGCTGGCTAGGAATTCCTAGAGATACAGAGATCATCTGCCTCTGCCATAAGACTTCAACCTCTTAAAGGAAGTATCATGCGATCTCTACAATTAAGTGCTTCGGCTTCCATCTCAGTGAGGGGAAAAGCTTGGTGTCAGGCAGACCTCCTCCCTCCTGACAATGCAGCCTCTCATTTGGCCTCACCGTAGTCTTCTCCAGACAATGCAGCAGATGGTGATGCTGTTGTTCAAAAGCAGAGCGGCTCCTAACACACAGCATCTGTCCCTCCCCACTGCCATTGTCCTGGAGCAGATAGAGCAGAAAACAGGTGATGAGCACCTTCCCCTCCTATCCCTGCTCATCCCCCACCCCAATAAAGGTCCCTCCTTACCTCGAGGCCCCCATTTTGCTTATACTGCAGGAAGGCGTTGGTGGTACCACTCTTTGCCAACCGGATTCTTGCCAGGCGTACTTTCTACAGAGAGGAGACAAAAGGTTAGATAGGCGAGCCCCTGGAACAAGACAGGCTTAGGCTGTAAGGAATGTCAGTGCCCAGAAAGGAGATGTAGTTACCTGCTGTGCTCGGCGTTTGTCAGCACGCTGGTTCTGGTGGTAGATGCGGCTGAAGTTGGACACAATGACTGGCACAGGCAAGGCAATGACCAAGACACCGCTAAGTGAGCAGATGGACCCAAAAATTTTGCCTGCAATGGTGCTAGGCACCATGTCTCCATACCTGAGAAAGACAGAAAGCACATCAAGGTTAGAAGAGGTGTTTGGTACCTGCATTCCATCCACCCACCCCTGAAGTGCTCAGCACATTTTGACAAGCACATGGACTTTCTGAACTTGAACTTCTTTCTCTTTCTTTCTTCCTATCTTCCTTCCTCCATTTTAAGTTTTATTGTCTGTGCATAAGTGTTTGCCTATATGTAAGTATGTGTATCACATGCATGTCAGGTGCCTGAATAGGCCAGAAAAGGGTGTCAGATTCACTGGAACTGAACTTAAGAATGGTTGTGAGCCACCATG
This sequence comes from Mastomys coucha, assembly GCF_008632895.1. NCBI lineage: Eukaryota > Metazoa > Chordata > Mammalia > Rodentia > Muridae > Mastomys > Mastomys coucha. The sequence goes on along the minus strand of NC_045030.1, from coordinate 2,228,960 downwards.
TAGGTGATGGAAGGGAAATCTGGGTCCTTTGTAAGAGCAGTAAGTGCTCTTAACCACGAAGCCATCTTTCCAGTCCTAACTTCGGTTTCTTTCTCTTTAAAGATTTATTTATTTATTTGTATGTGTATGAGTGTTTTCACATATATATTAAGTGCACCTTGCCTGGTTGCCCATGGAGGCCAGAAGAGGGTGTCATATCCTCTGGAAGTGGGGTTACAGACAATTGTAATGCATCACGTGAGCGTCCTGGAAATTGAACCCAGGTTCTTTGAAAAAGCAGCAGGTGCTCTTAACCTCTGAGCCAATTTATCTAGCCCCAGCATCACTTTGTCACTCTGAAAATTTTGGAGAATTACTGTTTAGGAATTCAAGAGGACCCAAGTTTAAGACCCATGTCAACCAGCTCACAACTATTAGAAACTCCAGCTCCAGAGGTCCAACACCCTCTTTTGGACTCCATGGATGCCTCCACTCACATGCACACACCCACATGCTATACACATACTTTAAAAAGTATTTTAAGCCGGGCAGTGATGGCACATGCCTTTAATCC
>NC_045030.1:2224062-2228336 GCF_008632895.1 Mastomys coucha | reverse complement strand
AAACAAAACAAACAAACAAACAAAAAACAACAAAAAAAAGTATTTTAAAAAATCTTCAAAATGAGGAGAATGGCTACACATATGGTATACGTCTTTCATCCCAACACTCGGGAGGCAGAGGCAGGTGGACCTCTAAGCTTGAAGCCAGCCTGATTTACAGTTCAAGTTCCAAGATAGCCAGAGCTGCTCAGAGAAACCCTGTCTTAAAAACAAAGCATGTTCAAGGCCAGCCTGGTCTACAGAGTGAGTTCCAGGACAGCCAGGGCTATACAGAGAAACCCTATCTCGAAAAACCAAAAAACAAAACAAAACAAAACAAAACAAAGCATAACAAAACAAAACAGAAGACAAAATGGGGAGAATGCCGTAGAGGTCAATTGAGAAAGGGGACTAGCTTCAGTCTCTACATCTGCTGCTCCTATCTCCTATCTAAGCTATGCATTGGGCTGTCAGCTGGAAATCTAATACCAAGCAGAAAGGAAAACAAGAAATAAAAACTAGGGAGAGTCCCACCACTAAAGGTCAGATGAGAGGCTCTGTATTCTAGGAGGATTCTCTACATTTTCTAGAAAGGAGCTTTTTTTTTTTTTTTTTTTTTTTTTTTTTTTTTTCTTTGCTGTCCTGGAACTCTCTTTGTAGACCAGGCTGGCTTTGAACTCACAGAGATCTGCTTGTCCCTGCCTCCAAAGGACTGGGACTAAAGGAGTGTGGCACCACTGCCTGGCGCCTAGCTTTCTCTTGGTAGATCTGGTTGGCCTTGAACTCACAGAGATTTACCTACCTCTGTCTCCTGAGAGGAAGGACTCTTCCTCCAAGAAGGAGCTTTGAAAGTGTCCTCCTATGAAAGATAGGGAGCCTCAAAACTACCCTGCCTTCTCCAAGCCACGCCTCTCTGATGGAGGGGGAGCAGAACCAACTGCTTGCTGGTTTGTTTCTCAAAGGAGGAAAACAAAGCTCAGAGAGGTACCACAGTTAATTTGCCCAGGAATGTACAACACACTTTTTTTTTTCGAACCACACCACCAATTGGAACTCCATTGAGAAATACAGCCTCTGCAGTCTTCAGCTTCTAGGCCCTGTGAGTTGTAGTGTTGTGGCTGTTGTTGTTATTGTTTTGTTGGGACAGGGTCTCATGTATTCCAGGCAGATCTCAAACCTACTATGTATCTGAGGATGACCTTGAACTTCCGATCCTCTTGCTTCTCCTTCCCAAGTACTGGGATTCTAGGCACCCGTGATCTTGCTGGATTCACGCGATGCTAGAGATTGAACCCAGAGCTTTATGGATGGCAGGCAAGCATTCTTCAGTTGAGCTTTATCTTTATCTCCAGAGCTTTTCATTTGGTCTAAGCATTCAGGAATCTGCTCCAGAGCCTCTATAACTTGGACATTTCTAGCTATGTGATAAGTCACCTCGGACTAAGTCTCACAAGGCATGAGCACTGACTGTCACAGTTGTTCTGAGGACTGTATGTGGCAAAAGGCATCGAGGTATCTATTGCCAACTCAACGGTAGGACTCAAGATTTATTGACTTGATCCAATCATGAACTTCCAACCCAAATTAATCACTACTTCTGAGAAACATTTGTACTTCTATTAAGGCACTGACCAAATTCAGTCATTCATTCTACAGAGACTGAATAACAACAGCCTACATAATTCTAATGATGGAGATTTGGAGTCTGTATAATATCTTTATAAACATTGTAAGGAGGCTGGGGAGATGGCTGTGTATGCAAGTGTAAGGACCCGAGTTCAAATCTCCAGAACTCATGTAAAACACTGTTATCAGTGGCGTGTACCTATAATCCCAGCCCGGGAAGGGCAGAGACCAGCAGAGCCCTGGAACTCACTGCTCAGTCAATCTAGCTAAATGGACGAGCTTCTGTCTCAATGAGAAACCCATCTCAAAATATATAGGTGGCAGAGTGTGGTGGCGCACACCTTTAGTTCAAGCACTTCAGAAGCAGAGGCCATGTGGATTTCTGTAAGTTCAAGACCAGCATGGTCTACATAGCAAGTTCCAGGCCAGTTAGGATTATACAGTGAGAGCATGTGTTGTCAAAAAATATATACAACAGGGGCCAACAAGAAGTCCTAGCTGCAAAGAGCTTACCTTGCAAGGTAGATGACCTGAATTAAATCCCTGGAGTCCAGGTAAAGGTAGAAGGAGAGAACCCACTGTACGAAGTTGTCCACTAACCTCCATCTGTATGCTATTACATGCACTTACTGACACTCATACACCATACATACATACAATAATAATAACTAAAAAATACATATGGATTGAATGTATGCATGTTCGCACGTGTGCACATACCCACACATACACACACATTCGGGTACATACACATCATGATAGACAGAGAGGATACTGAATGGTGGCACAAGCCTAGAATCCCAGAATTTGGGAGACAGAGGCAGGAAAAGGATTTGTAAAAATCTGAGGCCAACTTGGTGTACAAATTGAGATTTTGCCATAAAACCAAACATTTTGAGAGCTGGGACAGAGCCTGCGGCTACTATGGTGAGACCTTAGGTTTAGTCTCCAATAATGGCCCTCCCCTAACAAGAAAAGAGTGTCATGAAATAGCTGATTCCATTTGCTGCATCTCTCTCAACTTTTTCCTCTCAGGGATTGGCAGTAAAAAATTAATATGGATTTAGCCAGGTGGGTTCCCTAGGCCTGGAATACCAGCACTCAGGAAGCAGAGGCAGGAGAATGGTGAGGTCAAGGGCAGTGTGGCCTTCTTAGAACCTATCTCAAGGAAAAGAAAAGTAATGCTAAAAATAGCTTCTGGGTGGGGGCTGGTGAGATGGCTCAGCGGGTAAGAGCACTGACTGCCCTTCTGAAGGTCCTTAGTTCAAATCCCAGCAACCACATGGTGGCTCACAACCACCCGTCATGAGATCTGATGCCTTCTTCTAGTGTGTCTAAAGACAGCTACAGTGTACTTATATGTATAATAATAAATAAAATCTTTAAAAAAATAGCTTCTGGGAAACATCAAGAATCACAAAGTCTCAGAGGCAATGCTCACACAGTAAACAACTCCTAGAAGGTTGACAGGCTTGACATGAATCCTCAAAATGTAAAAAAAAAAAGATAGGAAACTGATACTTGTGTATCCTGTGCCAGAGTCTTCAGAGAACTCACATGGCATCACTGAATCCTCTTAAAGTGATCCTTTCCCCTTTTACAGAGAGGAACCTGACAGGGTGCCTTATGCCTATACTCTAAGCTGAGTTAGGAGACTGATGTGGGAAGATTGCTTTTGAGTCTGAGGCCACCTTGGACTAAAAGGCAAGCCTGGGCTACATAATGTAACACTGTCTCAAAGAAAAGAGAAGGAAACTGGGACCCTGAGGAAGTGAGAAAAGAGAGTGACAAAGTGCGAAGAAGAATTTGAAAATTTAAATATAACCCTATGTATTTTTAAAGATAGGGTCATGCTATGTAGCCCAGGTTAGCCTCAAATTGATAAGAGATCTGTCTGCCTCTGCCACTTAAATCGTGGGATTAAAGATACACCACTATATACCTCCTGGCTTGTCTAATTTTTTTTTTTTAATTTTAAGACTGAGTCTTACTATACAGCTCCAGCTGGCCTGGAACTCGATATGTAAACCAGGCTAGCTTTGAACTCATAGAGATCCACCTGCTTCTGCTCCTGGGGATGCTGGGATTATAGGTGTGTTCTACCAACCAAGCTAAATTTTATTTTTTTAATATTGATTTAGTTCACTTTACATGTGTGAGTGTTTTGCCTGCATGTACATGTGTTCACCACATGTATTCAGTGCCTGAGGAGGTCAGAAGAGGGCACTGGATTCTCTGGAACTGGAATTTCAGAGCATTGTTAGTTGCCATGTGGGTGCTGGGAACCAAAGCTGGGTCCTCTGCAAGAGCAACAAGTTTCCTTAACGAGTCAGCCATCTCTATAGCACCCTAAACTTTATTTTAAGAGATTTATCTTGCCAGGCATAGAGGCAACATACCTTTAATCCTAGCACTTTGGAGGCAGAGGCAGGTAGATTTCTATGAGTTTAAGGCCAGCCTGATCTACATAAAAAGTCCTAGGCCAGCCAAGGTTGCATAGTGAAATTCTATCTCAAAAAAACTTAAAAACTAGCTGGGCAGTGGTGGCACATGCCTTTAATTCTAGCACTTGGGAGGCAGAGGCAGGAAGTATAATAACCGGCGTGGGTAACCCCACTCTCCAAGAACCAGGAAAGAGACCGCTGCAAAAGCATGAGGTTAATTTATTA
>NC_045030.1:2221081-2223412 GCF_008632895.1 Mastomys coucha | reverse complement strand
ACAAAAACCTAAAAACTAAAAAACGATGATTTATTCTTATTACTTTCATTTATGTATATTATGTATCTATGTGCAGATATGTGCACAAGTATGCAGATATCTGGAATGCCAAAGCCATCAGATCCTCAGGAACTGGAATTATAGGCAGTTGTAAGCCATCTAGCTTGGCTACTGGGAACCAAATTTAGGTCTTCTGAAGAAGCAGCATGAACTAGTGAGCCATTTCTCCAATCCAGTTCTCTAAATTTTTACAGATTAACAAACTGGAGCTCACAGGGAGATAAAGGAGCCTACCCTGCTGGTATATATCTATGACCCCAGCTCTGGGGAAGTGGAGGGAGGAGGATAATATGTTTGACCCTAGCTTAGACTATAAATATCATGACAAAGTTGTCTCAAAAAAGGGTTGGCAGCCGGGCGGTGGTAGCACACACCTTTAATCCCAGCACTTGGGAGGCAGAGGCAGGCTGATTTCTGAGTTCTAGGTCAGCCTGGTCTACAGAGTGAGTTTCAGGACAGCCAAGTCTACACAGAGAAACCCTGTCTCAAAAAAAAAAAAAAAAGGGTTGATAAAAGCTGGGTGGTGGTGCATACCTTTAATAGGAGACAAAGGTAGGCAGATCTGTGAGTTCAAGGCCAGCCTGGTCTACAGAGCTAGTTCCAGGACAGCTAGGACTACACAGATAAACCCTGTCTAGAAAAATCAATAATGGGGGCTGGAGAGATGGCTCAGGGGTTAAGAGTACTGACTGCTCTTTCAGAGGTCCTGAGTTCAATTCCCAGCATTCACATGGTGGCTCCCAACCATCTGTAATGGGAGTCTGATGCCCTCTTCTGGTGTGTCTAAAAGACAGGGTACTTAGATTCATAAAATAACAAATCCTTAAGAAAAAACAATAACAAAACAAAAACTAAAGCAAACAAAAAGAGGGGTGGCAGGCTGAGGCAGAGTATGTGTTTTACATGGGTGAGGCTCTGGGTATGATGTCCATCATCACAGAGGCGTAGAGCTCACGCTCTAACCTTTGTAATGTTACAGAAAGGGGATGTTGCCCAGCTCCCAACTCAAGGTTTATACTTACCCAAGTGTGGTCATGGTGACAATGGTATACCAGAAGGCAGCAGGGATGCTTGTGAAGTTGGTCTTGCTGGTGCCCTTCTCAGCATAGAACATGACAGTGGCAAAGATGATGATGGCCATGGTGAGGGAAAAGAGGAGAAAGCCTAGCTCAGAGGCACAGCTCTTGAGGGTGTAGCCCAGAATCCTCAAGCCCTGGGAATGCCTGGAGAACTTGAAGATTCGGAAGACCCGGAACACACGTAGGGTGACAAAGGCACCAGAGACATCATCATTATTCTTGGGCACGAAAAGCCCAATGTAGTAGGGTAGGATGGCCACCACATCGATGAGGCTCATCACACTACGCAGGAAGCGGCAACGGCTGGGGGCTGCAAAGAGCCGCAGAAGGTATTCCCCGGTGAATATAAGTACACAGGCTGTGTCCATACAGAAAAAGGCCATAGGGAAGCGGTCACCACACGACTGCTCTTTTGAGGGCCATCGTGCTTGACCACGACATGGGATGGTCTCCACTACGTTGGCAATGACTGACACAGCTATGAAAAAGCCAGTCACATAGTAGAAAACCAGTGCTGCAGTGCTCGTGTGCGGGTTCTCAAAGGCTCTCCAGAGTCGCTGTCGCAGGGAGCTGCCTGCTGGAAGGGCTGGACCTTCCCCGGCCTGCTCAGCCTCCTCATCTTCTGCCAGGCGCTCTGCGTTCTCCTTTTTGCGGTCCCTGTATTCTTCAAGACAGCAGTCACCAACAAGCTCTGGGACTAAGCCATAGAAGGCCAGCTCCTCATCAAAGGCCTGGATGCACTCCTGCCTGGGGCAGTGCAGCCGGCCTGTGCGATAAAAGTTCAGCACATGCCGGAACATGTCTGGGTCACGATCAAAGAAGTACTCGCCAGATTCAGCATCATAGAAGAATTCCTTCTCTGAGCTGCCCAGCAATGTGTCTGGGTAGCGATCGAGCGTGTTTTTCCAGGTCTCAAAGCGCCGACCACTCACATTTACCACCAGAACCTCATCCCCTCGGGATGCCTTCACCTCCGGTGCAGGGGGTAGGGGCTGCTGGGCTAAGGGAAGCCAGCCCACTGCTGCGGCCCTCGCAAATGGTAGCCATGTGGCCACACCTGCCGCCATCCTGCAGCTCCCCAGGCCCACGGAGACTTGGGGAAGTTGTGTTTAGGAGAATGTGGTTATCTCCAGGATGGTGGAGGCTTGGAGAGACCTTGGGCTACCCAGAAAAGGAAACCAGTGTGTGTGTG
>NC_045030.1:2206325-2220853 GCF_008632895.1 Mastomys coucha | reverse complement strand
GCGAGACAGAGAGACCAAGAGAAACCAGGAGGAGGAACTAGGGAGACAAACAGGAGCTTAAGGGGTATTTGGGAGGTTTCTAAGGGACTGAGAAGGGCTTGATGTGCCAGAGGAACCAAGAAGGAGCCTCAGGTCTAGAAAGACTGAGAGGACTCTAGAGGAGTCAACACATTCCTGAGAGTTGTCTGAGGGTGTCCAGAGGGACCAAGAAATAGGTTGGGAGTTGTTCACTCTCAAGAGTTCTCAGCAAAGGAGGGCTGGTAATCCCTCAGTTGGATTGGAGAGGAGACAGGTAGGGGCACTCAGAGTGGTGGAGATGGAACCAGAGCTGTTTGAAAAAGGCTGAAGGGCTGTCCACACCCAGAAGACTGACAGGAAAAGGTCTCTGGGTTGGAGGCCCCTTGTAGATCACAAAAGGGGACTGGAACATCTCAGGGGTAGCTATAGAGCCAGGAGGTTGTAAAAGATGCTAAAAGTATCTCAGGAGTGACTAGCACTATAGAGAATAGCCTGGAGGGCATTATCTACAGTCTACAGGAGTTCTAGGGAAGGTAGGAAAGGTGAGGGTTGTGGCCCGGGGTAGTTAAAGTGGTATATGGGACTGGCTTATTTTTAAGAGGCTGGGAGAGAGCCTGCAGAGAGGTTACCTGGAGAGGCTTAGGAAGTCTGGTCTGTATCTGAGGAGCTCTGGGTGAGAACGAGGAGTCTGGGGAATCCCAAAGGGCTGATACTCAACTGTACTAAAGTTGGGTATAGCCCCCTAGGCACACAAGGGAAACTCAAAAGACCGTGCTAAGAGGAAGGGGATTCCCTCAAAATAGGTTGGAGAGGGGGCGGGGTATTGGAAGAAAGTTGGGTGTGTCTTCCGGGAGAGGGGCTGCTGAACCTTGCAGGATGCTGGTAGAGAAGACCAGGAGAAGGCTGGGTCCCACCGTTGAGCACAGGTCTGAGGTAAACACACACTGAGGAGCTGGCAGCCTGTGCCCAGCCACAGCAGTAGCAGCAGTGGGAGCAGCAGCAATAACAGCAGCAGTAGCAGCAGCAGCAGGAGGAGGAAGAGAGCAGCCACAGCCAGGCCTAGGAGGGAAAGGTGGCACAAGCGGGGGCGGGGTGGGAGACAGGGGGAGGAGGCTTCTGGGTCCTTGGAAGGAGGCTCTGGAAGGACAAGGTCCAGTGGGACCCCTGGGGACTGTTCCAGGATGGACTAGGGCATGGGGACTGGACCAGGAAAAGACAAGGACAGAGCTATTGATGGTCCCCTCCCTTTCCCCACAGGGCTGTCCTCACCTGTGTCCCCGCTGCAGCAACAGCAACAGCGTTGGGGCTGGGGGGTACCAAATACCGGAGCTCCAGGCCCCCTCTGCAGAGCTGCCGGAGTTCCTCCTCCTCCAGCGCTCTCTCCCCGCCCCTCTGGAGCTTGTCGGGAGATGAAGCGAGAGGCAGGGAGGGGCCACGTGGTTCCCAGAGCCCCCTCCCCTAGGACAGCTTGAGAGGGACCCTGGGGAAACTCCGCCTCCTTACAGAGCTGGTTGGGCCTCAGTCGTGTCATCTGGAAAATGGGGGTGGCAGGGAACTTTGCCAGTTCTCCCCACCTCCTACTTCCTGGACTCCCCCTTCTTTCTGCCCAGCTCCTACCCCCACTGCCCCTAGGGGCCCTCACCCCCACCCGTCTGAATCAGCAGCACTTAGCAGAACCAATCGATGGGGAGGCGTCTGTTAATGGCCCCAGAGCGGGAGTGCCACGGGGAATGATGCAGTGCTATGTCCCCTCCCTGCCCCCAGGCTGTGGAAAGGCGGGGAGAGGTGGGGGAGGGAGGACTAGTGGGGATGTTTCTTTAGATGACCAGGCCTCCAGATCTGCTCTGGAGAGAGAGCACTGGTCAGGGCCCAATTTCTAAAGGAGACTTTGCTTGGGGGGCTCCAGTAAGCATCTTCCAGTTTGGAGATGTAAAATGAGGGGCAAGGGCAGTATAGATGGGGACAATCCAGGTACCACCCACCTACTGGTAGGCCCCTTGCCAAAAAGAGCAAGGCTTCCCGTCTTTCTGTATCCACTGCCCTCAGATCACACCTCTCCCTAGTGGGTCTTGCTTCTGGGTATCGCAACATAGAGTACCGAATGCCTCTGGGATAAGTCTGTGAGTTCTAACCCCAGTTTTGCCAGACTTGTTATGTCCTTGATCGGGTGACTTGTTTCCGCAGTGGTCAGATAGACTTATCCCACCTTGACAGTGTCCTTTAGAGCATTCACTGAAGTACTATGATCGGGGTTGGCGTAAGGTAAGGCCTGGCAGGATGCCTAGTCTTAAGTAACTAAAGGTGTGTGAGGCGAGTGCGGGAAAGTAGAATTGCCTTGTGAGCCATTTACCCATCCTTGCTGTTCACTTGCTTCCTTTTCAAACTCCTGACTTGCCCATGCTTTCACGTATCTGTCCTTCCACCCGCAAAAACAATGACAATGCCCATTCCTCCAGAGTCACCTACCCACTCGTCCTCTATCCAACCCTTTGCCAACCTAGCCCTAAATATCAATACTCCATTTTTCTATCAGCCACTCCATAGCTTCAGCTGGCATGTATGCATCCAACCTTAGCTTTCCATTTCATTCCCTTCTACAGCCAGAATTCCACTCTAGCCATTTCCAGTTTACTCCCAACCCCTCCAAAAATCCATCAATCTACCCATATGGTTAATTCATCCGCTTATCCATTTGTCCCACCCCTCTAGACATCCATCTGCCCATTTATATCTCCATTTATCCATACTCTCTCCACTTCCTGATTCATCTACTCATTTATTTATCCAGCCATGCATCCATCTACCTATGCATTTATTTCCCTGCTGCACAACCACCCACTTATTTATCCCTTGGTCCATCTAACCACTTATCTATCCTCCCATCTGTTTGTTTCTCTACACCCTCGACTTTATACACAGCCACCCACACATCTATCTGTGGATATTTCTGGTCTACTCTCTTTGAGAGCTCTGTCAGGAAGCAGGAGAGGTAAGGGTAGAAGAAAAGGTATAGCCAGAGGCCACCTTCCCAATTCCAGTGCAGTGACCGCCCCACTCCCACCATATCCTCTTGATTGAAAAGAATGAGACCAGACAGTCAATGGGTGGGCCATTCTGGCCAGATGGTATTTTGGCCACATAGCCTTTACACACACGCTCTCACACACACACACATTGCTGGAACATTGAACATGGACTGTACCCCCGCCCAACACCCCCAGTCCCGAATGCAGAGTTTAGCCAGGCTTCCAGACATAAATTAAAAAATAAAATAAAATGAAACAGAGTTGGTCTCTGGGAGGGAGAGCTCATGCAGAGTTGAAGGCAGATGACCCTGGGAACCAGAGCCAAAAAGGAAAAGTCCATGCCCTTCCCTCAGGATGTCTTTTCCCCCAAGGGCCTTTGCCATTCATCAGGGTCACCAACACCAGCCACATAAAGGCCTCTAGCCCCTTTAATGTCCATCTACCAAACTTATAGATTTGGTGCCAGCCTCCATATTTTCCCATAATAGCCCAAGGGAGTGAGTGGCATTCTGGAAAGGATTGGGAATAGTTGCAGCCTGTAGGTCTTTAGTTGGCTTCTCCGGGTTCTAGGTCTGGGTCAGGGGACCCCACACATTCCTTGCTGAGCCGCACAATTTCCTGGGATAGAACTTCCATGTCCTAAGAAACAAATGAGCCATCAGGAGCTAGAGGAGGGGAAGAAAGGGGCAGCTCTGTTAGCAAATATGAGGTGTTATCTGTATTAGATGGACTGATGGATTCTCAGTGCCCAGTGGTATCCAGCCTTGAACAGGAAGATCAACCACCTTCTCTTTATAACAAATGTGAGCTTGCTTCCTCTAGGTAAGACCTGGCTGTGACTCCCTTAGTGATGAAGGAGTATTTGGGCAGAGGTGTGGGGAGGAATTAATGTGTGGGTGGACCTATGGCAAGTGGATCGGTTCACAAATGAACTTTGTAGAGGACAAGAAGGCAGGTAGGGTAGGCAACTGACAAATAGGTGGTGACTGATGAGTTCATAAAAGACTGATGCATCAGGAAATGGATGGCAGCCCTTGAGATAATAGTTTGACAGACAGGTAGTAGAGCAGGTAGATGGATAAATGGGGAGCGAGTGCATATGTGGATGGATGAGTGGGCAGAAGGACAGATGACAGACGCATAGGCTAACCTGGGAAGTTGACTGGAGGGTAAAAGAGGTGAACACAAAAGGGTGGTAGATGACTGGAAGGTGGTAACTGTGGGGACAAGGGCCAGTTGAAAGGACACTACCAGGGACTATGTGGGTAGGGAAGCAGGTGGTTGGAGGGATGGGTGGGCAGGCTGGTGGTCCACACTCGCCTTGTGCAAGTGCATGTTCTTGGTGAGTTGCTCCTCCAACATGTTCTGCAGCTTCTTGTTCATTTCCCGAAGGTTCTCATCGCCTGGCTTCACTAGGTCTCTCAGGACACTGCCCAGCCCACTTCGGTCTGTGTGGCCTGCTGCCACAGACACATCTGCAAGGGTCCAGGCTGAGCACCGCCCCCTTGGCAGAGCCGGGGTTGGTGTGGGGAAGACTGGGCAGAGCCAAAGGACAGAGGAGGAAAACAGAGAGCAGACAAGAAGGGAGGGAGAAAGGCAATGTTCTGCTTGGGGGCAGAGGTTTTGACATGGGGAAACCCGGCTATTCTGAGTTATGAGACCCTGGGGCATGTGACACACAGGGCACACCGTAACCCTCAGAGCATGTGAGTGCCTAGTACAGAATAGAAAGTAAAAGCACGGAGGTCAGAGAGGAGAAGGGGGACGAAGATACAATGGATGGAAATGTATGGCTAGGTGTAGGCATGCGCACTTGGAATCCTAGCACCTGGAAGGTTAACACAGGATTGCTGAGCGTCTGAGGCCAGCCTGCGCTACAAAGCGAGTACCAGGCCAGACGAGGCTACAAAGCAGAATCCAGTTTCAAAAAAGCAAACAAAGAAATAAAAATGGAAATAGAACAATAGAGGTACTAAGAAAAGATGAAGAAGGGGGAACAGAAAAAAAAATACATAGAGAAATAGAAAGCAGAAAGAAGTGAGACAGAGAAGTCCAGGGGGAACCACTGGGGGTGGGGTGGGTGGGAGAAATGATGAGTACAAAGCAGAGGCCGGGCAAAAATGCAACGCTTCCCTGCTTTCCTCTCCATGGGTCAGGATCTTGTCAGTAGCTTCACTGAGTTTCAAGAGGGGAAAAGGAGCAATGGAACAATGGAAAAAGAGGGGCAGGTGAAGGTTTCACTGTAGGTGAGGGCTGGAAACAGGCACTGACCAATGCGGCTGTCCATGACGTAGGTCTCAATGATGGCGCTTTTCCGGCAGAGGTCTTCCGCCATAGAGGCGCTGCTCACCTCCAGGTGTTTCACCTGCAAGATGGTCCACCCCATCTCAGGACCCCCAACTTCCCATTTTCTCCCGTGAGGAAGGACCCAGACACCCTTCCCACCCGCAACCCTATCCCAGGGGTTTCATGTAAAGACTAGCAAGGACAGCACCTTCTCCTCCAGCATCCATTTTTCCTGCTGTGTCTCGGCCAGCCTTTGAAACAGCTCAGCCACTTCCTCATCTGACAGCTCTGCTGGCCGAGGGGGCTGGGCCTGAGGACTGCTGGATAGAGACTATGAGAAAGAAGAAAGAGAAAATCCAGCTAGTCTCAGCATGAGGTAGGAGCTGGAGGCACATGGGTGGGTATAGGCTCTGGGGCTGGCTGGAGGTGTAGGCCACACACTTGGCACTCTCAGAAAACTTTACATTTCCTTTGGCTTAAAGGGAGGCAGACAGTGTTACCACTACCACAAGAGCGTTGCTGAGAGGACTGAGGGAAATCCAGCAGTAAATGCCATCTAATTCCCAGATGGCAGGAAATGGAGGTAACAGTAGGAAGAGCTAAATGGTACCATTAAGAAGTGAGCAGAAAAAGCTAAAGGTGGGAGGGTTCCTGCAGGTCAAATGGTCTGCTTTCCTCCACCAGCTGATGTCAAGAAGATAGGACCAGAATAGACACAAGAGATGTAAGGAAAACAAACAAATAACAAGTAAAACCAAGATGTACTCCAAATCTGAATTCTAGCCGTTACAAAGAAAAGACACTTTAGATGAAGTGAAAACTTCCCACCTGGAGAAAGGAGAGCAAGCAACCAACAAAACCAGGCTACTCACCATCTCAATTCTTTTTTTAAAATATACATAGCTATTTTTACTTTTTTTATTTATTTACATATGTGTATGTCTGTTGTGTGAATGTATGCCACATGGGTGTGGGTGCCCAAGGAAGTCAGTTGGATCCCCCATAGTTGGGGTTCCAGGTAGTTGTGAACTGCCTGATATGGGTGCTGGGATTTCTAGAAGAACAGTCTTAACTGTTGAGCTACCTCTCTAGCCTCCTAGTTGTTTGTTTGTTTTATTTTAATTGAAAAACATTTGGTTTTAGCTGGGTGGTAGTGCATGCCTTTAATGCTGTCACTCAGGAGGCAGAGGCAGGCGGATCTCTGAGTTTGAGGCCAGCCTGGTCTACAGAGCAAGTTCCAAGACAGCCAGGGCTACACAGAGAAATCCTGTCTCAAAAAACAAAAACAACAAAAAATATTTTCATACAATATATTCTGATCAGAAATGGTGATTAAGATCACTTGCTGCTCTTGCATGCAAGAAACTGAAGGCTCATAACTGCTGCTAAGTCCACCTCCAGAAAGATTCTGAGGCCCTCTTTTGGCCTCTGTGGGCACCTGCATGCATATGCATATGCCTATGCCAGAGTCTAAGAACTCTGAGACTTTCATCTAGCCTCTGTGGACACTAGGCACATGTGGTACATAAACATACACGAAAGTAAAATATCCACACACATATGAATACATAAATACAAAAGTCATGAATAAAAATAGAGCTGGAGACACGTCCTGCTCTTCTAGAGGACTCAAGATCAATTCCCAGCACCCACATGAAAGCCTACAACTACCATCTATAACTCCTGAGGGAATCTGCTACCTTCTTCTGGCCTATTTAAAAAATAAATTCTTAGTTCATATTGGGCATAGTGGCAAATGCCTTTGAGCCCAGTGACTCAGGGCACAGGAGGATCACTGGAACTCAGAAGTTTGAAGCCAACCTAGACAACATAATGAGATCCTGTCTAAAAATATATTTTCTTTGTGGTACTGGGGCTTGAATCCAGGGTCCTTGTACAATTCTAGGCAAGTGTTCTATTAGTGAGGGACATTTCCAACCTCTTTTATTAATCCTTTTTTAAAAATTATTTTCCCCCAGGCAGTGGTGGCACATGCTGTTAATCCCAGCACTTGGGAGGCAGAGGCAGGCAGATTTCTGAGTTTGAGGCCAGCCTGGTCTACAGAGTGAGTTCCAGGACAGCCAGGGCTACACAGAGAAACCTTGTCTCAAAAAAAAAAAAAGACTTATTTATTTTATGTATATGAGTACACTGTCACTCCAGACACACCAGAAGAGGGCATCAGATACCATTATATATGGTTGTGAGCCACCATGTAGTTGCTGGGAATTGAACTCAGGATGTTAGCAAGGAGAGCCAGTGATCTTAACCGCTGAGCCATCTCTCCAGCCCTGAACTAAGAATTTATAATAATATTCTTTGGGTAGCGAAAATATTATACTTAGCCAAGTGGTGGTGGTGCACACCTTTAACCCCAGCACTTGGGAGGTAGAAACAGGCAGATCTCTGTGAGTTCAAGGCCAGCCTGGTCTACAGAGTGAGTTCTAGGACAGCCAGGGCCACACAGAGAAACCTTGTTTAGAAAAACAAAACAAAAATCTAAATAAAAAGTGGTTGGAAAGGAACATGGTATGACAGATGGCAATAGTAACAGTGATCAGTCTATGCTATTGAAGGGAATCAGACGCCAGTGGCTCATACTTAAAATCCTAGCACTTTAGGGGCTGATCCTGATAGCAGGATTATGAATTCAAGGCCAGCCTGCAGTACATAGCAAGAATCCAATATCAAAAAAAGGGGAGAAACAATCAAACAGGGGCTGTAGAGATGGCTCAGGAGTTAACAGTACTGGCTACTCTTCCAGAAGACCTGGGTTCGATTTCTAGCAGCCAAATGTCAGCTCATAACTAGCTATTCTAAGTCTAGTTCCAGGGGAATCTTCTACCCTCTTTTAGCCACTTAGGGTACTGCATGCATGAGGTATACCAACAGACACCCATTCTCATAAAAATAATAAAATCAAAATAAACATTTAGTCGGGCAGTGGTGGCACACGCCTTTAATCCCAGCACTTGGGAGGCAGAGGCAGGCGGATTTCTGAGTTCGAGGCCACCCTGGTCTACAGAGTGAGTTCCAGGACAGCCAGAGCTACACAGAGAAACCTTGTCTCAAAAACAAACAAAAAACAAAATAAACATTTAAGACCAGGCATGGTGGCACATAAATGTCTTTAACCCCACACAATGCTTGAACTTTCCAGCACTGGGAGCAGTGGGATTAATCTACAGCAACCTGGGTCCAGATCCCTTGGAATCTCAAGACAGCAACCAGTGGGAAGAGACCTCATCAAAAATAGAGGGGCACAGAGAATAACTGGCCTGCCTCCTGCGTATCAGTCTCAGGCTGATGGGTTTGGGGAGAAGCTGACAAAAGGCTTTAGTGAGGGGGCTGGGGTTGCACTGCAGAAGAATGGCATATGTTGACCTGTGCTCTGCACGTATGTATATGTGTAAGGCCCCAGGTTCAATCCTCAGTCCAAGAGAGACAGACACAAACAGACACATACATACATACACACAGAGAGCGAAAACACAAACACATAAAGAGACAGAGAAGAACTGCTTGTCCAAAGGTCAGTGTAGACAATTTCAAGGGAGGAAAAAATAGGGAACCTCCAGACTTACTTAGGTGACCCTTACCCTGGCTGGGATGGCTGAGCTCTCCTTCTCCTTCAAGACCTCCCGGTAGCTGAAGGAGGAGACGCTACTGCTGTCCCCTGTCTGGGTCCTGCTTGGTGAGTTCATCTCAGAAAGAACCAGTTCCTCAAGGCCTGGGTGTGGAGGAAAAAGCAAACTGGGTCCAGATCCCTTGGAATCTCAGGACAGCAACCAGTGGGAAGAGACCTCATCAAAAGACTAGGCAGAGATAGAAAGAGGAAAAGAGACACACCCGGGCAACCAGAAACAAGGCTGTTGGTAACCATGTCCAATGGAAGAAAGGGAAGTGGGTGAGGCTAAGGGAAAGGGCGAGGAGTAGACACAAGATTCCAGCGGCCAAAGCACTCAAACTTAGATGCAGAAAAAGGAAAACAGGGAGCTGAGAGTGCATGATGGCTCACACACATGCAGGGGAAAGTGCAGAGACAGGAAGCTAGCACACAGTGGAGACTGACAGAAGCCACAGAGAAAGACACATTTAGAACAAAATCAGAACAAAGATGGAGTCGGATTTGTAGCCATTTGCCTAGCTCCCAGTCCCATGTAATGGAGAAGAACAATGTGTAATATAAAACTCTAGTCGGGTGGTGGTGGCACACACCTTTAGTCCCAGCACTTGGGAGACAGAGGCAGGCGGATCTCTGAGTTCAAGGCCAGCCTGGTCTACAGAGTGAGTTCCAGGACAGCTGGGGCTACACAGAGAAACCCTGTCTCGAACCCCCCCCCCAAAAAAAACCACCACCAACAACAACAAAAAACTCTAGGCCCATGGGTGGTGGCGCACGCCTTTGATCCCAGCACTCAGGAGGCAGAGGTATGCGGATGTCTAAGTTTGAGGCCAGCTTCATCTACAGAGTGAGTTCCAGGACAGCCAGGGCTACGCAGAGAAACCCTGTCTTGAAAAACTAAACAAAACAAAACAAAACAAACAAATAAATAAAATTTTAATCTATCCCCAGCTTGTTAATCTATTAAAACGAGAAATTACTTCAGGGAGGCTGAACGTCTCAGGAGGAAATTGATTTGGTGAGAGATGTGACTTGCCATGTCAGTTGAACCCTTGCTGAGCATGGTGGTACATGCCCGCAGGTAGATTACCTGAGCTGAGGAGTTCAGGGCCAGTCTGGGCAAGTGAGAAAAATCCTGTCCCCAAAACGAACCAGAAAACATAGGTACTGAGTTGGTGACACTGCCCTTATAGCTGCTCCCAGGTGTAAGGGGAAGGGTTTAGTACTCCAAAGGGACCCTCAGAAAGAGTGCAGTGCCTGAGTGCAGCTCCCCTAGCACCTCAGTTGGCAATCAGTGTTCTCTACGTCTGTCTGTGATCTAAGACAAGCACTAGACCCGTTACTGAACTTGAGTTATTCCAATGTATTTACAGCTACTCCCAACCAAGAAAAGGTAGAAACAACTCCAGTTTTGCATGGGCATGTCTTCTGCTTTCGGTGGCAGAAGCATCGTGGGTTGAGTTAGCTGTATATGGAAAACAGTACAAGCCAAGCATGGTGTCGGATGTCAGTAGGCAAACTCCTAGGAAGCTAAGGCAAAGTGCAGTGAGTTTGAAATCAGCATGGGCTACAAAGTGATGCTGTCTAAATGATGATGGAGGAGGAGGAGGAGGAGGAGGAGGAGGGCTGTGTAGTGCTGTTGCCTATGGAAATCTGTCTCCCTTGATTCACTGTAAGTGGGATGACTGGGGGCTGGGGGTGGGGCTTGTATCCTAGACTTACGTGGTGAGGATTTCTAGAATCCAAGAATGGAAACAGTAGAAAAAGAAGAGAAATAAAAGCAGATACAAAGCAAACAGAACACAGGCAGAGAGAGGAACAGAGAAATCAGGGAGAAGACACATACACACACACACACACACATAGAGCACACAGTGCAGAGAGAGAAAAGACAGGCAGGACAAAGGACTGACAAACAGCTGAAGCAAGGCTCAGGGAGGTATGGAAGGCAGCCCCAAGGCGCAGCTTCCGACTGGCCTCTCACCTGTGCGGCTCTTGCTGTTGGTAAGGATCTCCTGCAGCCGCTCCTGCAGCTTATCAGCCCGTTTCCGCTCCAGGTGTAGCTGCCTCTTAAGGTCTTTGAGCTAAAGGCAAGGGGCAGGGTGGAGTGAGAGCTGTGGCCTAGGGGGGGAGCCCATAAAGAAAGGGAAAAGGTCACAGGCCTTGCTAGCTTACCACAGCGCTGCCTTTCTTTTCCAGGATCCGCTGCCCATCTACTGTGTCCTTTACCTCCTGTGGTTGGGGAAGGCATAGCTGGGCAGGTGTTGGCACAGTTGCCTGCAGCAGAATCCTGCCTCCCTACCCCACCTCATTCTGCAAGCTTGAGCCATGCCTGTGTCTGGGACCACAGATACACCACAGACCTGCTTCAGGTTGCTGATGGTCTTCACATGGCCATCTCGCTCCTCCTGGGCCTGTTGGAGCTGATCCCGCACATTCTGAAGCTCTTCCTCCTTGCCCTGCAAAGACAACACCAGCTCAGGCCACTGCATGAGAAGTCCCTGTTCTCCTGCAGGGGTACCCAGTGTCCTGAGACAGGAACACCACCATTTGAGAGGCACCTTCAGCTCAGCAGCATGCTCCTCCCGGCACTGCTTGAGGGTTTCCTCTTGTTCCTGCTGCTGCTGCTGCAAAGATTCCTGTAAGGAGAGTCCCAGGTCTACTCGTGGTCCCCAGAAGACTGTGTGTCCAGTTAAGGACAAGTACATTTCAGACAAGTTCTTTGGGTAGTTACGAAAATACCTTTTTAGTTTGAGACGAGGTATCAGGACATAGCCCACACTGGCCCTGAACTCTTAACCCTACCTCAAGGCCTCCTGAGTGCTGGGATTTACAGGGAACTCACTGCTATTCTTGTAGGAAGTGACATATGCCTTTAAGGCAGAAATAGGAAGTGGAAAACTAACTATTCCATTCACATAGTAGAGCAAGTGATTTGCACTTATACTTTCTTTCTTTAACAAGACAACACTGCATGCCAGAAACATTTAAGTGATTGTACATATATTAATTCATTTTCTGTAATCTTCCTAAAATACCCAGACAGTAAGGCATTATTTGCACCATTAATTTTGTTTTTGTTTTTCGAGACAGGGTTTCTCTGTGTAATAGAACCTTGGCTGTCCTGGAACTCGATTTGTAGACCAGGGTGGTCTCAAACTCACCTACCTACCTCTGCCTCCCAGGTGCTGGAAGTAAAGGGGTGTGCCACCATGTCTGGCTCATCATTAATAGTTTTGCCGTTGGGAATTGAACCTGAGGCCTCATTCATGCTAACCATGTGGTCTACCATGAGCTATACTCAGTGTCTCCTGTTCACTTTCTGCCAAAGATGCAAATGGGCCATAGAAAAATGAAATACATTGCATAAGATCACATGGCTAGGCCCAGTCAGCATTCAAACTGAGGGAAACACCCAGCTCGAGTGTATGTTCTCTGCTACATGACACTGCCTCTTATTGTTGTCATGTGTTTTCCAGAAAAAAAAAAGGCTATAAAATGTTCTTGTTAAAATAAAAATAGTAAGCTGGGCGGTGGTGGTGCACGGCTTTAATCCCAGCACTTGGGAGGCAGAGGCAGGCGGATTTCTGAGTTCAAGGCCAGCCTGGTCTACAGAGTGAGTTCCAGGATAGCCAGGGCTACACAGAGAAACCCTGTCTCGAAACACCTCCCCCCAACCCCCCCCCAAAAAAAATAAAAAATAAAAATAGTATATTACCAAACATGGAAAGATAATGTATTATAATTTTTTGGCAGAAGACACCATGAACAATCTAGGAGGAAGAAATGACTGCTCAAATCTACACTTAACCAGCTTTGCACCTTTACCAGGTACCACCAACTCACCTCAGCTTCCTTCAAGCGCCGTTCAAACCAGCCCTTGGCTCCATCCATGGAGTGTACCTGAGCCTGAAGTTCTTCCACTGTGTGCTGAAGATTTTCTAATTCCCTTGTTCGAACCTGGAAGGAGAACCCAGACAGGAGTTGGGCAGCAGAGGACTGGCCACCTTGCATATCACCTACCTACCACCATGTCACCAGCAGCAACACCATGGTCCTCAGCTATTAGAGGAAGGGTATGGTTACCGCACCCACCTTCTCCTCTCGAATCTGCCCACGGAGCTCCTCCTCCTGCCGTTTCTTGTCTTCGTGCAGCTCTCGAAGCTCACGCTCATAACGGGCTCGCACGCCCAGCATCTCCTTCTCATGCCGTAACCGGACAGCCCCCAGTTCTTCTTTGTGCTGGGTCTTCTCCTGTAGTGTCTCCATGGCTAGCTCATCCAGCATGACCTTCCTTTTCTCAGCACTCTGGGGACCAGGACAGTGGGCCAAGAGAGTGGCAATTAACTTTATCTCCCAACACCACAAAATGACCACTATTCTGTTCTATGCCCAAGGAACTAGCCAGACTCCACCTCTTCCCTGGCCCTTCAAACTGGCTGAGTCATTCACCCGTCTTTTCGAAAATGATCGGTTTTTTTTTTTTCTCTTTCCATTGCAAAGATTTGGCCATAACACTCCCTACCCTCATGGACTAGGCCAGCTCATTCCCTCTTCCCATGATGCCCCACCTTCCGAGCTTCCTGGAGATCCTGGGTCAGCTGTTCCTTCTCCTGCCCTATTTCTTGAAGTTGTTCCAGAAGCCGGCTATTGGCCCTTAACGATTCCTAATTCAGGAGAGAAGAGGAAGTTGGAAAAGAGTCCCTGGTAGGTACCAATGAACTACAACACCTCTGGTAGACCATTCCCCGAATAAAGTAGGTGTTATAATCTTAATCATAATGAGAGAAATGACAGGCACTGGTGCATGCTCCTCAGTACTTTCTTTCCTGCTCCCTTAGCAACAGAATGGATATATGGGAATAGGACCATCTAAAGTACTTCTCCCTTCATAGACAGGTAGGGCCATATGACTCACTTCTTGCTTCTTTGTATTCTCTTCTTTTTTGACACAGGGTCTCACTATGTATCCCAGGCTTGCCCGGAACTCTATGTAGAGGAGGCTGGCCTGGAACTCATCTGCCTCCCAAGTGCCAGGCTACATTCCTTTTCTATTTTTTGGGACAAAATGTTCCGTCAAAAGTCTTTTCTTGAGATAGGACCTTATTCCAAACTTGCTATGTAGCCAACAGTGACCCTGGACCCCTGATCCTGCCTTTATCTCCCAAATGCTAAGATCACAGGTATTGGATATCATGGCTGGGCTTGTTTTCTCCTCCTTCCCTCTCTTCCTTCTTTCATTCTTGTTTGTTTTGTTTCGAGACAGGGTTTCTCTGTGTAGCCCAGGCTGTCTTAGAACTCACTCTGTCGACCAGGCTGGCCTCTAATGCAGAGATCTGCCTGCGTCTGCCTCCTAAGTGCTGGGATTAAAGGTGTGTGCCACCACCACCTGACTCTTTTCTTTCTTTTTTCTCTTTCTCTTTCTTTCTTTCTTTCTTTCTTTCTTTCTTTCTTTCTTTCTTTCTTTCTTTCTTTCTTTCTTTCTTTCTTTTTAACAAGTAAGCAAATAAGCTCTGGCAAGTTTTCTTAAAGAAAAAATTTCCAGGGGTTGGAGAGATGGCTCAGCGGTTAAG
>NC_045030.1:2196290-2205685 GCF_008632895.1 Mastomys coucha | reverse complement strand
AAAAAAAAAAAAAGAAAAGAAAAGAAAAAAATTCCAGGTTTGTGTTTCACCAGTCTGTTCTAATATCAGAATCCCAGGGTCAATGAAGCTAATGTGCATACTCTGTAATGTTGTCCACATGTTGTGCCACTGTAGTGATGGACAACAGTTTTGGCCACCATGGAATAATGGTATTCTATTTCAGATTGCCTCAAAGGCAGGTATGTTGGACAGAATAACCAATTTTGTTTTTCCCTGTTTGGTCATCTTCAGAGTGTGCTTGTATCCTAGAATGCACTTTCTGCTCTTCCTGACAAACTGAAGACTGGAGTTGAGCGGCCCCAGAGACTTTTAGGTGCTCTTTCTAACCACTGCTGTTCTGCCTGAAGTGCAGGACAGCCCCGCAACCAAAGGCAGCTGGCCAGAGGGTTGAGACCAAGAAAGCTTTTCTTTTTTCTTTCTTTCTTTTTGTTTTGTTTTGAGACAGGGTCTCTGGTTCCTGGATGTCCTGGAACTTATGTAGACCACTCTGGCCTCAAACTCGCAGAGATCTGCTGGTGCTGGGCTTAAAGGCACGCACCACCACCACCACATCTGACCATTTTCTTTTTTTGAGACTGGGTCTTGATTCCTTAGTCGAAACAATCCTACCTCAGTTTCCCACGTAGCTAAGAATAGAGATGAGCATCACTGGGCCCAGCTCGGGTGGTTAATCTGCATCTAGAATTGGTAATTATGATTTCTTTGTTTTTGAGACAGGGTCCCCCTATGTATCTTTGGCTGGCCTCAAGCTCATGATGATTGCTCTGCCTCAGCCTCCTTGGAATAAAGGGCACCTGTTATGACTGTTTTTTTTTTTTTCCCACCCAGGCTGGCCTCAAATTCATAATCCTCCTAAGCTTTTTAATCTTAAATTTTTATTTATCTATTTATTAATTTTATGTGCAC
Organism: Mastomys coucha; assembly: GCF_008632895.1. Classification (NCBI taxonomy): domain Eukaryota; kingdom Metazoa; phylum Chordata; class Mammalia; order Rodentia; family Muridae; genus Mastomys; species Mastomys coucha. Next base: position 2,204,758 of record NC_045030.1, on the reverse strand, counting down.
AGTGTTTTGCCTGCATGTATGTTTGTATCCTACATGCATGCCTGGTGCCTGGGGAGGCCAGAAGAGGGCATCAGATGCCCTGGAATTGGACTTACAGATGTTGTGAGCTGCCAGGTGGGCACTGAGAACTGAACCCTGGCCCTCTGGAAGAGCAGCCAGTGCTCTTAACTGCTGAGCCACCTCTCCAGCCCTGTGTGAGCTTTCTGAGTGCTGGGATTCCAGGCAGGAACCACCAGAGTCAGCAGAGCATGTTCTCAAAAGAAAGGAAGGGGGCTCCTTATTCCCATTCCCCACTCCCTTTCCTCTTTCCTTCCACATACGATGTAAATATAAGGTGAAACAGTTTTAACGACTATCCTGGAAGCAAAGCACAGGTCTGTGTCAAAGGCTGTAAAATAGCAAGGGAGAAAGAACCTAGGTCCCTGGTGATTGGATATCCATAATTTAGGACAGGTGTGGAGGCTCAAGCCTATAGTAGCAGCTCTTGGGAGACTTGAGACAGGATGACTGCCATGAGTTTGAGGCTAGCATGGGCTACACATGAGTACCAGGCCAGGAAGGAACACATAACAAACAATTGTCTCAAACAGAATAAACAAAAGAGAAAAAAGAAACCACTATCATTGCTATTATGCATCCCTGAACAGCCTACTTGGTCCATCCTCCTCTCGCTTTTGACTTCATTTCCTTCAGCCAAGGTCTCTCACTAAATCTGCTGTTTACAGTTTTTGGATAATCTGGCTAGCCCCCAAGCCCCAGCTACCCTGTCATCACCTTGCCCGCCTCTCAGCATGGGAGTTATGGGCACACTTTTCACGTGGCGCTGGGTTCTGAACTCAGGTCTTCATGCTTGCTCTTGTTTCTAATTACTCTTGCCCACTGAACCATCTCTCCAACTGGGCTCCACCCCACCCCCTGTGCATCTTGATATAAGTCTCCTATGTAGCCCAGACTGGCCTCGATCTTCCTATGTAGCTAGGATGACATTGAGCCTCCTTATTTTGTTATGTGTGTGTGATCCTAAGAACTGAGATCACAACATAAATATTACAGAGCCTGGTTTATGCAGTGCTGTGGACTAAACCCAGGGCTTTGTGCACACTATACAAGTACTCTAACTAAGCTATATCACCAGCCCTAAACCTTTGTGTGTGTGTGTGTGTGTGTGTGTGTATGTGTGTGAGTGTGTATATGTGTGTATGTATGTGGTGTGTGAGTGTGTGTGGGGGAGGGGGCAGGCAGGCAGACAGATAGACAGGGTCTTACTATGTAGGCCTTTCTGTCCTGGAACTCACTACATAGAGCAAGCTAGCCTTGAACTCAAGAGATCTGCCTCTCAAGTACTGGCATTTAAAGCCATGCGCCACTATGTTTAGCCCCAAATTTCTTTTTTAATCCAGTATTATTCTAGTTTCTCCAGGCTAAGCATCCTTCATCCTAAACCTAAAATCTGAAAGTTTTTTGTTTCTTTCAGACAAGGTCTTACTATGTAGCCTTGGATGGCCTAGTATTCACTATGCAACCAATATTGGCCTACAGCATATGAGAATCCTCCTGCCTCAGCTACCTGAGTGCTAGGATTATAGGTATACACCAGTATATCTGGCTTAAAATCTGAATTTTTTTGAGTCTGCACATAAAGCCACATATAGGAATTCCACTTCCGACCACCAATGCACACCTTTGATCTCAGCAGTCAGGTGCCAGAGGCAGGTGGATTTCTGTGAGTTCAAGACCAGCCTGGTTTACAGAGCAAATACTAGGATAGCCAGGGTTGCACAAAGAGCTCTACTTCACCTCAAAAAAAGGCAGGAGCACAAAAAATATTTTATAAGATTAGTTCAGGCTGTATGTAGAAGGTCTGTTTAGATTTAGGTTTCATCCCCAAGATATCTAAGTAAGTGTATGCAAATATTCCTAAATGAGACAAAATTTGAAGCATTACATATGAGAGACATTTCAATTTGTACATTATGGTACCAGAATGGAAACTCTGATTAACTGAGGAGGCTCAGTTTTGCAGAAGTAAAATTACCCGTGTCAGTACATATAGGTACTAGGATGTTAAGAAGCCAGCCAGGAATTCAAGTCTCCCTGACTCCAAAGCCTTCTCACCATTTCCTCAAGAGCAAGTCACTGCAGTAGTAAACTACACCGCAGGTCAGGGGAAGCTTCACCTGGAGCTGGGAGTTGAGGTCATCTTTCTGTCCCATAAGCTCTTCATATTCAGCCTGACGATGCTGTAACTCAGATGCCAATTCAGTGGTCTGTTCCCGAAGCATATTCAGTTCTTGTGTCTTTGCTGTCTGGATCTGGAGAATGCAGTAATGGTGGGCAAAGGAACTGCAGGGAGCCCTAAGGCCCAGGAACCCCTGGACCTCCCAGTTCCAGGGAGACAGAGACAGAAGTATGAAGGGAGGAAGAAAGACAAAGTTTAAAATGGGAAAGTAGGGAGAGGAGTGAAACATTCATGCAATAAATACTATGAAGTGATAAAAGAAGCCATATAATATATGGGTAAAGCTCACAGACAGAGGTATCAGAAAGCAGGCAAGGACAGACGAGCATCAATTCCATTTATATGAAGTTAAAGAACAGGCAAATGAATCTATATTGTTAAAGGTCAGAATACTGGTTACTTCCAGGGATATGCTAACTGGAAAGGTAAGTAAAGGAATCTTCTAACATATTGAAAAATGCTCTGTATCTTGTTCTGGAAGGCAACTACACAGAATTATAAAGGAACATGGATAGACACACTGGATTTACTGAGTGTACACTTATGATTATTACATTTCATGCACTTTATCATAGAGAAACTTGAATGCCAGAAAAGCAGGAGTAGATGGAGAAGAAGGCTAGAAGCCAACAGAAAGGAGGAACAAAAACAGAGGCCACAGAAGGGTAAAGGGTCCAGATCACCCTGGCCAGACGTGGACCAAAAGCAAGAGAGATAAAGGCAACAGGGAGAGATCAGCAAGGGCTCCCAGGTATCCTGTACCTGCTCCAGAGCAGCCAAGCTAGTCCTCAAGGCATTGTTCTCAGCCAATAGCCCTTCCACTTGTTCCTGCGCATCTGCACTCTGACTGGACACCTGGCCCCACCCCCACGACAGGTGAGAGCAGGTCCAGAACAGAGGGACAGGACCTACCCGCAGCCAAGAAAGAAAGGAGACAGACACACAGACACACAGACCAGGACTAGGAAGAGCAAGACCCTTTGGGCCATGCTTGCCTGTAAGATATCAACTCAGCCTGCTCGCCACCCTCAACCCCAGCTCCCAAGCCCACCAAGTACAACATACCTGATCTTGTAGAGCTCGCAATGCTGCTGCATGCTCCAGACGCTCCCCCTGCCGCTGATCTCTTAGCTCTGCCAAACTCTGTGGGAATAGGGATGTCAGGTACTCCATTCCAGACCTCACCCTTCCCTAGGTGGACACAGATACACTGACTCCCTCTGTGACCACCTAAAAGTATGTTCTTGGCAACTGTGAGTCTTGGACTAGCTGTTAGAGATTTCAGGGTCACCCAGACTCCAAGTGATACATACATCACTTACACATAGAGCTCTCATACACATTCCCTCCGTCTTTCTCAGCCTCTGAGCATCTTGGACACACCCAAGTTCCTGAACCTGACTTCTGAGGGGCTCATACTCATCCAGACTTCAGCTTGGGGTCACTAGGAGTTTCAATCCCCAGGGACTGTTAACTTTACCCATCTCCAGAACCTAACCACTAGGAGTTGTTGATATATTTAACCCCAATGTCCTAAGCTCAGAAGCGTCAGTTGACACAGACACCTAGCCCTAGATCCTAGAGATCTCAAACTTACAACCTCAATTTCCAGCTCTTGAAGAAGCTTCAGACTGACCCATCTCCACCACAGTTCTGGTTTCCCATTGCTGGAAATCTTTAGACCTAGATCATCAACAGCTCCTGAGCTTTTTAGCCAGAATTGGTCCTGGCTCTCACATTGCAGTTTTCTAGGGTCCCTGCACCATATTCTCCACTCTGAGAAACCTCAGACTTGTCTCCTCTCAGATAAAACCCAGAGGCTACCCAAGGACCTCAAGACCACCCAACTCACATGAACAACTCACTAAACATTATAGAACCAGACCCTGAAGCTCTCAACTGTACCCTGCCTCCAGCCCCAACTGCCTCATACTTGAAAGTCCGCTGTCCACTCAACCCTCATGTTTTTGACCCCTAAGAATCTCAAATGTACTGATATCCCAACTTTTTAATTAATTTACTTTTTTGAGACAGGGTCTCATTATATGTCTCTGGCTAGCCTCAAACTCACAGAGTCTCTGGGACTAAAGGCATGTGCCACACTGCCCAGTTTCAGCATCACTCTTCCTCCCTCCCTCTCTTCCTTCCATCCCCTAAGGCAGGGTTTCTCTGTGTAACAACCCTGGCTGTCCTGCCTCTGCCTCCTGAGTGCTGGGATTAAAGGCATGCGCCACCACCGGCCTACCTGCATCACCCAGTTTCTTTCTCTTTTTAAATATATTTTAAAAAGATTTATTTATTTATTTAATTTATATGAATAAACTGTAGCTGACTTCAGACACACCAGAAGAGGGCATCAGATCTCCTTACAGATGGTTGTGAGCCACCATGTAGGTGCTGGGAATTGAACATAGGACCTCTGGAATAACAGTCAGTGGTCTTAACTGCTGAGCCATCTCTCCAGTCCATCACCCAGTTTCTAATGGGAGCGTTCCATAGCTACATTCACCCTAATTCCTGATCCCAGACCCCAGAGCACGTTCTGATTCATACAAACTTGTGGTATACAACCAGAGTCCCTAGACTCCCACTTCAGGAATCTCTGATTCATGTAAACTTTTTTGTTTGTTTTTTTTTTTGTTGTTGTTGTTGTTGTTGTTTTGGTTTTTTGTTTTTCGAGACAGGGTTTCTCTGTATAGCTCTGGCTGTCCTGGAACTTACTCTGTAGAGCAGGCTGGCCTCGAACTCAGAAATCCACCTGCCTCTGCTTCCCAAGTGCTGGGATTAAAGGTGTACACCACCACTGCCCGGCTCATGTAAACTCTTATCCCAATTCCTAAGGCTCTTGGGTTTCTGAGTTGTTATTTTTCTAGCTCCTAGAGAGCTTACTCATACTTATCAGGTTGCTGTATCTCTAAATCTCAGACATCCCAATCAGTCTCTAAAGTCCTCATACCTCCCCCGACTGCCAGCCCTGGGGATCTTGGGAACCAGCCCCATCACCTGATTGGCAGCCTCAAGTTCCTGCTGTAGTTTTTGGGTACGAGCCAACTGGGCTTTCAGATCAGCTTCCTTCCGCTGTTGCAATTCTTCAATTTTGTTTCTAGGGGTGACAAGGATAGGGGATAGGGTACATCAGGCATGGCTAGAAGCCCACTCTTCCATCTCTACCCCTGTGGTCTTTGGTTAGTTTGCCTAGGCATGGTCCCTGTTTTTCTGCTACTGACAAGGCCAGTCGTTACCTGCTATCATTAAATAGTGTTTCCTTCTCTGTCTGCAGACGGCAAAAACTAGGCACAGAAAGACAAGACGTAGATATGTCATTCGAACAAGCCTACCCCACCCTCTAGTCCCCCCAAAAACCCTGGAAAAGAAAAGTATACCTTTCTTGCTTCTTTTTCAATTTCTCAGAGAGCTGATGGAGAAAGAGGAAGGAGTATAGACAAATAATAACAGTAAGGATAATGACAAAATAAAATAAACAATAACATTTATAGATACTTCATACTGAGTCCTTCCTACAAGTCGGGTTTTACTTATGATATTCTTGCAGAATTCTCAGGACATCCTTGAGAACTGAAAACTACTGACTTTATAAGTAGGTAAACTGAGTCTCAGAAAGGTCAAGCAATTTGATGGCTCAGTTTTCAGCAGCAGCAATATCATCTCCAACTACCTCCCTTGGATTCCAAAGGCCATTATTTACGCTCCCAAAGCGGTGCCAATGGCCATCTCACAGAATGGCTAGGCTGGGAGGCCTGGAAAGTAGGATCCTGATTAGTTGTCTCAGCACTGGGCCCCCAGGTTCTAAAGGCATTCTTATATGGATGAATTAGCAAAGCTTCGAGGCAACAGAAGGGATCGGGCCTGCCATGCACAAGGTAGAATGAGACCACATTAGCTTATTCCACAATGAAAGCAACTCTGAGATTTGTGAGCCTCTGTTTCACACATGATCAAATTGAAGCTCTGAGGAGGCACAATGCTCCTCTGCTGTCAGGAGAAAGCCAGGAGGCGGCAAACCCCACCTTAGCAAGTTCCTCCTGTAGTCTGGAGGTTTCAGCTTGCTTTGAGCTCTGCGGGTGGTAGGAGGGGGAAGATAAGGGATGGAGTTGTTATCAGCAAGGATGGAAGAAGGCCTCTAATTTTGCCTGTCCCGCCTCCCTTTAGCCCATGAGATGGTGATGTCATAGACATCTCCATGGGCCCACAGGTGGGAGGTAAGGCATCTGCTGTCTCCCAGCATCCCAGTCCCAAGAGACTCAGATTTACCTCTAAGTCTTGTAGCTGTTCCCAGAGCAATTTTTTTTCTTCTCGCTCCATTTCCCATTTCAGTTCCACTTCTGCCAATGGCATGGGGGCCAGGGGAGTGGGAAGTACATCTCCTGGGGGATCCCCTTGGCCCTCACCGACAGTGGACGGCCTCACAGCTTCTTTCCCATAGCGTTCCTGCAGTGCTGTTGAGTAGAACAAGATCATTTGATGAATGACATCTTCTCTGAAGTCCCTTGCCACATCTCAAATACAGGGAAAACCTTTAGCCTCTTAGGCTGCACAGGACCCTGCCCTAAAGGAAGCCTCATTCAGGCCTGTCACAAATAATTCTTAAAACCTACCAACCTCAAAAGTCTTAATCTACCATGTCTCATATTTACATACATAACCTAATTCCTACTCATATTGGACCTGGCCTCATTGCTGGTCATGGAACCATCACCCACTATCACATAAGCCCTAGCTACTCACCAAAAGCCATGTGTCAGGCCCTTCTCACATTCTCCCAAGCTGCCTTTCTGCTTTCATCCCAGATCCTATTTACAATCTGGGCTCAGAATCTCCCCAGTGTCCTAGTTCTTCTTAGTCAGCATCTGCATCTCCTTTTCAACATTCATTCTGCTATTCATTTGCTGTGTACCTGATGCTGAACTAATGCAGAAGGAAAGCACTTAATTGCTCCATCTTCCTGGCATAGACATTCTGGTATACTGTATAGATGAGCATTAGACCCAGAGAGGTAAAAATGCCTTCCAAAATCCAAAATCCTACACTAGTTCAGGTAAGGCCAAGTCTCCCTCTGAAATTTCTTCTTTCTCCCATAAGAGGACTCTATACCCATCCTGGCTCCACTCAAGGCCTGAAGTCTCTATATTCCTGGAAGGCCTCTATGCACCTGCCATATTCTTCTGCAAGGCTGTATTCTCTGCCTGCAGCCTCAGCAGCTCCCCGTCCACATGTGGTCCAGCTGCTCCAGCAACCCCTTCCTTGAGTTGTCGGTTTTCCAGCTCCAGCTGCTCCAGCTGGCTGCACAGCTGAGCAGGGGGAGAGAGATGACAGAGACATAGCAAGTCAGAACAATATCCACCAAAACTCAAATAGCATTTGTCCACTCAGTGTAGAATTCCCACAAGAACCCAATAATGTGGTTGCCCTTACACTTTGTGGATAAAGACACTGAGACAATGGCAATATTAAACAATTTCCAATTTACATATCTGTTAAGTAACAATGTCAAAATAAAAGGGTGAGAATACTGAGAACCACCTTCCCTTTGCCAACTCCCAACCTCTCAGATGCAAAGATCTCAGGCTGTTATCACCATGGACAGCCTCACTGGCACACATATACTCCCTTCATCTGTGGAAAAATATTCTAGATCCCTGGTTAAAACAATGGACTACTGAATCCCACAAGGAAAAATATTGCTCTAGATATAGCATCATTTCTTTCAACTATTTTTTTCCACCTGACTGGCTTCTATGCATCCTTTACCACTATGTTGTCTTTAACATAGGATTAGCCAACACAAAAAAAATCCCAGTATTTTACCACAGCATTCTCTGTTCATTCCTTTCTGACTGGATATCAATCACAATTAAATTTTATTTATTTATTTGTTGACGTGGGTTTTTTTGTTTTTGTTTTTTTGTTTTGTTTTATTTTGTTTTGTTTTTGGTTAAGACAGAATCTCACGATGTAGCCCTGGCTTGTGTTGAACCTAAAAATCTTCTTACCTCGGTCTTCTAAATGCTGGGATTACAGGCCATCACCATGCCTGGCTAAATTTTGTTTTGTAGCATGGAATCACAAAACAGAGCCTAAAACTAGATTGTTTGGGGCTGGCGAGACAGCTCAGCAATTAAGAGCACCCATTGCTCTTCCAAAGGTCCTGAGTTCAATTCCCAGCAACCACATGATGGCTCACAACCATCTGTATAGCTACAGTGTACTC
>NC_045030.1:2193762-2196134 GCF_008632895.1 Mastomys coucha | reverse complement strand
CTATTATTATTTTTCCCCACCTCACCCATAAAATATAAGTGTTCTGGCCCGTTTGTTGTCAACTTCACCCAAGCTAGGGTTATCTGGGAGAGAAAACCTCATCAGCTTATATCAACTTGGCACGTAATTGTGTCTATTAGACATTTTCTTGATTTTTTTTCCCTAAGAATTTCATAAATTTATTGTTTTTAATAGCTGAATTTTCTTGATTTTTTAAAAAGATTTATTTACTTAATTCATATGAGTCTACTATCTTCAGACACATCAGAAGAGGGCATTGGATCCCATTACAGATGGTTGGGAGCCACCATGTAGTTGCTGAGAACTGAACTTAGGATCTCTGGAGGAAGAGTCAGTGCTCTTAACTGCTGAGCCATCTCTCCAGCCTGACATTTTCCTCATTAATGATTGATGTGGGAGGGCTCAGCCCACTGTGAGTGGTGCCATCCCTGGGCTGATGGACAAGGGTGGAATAAACAAGCAGGCTGAGTGATCCACAGAGAATAAGCTAATAAGCAGGTCTCCTCCATGGTCTGTTCTTCAGTTCCTGCCTCTAGTTCCTGCCTTGGCTTCCCTAAAATGATGGACTATGAATTGTCAGCCAAATAAACTCTTTCCTCCCTTTTAAGTTACTCAAGAGTTAGGACCATTCTGTGTAGCTCACAACTTTATTTCCAGAACACAGAATATAAAGCAGGTCCCTTTATCTGTCAAAGGAACAACTGAGCTGATGATATATCTTGGCAGGCTCTAGCATCAGGCCTTCCGATAAGTACCATTGGGGCCTGAGAAGAGTCGGGAGGGGATTATGAAGGAACCCAGAGTGGTTCAGAAAATCATTGGCAGTAGTTATGAGAGCACCAGAAAGCTCCAGGGACTGAGGAAAGAGCTTCATACCAGAAGGGATTAATGAAAGAAACAGTGGGCTCAGATCTAGAGGTCATAACTTCTGTAAAATACTGGAGTGGATCAATAGAGAAAAATCCAAGTAAGGAGATCAGAAAGCTGTAGAAGCAGAGTAGATGAGAGGTGGTGGAGCTGAGGCAGGGCAAAACCACAGAATGAATACAAACATGTCCCATACTAAGCAAGTACTCTTCCACTGAATCCACATTCCCTGATATAAAACTCCTATAAAACTCCTCTTTCTCATTTACCTTCTTTTGTTCTCCCCATCCTCTATCTATCTATCTATCTATCTATCTATCTATCTATCATCCATCTATCTATCTATCTATCTATCTATCTATCTATCTATCTATAACTATGGCATGGGATGAGGATGTGATAGAACGCATGTTTAGCATGCAGGATTCCTGGGTTGGATCTTCATCATCATAAACAAGTCAAGACAAAGAGTTTAGAGGGAAAATGAACTAAAGAGATAATGTCATTAGTGAACACTTCCATAGCTGATCCTATGTAGGAGGCTCTTAGTGACTTACATATGTTTAGCCACTGAATCCTCACAAAAGCCTGGTATGGCAGGTGGTTCTAGCATTACCATTTCCATTTTAAACATTTGAGAATCAAGAAACAGGAGGCTCACCGGGCAGTGGTGGCACATGCCTTTAATCCCAGCACTTGGGAGACAGAGGCAGGTGGATTTCTGAGTTTGAGGCCAGCCTGGTCTACAGAGTGAGTTCCAGAACAGCCAGGGCTATACAGAGAAACCCGGTCTTGAAAGAAAGAAAAAAAAAAGGAAGAAAAAGAAAAACAAACAAACAAACAAAAGAAAAAGGAGGCTCAGTGACATGTTTAAAGTTCTAGTTAGTAAAATGTACAGCCAAGATCCTCATCTAGGCCTTCTGGCTCCAGAGTCCCCACTTAGAATTACTGACCATTAAATGGCCTCTCCTGGCGTTGTAAGTGCTTAAAGATTAGTTTCTGTCGTATTTTGTTTTGGGCTTCTTTTTATATATTTTTCTCTATTCTTTGATTCGTCATGTAGCCCAGTCTGGCCTGGAACTCACTATGTAGCTGAGGATGACCTTAAACTTCTGATTCTTCTGCCTCTAAAACCCAAGTGCTAAGATAATAGGTATAAGCCCCTCCACAACAGCTCATGAGCTAGGGATCAAATCCACGGTTGCATTCATATGACTCAGGCACTCCAGCAATTAAGCTGCATCCCAAGCCCTCGTATATTTCTGTTGTTATTTTTTGGCAATTTCTTATTGTATACATGCATCACAATCACATTGCTCTTGTTTTGCTTTTAAGGCAGTATATTCCCATCAGGCGAAGTCTTGGACATAACATTCTTTTTTCTACAGCAATTTTTCCCTTAAAACCCACTGAAAACGCTGGGCGGTGGTGGCACACACCTTTAATCCCAGCACTTGGGAGGCAGAGGCAGGCGGATTTCTGAG
>NC_045030.1:2182908-2193661 GCF_008632895.1 Mastomys coucha | reverse complement strand
GAGTGAGTTCCAGGACAGCCAGGGCTACACAGAGAAACCCTGTCTCGAAAAAACAACAAACAAACAAAAAAACACTGAAAACTCACAAACTGATCAACCATGCATACAGAAGACTACTAGGAGAATAAAACACAGGATTTCCAACTGCCCAGAAGGGTTAGAAATAGCCAGGATATTAGAATCAGTAAGGAGATGGAGTTAGCCAATCCAGGATTAGTTACCTGGAAGAAGTGGAACCCCAGATTCATGGCAAATGAAGGTAAGAAAAAGAAAACGGAAGCAGTTCAAACACTTTTCCATCCATATTAAGCAATAAGAACTTTACTTAAAGCCCTGAATATGCTAGGGCTCCATAGTACCAGCCCAAAACTATACAAATGGAGACTTGAACTAAATAAAAGGAGTGACTTAGGAACCAAATAAACTCAGGGCTCAAAGGATCTAATTCCATGAACGGGTTTGGCCCCACCTGTCAATTTACTGTCCCCAGCAACAGTCTAAGGCCTGATTCAGCACCACGGACAGTGTTCAGCGGCAGACCTTGTCCACCCTCTACTGCTGAGCTTTCAGCCTAAGGTAGCTTCTGCCCACACTTACACAGATGCACCATTCCCATTTTCCCCCCTCAGCTATCCCGGGCACCAGCACCTTGCTGAACTCGGCCATAAGTGTACTGTTCTGCAAACGGAAGTCCTCCTCCTGGCTGTGCAGCTTTGCCTGCAGCATCTCATTTTCACTCAGCAGTACCTCCACTTCCTGCAGTGGCAGACACGGGCCAGGACTCCAACAGGGGTAGAAAGGATGGGAAGGTAGGTAAAGAAAGAGAGAGAAGGAAATAATGGCATTGGGTAGGAAGCATATAGGTAGAAAGAATGGGGTGATATATAGGAACAGAGACATAGGGAAGAAGAGACATGAGGAAGTAGGGAGAAAGAACAAGAAGGGAGATATAGACAAGGGGATCAGGGAAAAGAGAAATAATGATGGAGAGATAAGGAAAAGGGAGAAGATGCAAGATGGGAGGTTGATCAGGAAAGAGAAGAGGCAAGAAGACAGGAACAGAGAGGTATCAACAGGGGAAGAATACAGCAGAAAGCAAAGAAAGAAGAGAGATAGAGGAGTGGGAGAAAGAAATAAGAAGTTAGACAGAGGGGAAAAACAAGGAAAGAGACAGAAACAGGTGGGAGAGAGAGACAAAGGGAAGTTGGCGAGAAGAAGCAGAGAGAAAAACCGAAAGGCAGCCAGATTCAGTGAGGATAAAGGAAAAGATGCAAAGAAGCAAAGAGTACAAGACAAACACAGGGAAACAAAGAGAGACAGAGAAATACACAGCAGTGAGGAAGTTGCAGATACATGGGTGTACATAGATAAAGGCCAGTACAATGCCACCAAACAGAAATATCCCCACTGTGACAGTCTTGCACACATATTCACCCACCAAAGACCCCCTTACCTGAGCTTTCTTGCTCTTGCTTAGTGCCTAAAAGGAAGGGTGGAAGAGAGCTAAAGTGAACAGCAATGGACCCCCCTGTGGGATATGGAGACTACTGCTGCAGGCGTTAAGTGAGGGCAATGGGGGTTGTGGGATGGAAATATGTTTAAACACAGAACTCGCATAACAACTGAAAGCCCACAGAAATAACAGAAGAAATGAGGGAAATACGGTTGGAGATGCTGCTGCCTTCGTGCCACGGCACTCAAAGTCTCCCTTTTCTTCTATCCTCTTGGGGGCTTGAGGAGAGGGCAGAACTGTGTCTTGGAATGTAACCCTTTATAGACTGGATCTCCAAGCTAGTAAATTGTGGCTTCATCACTCCATCTGTTCAAGCACATCAATGTGCTTCCCTCTCATGCAACACAGCAACTTCTACCCTTCTGCTTGGCAGCCAAGGATCGTGTCAGACTTTGCAAAGAAATCAATGTCCTATCAAAAATTCCCATTTCCTGACTGCTGGATTTTCCTGAATTCTACATTCATTCATCCAAACAAGTGGTTTTTTTAAAAAAAATCTATTTATTCATTATTATTGTGTGTGTCTATGCACATGAGTACACATGTCACAGCTTACACATGGAGATCAGAGGACAATTTCATGGAGTCAGTTCACCTTCCACCTTTTTTTTTTAATTGTTCTTTTTGTGTGTATGGGTGCAATGCAGTACTCTTGGAAACTAGAAGAGAGCATCGTATCCCCTGGAACTAGAGTTACAGCCTGTTTGTGAGCAGCCATGTGGATGCTGAGGATGGACCTCTGGAAGAGCAGCTAGTACTCTTAACCACTGAGCTCCAGCACCCCCTCATCCAACGAGTATTTACTCAGCATGCACTCTATGCAACATTGTACTACAATATGAACACAGAGCAATGAAGAAGAATAAAAATAAGGATCTAGCCTCTCTTTAGAAGCCATGCTAGGCTCTATCTTGAAAGAATCTGAAAGGTGGGTTTGGTCTCATGTCACCAACAGGACCAGGACAAGTAGATGGGGTAGGAGCAAAAAGAAGCGAGGTAAGTGGAAGACAGAGGCAGACTCAAAGCAGATAGACCTGACTACTTCAAAGTTAATGAATGAAGCCACGTGTGGTATATATGCCTATAGATCCAGGTACTCAAGAGGTTGAGGAAGGAGGCCAACTTGAGGCCAGGAATTGGGGACCAGCTTGAGAAACACAGCTAGATGCCCATTTCAAGACAAAGTTAATGAATGAGGGCTAGAGATGGAGCACAGGAGTAAAGGCAGCTTAGAGCTAGGTCTGGTGGCTTACTCCTGTAATCCCAGAACTTGGGAGTTGGAGACAGAAGGATGAGGAATAGAGGATCAGGAATTCAAGGCCATCTTCAGCTACATATAAGCACAAGGCCAGCCTAGGCTTCAAGAGATTCTGTCTTGTAAACAACAAAAAGATCACTTTTTAGCCTTTTGGCTAAGATAAAATATGGAGAGCTTGCCTAGCATGCATGAGATCCTAGGCTTGATCTGTAGCACCACACACACACACACACAAAAAAAAAACCAACAAAAAAAACGGTAAATGAAAACAAATAAGCAATTGATATTAGAATAAATTAAAATAAATCAATAAATTAAGCAAAGCCAGGCAAATTAGCACACATCTATAATCCCAGCACTTGGGAAGCTGAGGCAGGACAATCAAGAGTTCAAGGCCAGTCTGGGCTACAAGCAAGATCCTGTCTCAAAAGAAACACACATAAAAATTCAGCAAGATTAGGTTAAAATTAGCCAACTGAAGAGACTTCTGTGAAATAAAAACTTCAAATGACTATAAGAAAGCAGCATGTGACATTAGGTCTGTTTCAGTGTAGGTGTTCACTGGGAATGAGTCAGATGGATAGGGGCGAAGCAAGTGGTGGGTGGATGGGGTAGGCAGAGGGAGGTACCTTTTGAGCTTTACTGAACTCCTTATCCAAGTAGGCGACCTTCTGTCGAAGACTGGAAAGTTCTGGTGCAGGGAAAGCAGGGAATCTCAGCCTCAGGTGGTAACAAGGAACTGAAGGGTCATCTTATCAGGCCTCTAAAGGAAAACCTTTGCCTCTATTCCCCCCAAAACCACCCCATCTAATGAGACTCTCTTGGCTCACCAACACCATTCTTCCGAAGTTCATCTGAAAGCTGGTAGTTATTTGTCCGGAGCTCCAGGAGCTGAGTCTTTGGAAGGAGCCAAGAAACAAAAATATTTATCAGGAAAGCATTCCTACCCACACATGAGGCAACCAAGCTCCTAAGCCCTAAAGACTGGACTGGCATCCCCTAAGCACTTCCTTAGTTGTTCCTTAAGATCTTTGGATACTGTACTCTTAAATGGGCAGCCATGCCCTGAGCCCCAGCTCCACCTTGTCCAGCTCCATTTATAACCAGAGCCAGCCTCTCCCCTCCATTTCCCTACTAATTCATTCCACACCTGGACCACTGAAGGGTATTGGCATACTGAAGAGTGTTGGAATAGTTAGGCTTCTTTTCATATGTGTTCCTGAGACTATACATGCAGATAAAATCTTGGCTGACCTCCTTACACCCTGAACACTGTCCTGCCTAGACCCAGGAGGCCCCTTTGGCAGGAGGGCCTTCTAAATTCTTTCCCAAGGAGAATCTGGTCTTTCTCCTTCCCAACTTTCATGAGTCAGGGGATGTTGCTCAAGGTCCTATGGAACTGCCAAGGTTTTCAAAACAAGTCAGAGTCCCCTTAAGTATAGAATTAAGAGGAAGTACAGCAAGGGCCACTTCACACAGTACATGTACATCTACCAGTCTTAGAGAGCCCTGAATCTGATTCTTCCCAGAACCCTCCACTGTCCCCTACCCCTGTTTTTATATCCCTCTCAACGCATCAACTCCACCTCTCTCAGCACACTGGTTTGCTCCAGATCAGAAGGCTTAGCTACTATAGGATCTTTCTTGTTCTGTTCTCCTCAGGACCCAAATATCATCTCTCCTAATCGTAGGCCAACTGGAATACCTTTCTACCCTTGAAGTCCCTCTCCAAAAGAGCCCAATAGTTTTTCCTTACACATGACCCAAAATAAGATAAACCTTCCTTGCCCAAGTATCTATCTATCCACTTTTTTACAAGATGTTTTCAGGCGGGCTGGTGAGATGGCTCAGTGGGTAAGAGCACTGACTGCTCTTCCAAAGGTCCTGAGTTCAAATCCCAGCAACCACATGGTGGCTCACAACCATCCAAAATGAGATCTGACGCCCTCTTCTGGAGTGTCTGAAGACAGCTACAGTGTACTTGTATATAATAATAAATAAATCTTTCAAAAAAAAAAAAAGATGTCTTCAGTAATGATCCAATAGGGGTGACATTATGTCTGCCCTTCAGGATCTCTCAAATACCCTTAGGTGGGCCAGTTGAACTAGTCTTATTCAGAATCTTCTGCAATTTCCAGTGGTCCTCCCCATTTATGATCCAATAAGCTCACTCTTACATCTTCAGTGTCCCTCAAGCAGGCCAACCGAATACTTCTGCTCCCTCAAGCGTTCTGCCCCCAACCTACAGGACTCTAAGGTTTCCCCATTTCAGTCTTTCCCATTAAGGCTCTCTCACTAAGTGTCCATTCATTGTGCAGTGCTATCATTCCCTCTCAGGATGCCTGGAAAAGGATCAACAGGTCTGAGGACCAGGTCAGACTACTCCCCAAACCCAGTGATGTCCCCTTCCCTGAACTCCCAAAGTATCATTTTTTAATTATCCTCTGGTCCTTCCTTTAATCTGGATTAATGGTATTACCCACTCAGAATGCTCATTACCCCGGGTCTAAAGGAAGCACCCCTCAATTATACCCCTCCTTCCCTCTTAGGATCTTCTATCA
This sequence comes from Mastomys coucha, assembly GCF_008632895.1. Taxonomy (NCBI): domain Eukaryota; kingdom Metazoa; phylum Chordata; class Mammalia; order Rodentia; family Muridae; genus Mastomys; species Mastomys coucha. Next base: position 2,188,329 of record NC_045030.1, on the reverse strand, counting down.
TCAATGGCACAGCAACTCTAGGGACTAGATCCATGGTCTTTCCCTACTTCCCTGGCCTAGTGGTATTGGTATCTCCCACAAACTTCCCACCTCCCACCAGTTCATGGTCTTGTCCTGTCAAATCACCAACCAGCGCCTCCCCCCATGACGCAAATGGCCAGATGCCTGCTTCTTTTCTCTCCCGACAAAATCATTTCTCCTCAGAATCTCCATCCTTTAAAGTCTAACATCATCACCATTTAATGGTATGCCCTATACACAGACCCAAAGGTCTCACCCCAATTCCGGACTGAGAAAGATATCGCCTAAAGACGTTCTACACTCCCCACAAGAATCCAACCTTCAGAGCCCACGTAGAATCTTCGAAATCAATTAAGATCGTCTCAGTTTCCCTTCTCCGGGCCACCCCCTTATATTTAAGTCCCATCCCAACCAAATCTTCAGAGCCGATGGCACGTCTTCTTCCTACCCCGCCCCCTAGTCTACTAGACTGGTGGTCTTCCCCACATCAAGCGGCACCTGCATCCGTTGAAACTCCTCTTCAGACAGAGCTTGCGCCATGTTCCTCCCCCCATCCCCCGCAAGCTTTGTGCGCAGCCGCAGCTTGGGCGGCCTGTCAGTGCTAAGGTCGGAGCGAACCACTGACCAGCAATGGAGGGGAAGAAACCTAATTCAAATGTTCAGCATTGTAGAGACCGAAAGAAGAGAATGATGCTTAAAGGTCAGACAAAGTTTACCTTTATTTTTACAAAATTGTAAATCGTGTGTTATGACTTTTGAGCATTTATAGGTTACTCATTGCTCTGCGACATTATGGTATCCCTTTATCATGGGTGGACTCGTCGAGGGGGGAAGTAATCCTCCGACAGAAAATTACCCTTCCGCGACGCCCCTTTAAAGAGAAAGTGACTTAAAAACCAAGGAAATGAAAGCGGAAGTTTCCTCCGGTCTTGTTCCGGCCCTTCTATGGGTGACCCCAAAGGGGAATCCCGCTTCTCGTAAAGTCCTTGACCACCCACCCCTCATTTTAAAAAAAAAGATCTGGCAGTGATTTTTATTAACACAGTGCTTTATATCATGTTAGGGAAAAGATGTGGTCATTGAGAAAGCTAAAAATTCATGAGAACAGTAGCGAATAAAACAAAAAGAGAAAACTCCATTAAAAATAAAAACAAAACTAGCTCCATGGACAAGAGTTTGGTAGCACACTCAAGGTTCTGGATGTGATCCCCAACACCGAAACAAAGATATCAGAAACAAGTATTTAAATGCGTCCTAACCATCTCGGATCTGAAAGAAAATGTTGCTCAGTGTATTCTCATAGAAATGAAATTATTTCCCTGCTATAGGAAATATATTCAAGTAGGGCCCTTGTAATTTGAAAGATTTTAGTGATATATGCTGTCTCTCAACATAAATGCAGTCATTTAAAGGATACTATGCTATGACTTTTCGGACACCTGTGTGTCGTCACAATCCAGGAAGAACACGTCCGTCGCTCTTTAAAGGTTCTTTCATTCCACTTCTCCTCCTACAGCCAGAGCAACATTGTTTACTTTTTGGTGCTGTAGTACATTTGTCTATTGTAGAACTTCATGCCGGTAGAATGTGATACAATGTATTCCTTTTGTATTTCCTTTTCTTTTCCACTTTTGGCTCTTGCAAGTCATCCAAGCTGTGTTATCAGATTTCTTTTCTTTTATTAGTGAATAGAATTTCCTATTATGCATATGCCACAAGTCACTTATTCATTCTTTTAGTGTGGCTTAACTAATGTTTTTGTTAAGAATGAAAATGATCATATTTTCACATGTTTAAGGACTGTTTTAATGTCATGTCATGTGGCATGTGTGTGTGTGTGTGTGTGTGTGTGTGTGTGTGTGTGTGTGTCTGTGTTTCTGGGGATCAACCCAAGACTCTTGCATGATAGGTAAGTGTTCTATTTCTGAGCTGTATCATCAGCGATTAATATCCTATTTTGAAGGAAAGTTGGAGTTTATTAAGAAACAGTTTTTATTGGCGTGTGGTGGGACCCACCTTTAGTGGTCCAGCCAGAGCTTTGTGAGAGAGAGAGAGAGAGAGAGAGAGAGAGAGAGAGAGAAAAGAAGAAAGAGAGAGAGAAAGAAAGAATGTGTGTTTAAATATAGCTCTAGCCGGGCAGTGGTGGCGCATGCCTTTAATCCCAACACTTGGGAGGCAGAAGCAGGTGGATTTCTGAGTTCGAGGCCAGCTTGGTCTACAGAATGAGTTCCAGGACAGCCAGGGCTACACAGGGAAACCCTGTCTCAAACAAAGAAACAAACAAAGCATAGATCTAAGTACAAACACATAAACAGAGAGAGACAGAGAGACAGAGGAGATGGCTAGGAAAGGGACAGTACTCATCTACGACATGGGTATGGGCTTCTCAAGGAAGTTAGTGGGTAGTGGGAGGTTCCTGTTGTCATTGTTTGCTTGGTTTTAGTAGTGATAGAAATCAAACCCTTGGATGTGTGCATGCCAAATAGGCACTCTGCCACTGAGCTACACACTCAGAAGTATATACACACACCATCCCATGCTACACACCATCCCATGCTACAAAGTGTGATCCTGTCTCAAAACAAACAAATTAAAATAAATAATACATGGCTTTCTTTACATTGTCCATTCTCTGTATTGGCTTTTGGTCTCCCACTTCAAGTTTCAAGAGTTTCTTCTATATTCAAGGTGTTGAAGCTTTACTGCCATATGGTTTATATTTTTTCTCTCAGCTCGTGTATTAGTCAGAGTTCTCTAGAGTAACAATTTATAGAATGAATTCCCTCTCTCTCCTCTCTCTCTCCCTCTCCATATATAAATGTATAATATATAATATGTTATTATATATTATATATTATTATATTATATTATATATTTTGTTATATATCTATATTAAATATTATATATATCATTTATTGGAATGACTCCGGCTCAGCCAACAATGGCTGGCTGTGAACAGAAAGTTTAAGAATCCAGTAGTTGCTCAGTCCACAAAGAAGTGGGTTCCTAATGCCAGGGAAGGAACAAACTTGCTAGGGAAGGTGAGAGCAAGCAGGCAGAGAGCTAGCTAGCCTTCTTTTTCCACGTCCTTCCTGTGGGTGTGGCCCAAATTAGAAGTAGATCTGCCCACCTCAAAAGATCTAGATTAAAAGTGAGTTTTTGCATTGCAAATGATTTAATTAAAAAAAAAATCACTCGCCAGGCAGTGGTGGCGCACGCCTTTAATCCCAGCACTTGGGAGGAAGAAGCAGGTGTATTTCTGAGTTCGAGGCCAGCCTGGTCTACAGAGTGAGTTCCAAGACAGCCAAGGCTATACTGAGAAACCCTGTCTCGAAAAAACAAAAACAAACAAATAAAAAAAAAATCACTCAAGTGTGCCCAGTTATTTGGGTTTTAGTTAATTCCAGATGTAGTCAAGTTGAGAATCAAGAACAGCCAGCACAGCTTGCCATTCATCTTTCATCCACATTTATCATAGTAGCTACACACACACACACACACACACACACACACACACACACACACAAAATGGGATATATATCATGTATGTCAGCACATGTATATACATATATGTAATTATGTCTGTATGTGTCTTATGTACTTCAAACATGAATTAATAGTGATATTCTAGTATCACATACTTGATTTATTATAGACTTCCCTCCTGGCTTATTTTTTTATTCCAACAGTGAGAACCTACCTCCAACTTTCACCATCCATTTATTTAACTGTTCACTGATACTATACATATATAGCAATAAAACTCTTAGGGCTGGAGAGGTGGTTCACTGGGTAAGGCAGTGGCTACTTTTCCAGAAGACCTGGGTTCATTTCTCAGCACCCACATGGAAGCTCATACCTACCTGTAACTCCAGCTCCAGGGGATCCAGTGCCTTCTTCCGGCCTCTCTGCACATCTGCACATATACCCAATCCACACACACAATTAAAAAATAAATAGGGCTGGAGAGATGGCTCAGCAGTTAAGAGGATTGACTGTTCTTCCAGAGGTCCTGAGTTCAAATCCCAGCAACCACATGGTGGCTCACAACCATCAGTAATGAGATCTGATGCCCTCTCTTCTAGGGTGTCTGAAGACAGCTACAGTGTACTTACATATAATAAATAAATCTTTTAAAAAAAACAAAAAATAAATAATAAAAACAAACAAGCTGTTGAAGCACCTCTGTGTCCTTGGGAAATAGTGGCATTAAACAGTTAAGTGCTTTTGTACAGTTGCTTTTAGCTTTGATCTTGAAGTTTCCACATCAGTTTCTTCTTTTGTTGTTGTTTCGTTTGTATGCTTTTTCCAAGCCCTGTCTGTCCTGGAACTCCTTACATAAATGAGGCTGGACTAAAACTTACAGAGAGAGTAAGAAAAAAAAAAAAACTCACAGAGAATGTACTGCTTCTGAATTCCAAGTGCTGGAATCAAAGGCATGCTCCATCATACCCAGCTTCCCACATCATTTTCTAAATGGCTTGAACCAGCTCATCTTTCCACTTCACCACCCCACTTAGTGAGGTTTTTATTATACATTTTGTAGTAGTTATATTAGACTCACTTCGAATCCAGGTCTTTAGGGTCAGAAGATAAACCTTTAATCCAAATCTTTTGAGGTGAGAAGATCCACCTCTAATCCGCGCTGTGCCTTCTGCTGGCAGCCTATATAAAAGGACATGGAAAAAGGAAGCTTTTCTTCTTTGCCTGCCGCTCTAGCCCTTGCTAGCAAGTCCATTTCTTCACTGGCATCAGAGCCTACTTTGCCAGGAGCCTGCCCAGCTGGAAAGGGTTGAAATGGAACACAGAAATGGATGTAGGTCAAAAGATTGATGATCTCTGGCCTTTTAATTCTCTAACTGTTCTGTGCTTCATTAAGCACTGGAAAACTTAACTCTTATTCACATTATAAACTTAATATGTAATTCTTTGGCAATTAACATATGCTGTATAGCAGCGGGGAATTCAGAAGATTTATGGCTAGTGTTCCTTTTTCTGGCCAGGCAGCCAGAAGCCTTTTGCTGGCCAGGGAGCTCATTAACTCTTTTTGAACCAGAGAGAAAAAGGAAAGGAAAGATGTCACTCACACAGACACATACACACTGGGTGAAGCAGAAAATGGCAGCTTTATTACTTTTAGCCCTTTATATCCTAAGTACAAAAAGTTCTCTATGTAAGAATGAATTGTCTCATAGACAAAAGGGGAGTAACAGAAGGATTTCATTTCCAAGGTTGAATCATTGTTTCATTCTGAAAACCCATAAATTCAAAGCAACAGTTTTTACATGACCTTGTCTTATCACAGTGCACATCTGTGGTTTCATCCTTGGACTAAATACTTTTCTTTGAACACAAATTTGTCCCAAGCCTATTTCTCTCTCTCTCTCTCTCTCTCTCTCT
>NC_045030.1:2179214-2182037 GCF_008632895.1 Mastomys coucha | reverse complement strand
AAAGAGATGGGTGGTGGTGGTGCATGCCTTTGATCCTAGCACTTGGGAGGCAGAGGCAGGCGGATTTCTGAGTTCGAGGCCAGCCTGGTCTGCAGAGTTCCAAGACAGCCAGAGCTATACAGAGAAACCCTGTCTCGAAAAACAAAAACAAACAAACAAAAAAAGTGCATCTTTATGTTGATCTGCAGGATATCTGCTCAATAGGGTGGGCTAGTGCCTGGAGATTACTATATAAATTTAATAATGAGAGGAAAGGCATATCGGCTGCAATAATCAATCCTGAGATGAAGTCTCTTTGGGACCTTGCCTCATAGAACTCACCCACCACAGACCATGCAAAAACAAAAAACAAAAAAACAAAAACAAAAACTCTAGGCCACTGGCAGAGAGGCCACCTGCTAGTCTTAGCCTTTCCTAGATAGCTCCTGACACTACTTTATTGGGATTCCATTGGTACTGAAGATCAGCTGAGACATCCAGCCTCGTGTGTGTGTGTGTGTGTGTGTGTTCTATAAATTATGTTAGTCTAGAGAACTCTGAATAATACAAATTTTGGTACCAGAAATGACTATAAAGCAACAGAAGTATAAGGATAAATACGATAAGTATCTATATAGCTACCCAAGCCTCTCCAGTCACTCCCTCTTCTGGGAGATTGGAGACTACTGAAAGCCTGTGGTATGAACAATTTTACAAACTTAAGGAGACAAATGCATTTGCTTATCCTGATTCACCAGCTGTGAGAGGCAACAGATTTGGTGTCTTTGTATAGAAAAATTTTGACAATTTGTGGGAAAATAACGAAAATGTTGTTGCTGGTCGGTTGCTCCTAGCATCTTTGGATAAACTGACAAAGTAAAAGAATGAACTCCATGATATAATTAACCAACTTCTAGCATCCCAGAATATGGTGAAGGATGACAGTGAACTCAATGACAGAACTGACCAGATGTGCAGTCTAGAGTTTTCTAAGTGTGCCCTGGAAGAGAATCTTTTCTCCAGCAGCCATAGAGCTCAAGTTGTGGAAAATCAAACTCATTATAAGGTTGGCTGAATTACAGTGAAAATTCAAGTCCCAGCCTCAGAGGGAGTCAGCAGTTAGAGCAAGGACATTAATTGGTAAAGAATGGTGTCCAGGCTGGGCAGTGGTGACACATGCCTTTAATCCTAGCACTTGGGAGGCAGAGGCAGGCGGATCTCTAAGTTCGAGGCCAGCCTGGTCTACAGAGTGAGTTCCAGGACAGCCAGGGCTACACAGAGAAACCCTGTCTCGAGGAAAAACAAAAACAAAACAAAAAAAAAGACTTGGTGAAATTGCATTGCTGGAGCAGGTACTCTGTGTAAAACCTAGTCCTCCACAATAGGAAAGCCCAGATGACTGACATGTCCTTCACTAATCCTATATGACACAAATGGGTGACATGGGTATCATCACATTGGAAGACACATCCCTTTTCCTTGTGACAGACATTAGGGTTGGAGACACTGCTGCTCAATTAGAAGAATTAAATGCAATGGCTTAAATTTGGCCTTGAAATAGTAAGAGCCAGGGGGCTGGAGAGATGGCTCAGTGGTTAGGAGCACTGACTGCTCTTCTGAAGATCAAGAGTTCAAATCCCAGCAACCACATGGTGGCTCACAACCATCCGTAATGAGATCAGATGCCCTCTTCTGTTGTGTCTGAAAACAGCTACAGTGTACTTACATATAATAAATAAATAAATCTTAAAAAAAAAATAGTAAGAGCCAGGTGGCAGCACTGAATTGCCAAACGCAAGATGATCTTAGTTATCTTTATGAGCAAAACAATGTTCATGGTGGTCTAACCTGTAATGGTCACCACAGGCAAAGTGAATTTTATGGTGGCATGACTCATATGGACCTTTGGTACTAGCTAATCAATTATGCTACAAAATAGATTAGAAGCCTATTGCATTTTTGTTTGATTTGTGTAAGTGGAAAGATTCTCAAACAAATGAAATTGGATAATGGCAAAAGGGCATCTTGGCCTGTGAACCAATTTCCAGGCATGAGCCAGTTTACAGATGCAGAATCCCTTTAATGAATAGCCAAGTTTCCTCAGAGGAAGGACCTTAATAAGATACCAAAGAGTTTTACTGTTAGCCTTTCCCCAGTCCCTCCCCAGAGGAACCTACAGCCTCTTACAGGGGTGACTGTACACCGGGGGAAAGGATACAATCAGACATTCCAGGGTGTATATTACATACCAGTTCTAAATTGATGAGGATTCCAGGAGGCCCCAAGAAACACTGTAGCTTTCCAGTTAAAGTAGGGGTTTCTGTCCCAGGAACTAAGACACCAACCAAGGAGTACACATGGCTCTAGTTGCATATATAATGGAGGATGACCTTGTCAGGCATCAATGCGAGGAGAGGCCCTTGGTTCTATGAAGGCTCGATAAATGCCCCAGGGTAGGGGAATCAAGGGTGGGGAGGTGGGGGTGGGTGGGTGGGTGAGGAACACCCTCATAGAAGCAGGGGGGTGGGATATGGGGTTTCCAGGGGGGGACTGGGAAAGGGGATAACATTTGAAAGTAAAGAAAATATCCCCCCCAAAAACACCCAAAAATCAAAAAACAAAAATAAAGTAGTGGCTTCTGGGTCAGGTGATTAATGGAATTTTGACTGAAGTCTGATTCACAGTAGATCCAGTGGGTTCCTGACCTCATCCTGTGGGTACTTCCCCCATTCAAGAATGTATAATTGGGCCAGACAGTGGTGGCACATGCCTTTAATTTCAGCACTTGGGAGGCAGAGGCAGGAGGATTTCTGAGTTTGAGGCCAGCCTGGTCTACAGAGTGAG
>NC_045030.1:2176514-2178098 GCF_008632895.1 Mastomys coucha | reverse complement strand
AAGAGGAGAGATGGTGAAACATTAACGTTGGGGATTGTTGTTTTGTGACTTTTCTACAAGTTTGAAATTATCTTAAAATAAAGGTGTTAAAACCTAGTGCAGCCCAGTGAGATCCTGTTTGCCGGGCCCCTGGGTTCCATCCCTAGTGTTTGTACACAGAGAGACACACACAAGAATTTTGCATCTAGGGCCCAGGGAGAAAAATTAGCTTTCTTGTAATGGCTTTCTCTGTGCTTGGGGCAGACTAATGCTAGTCTTTTAGAATGAGTCAGGAACTATCTTCATGTCTTCAATTCTCTGGAAGAGTTTGTCTAGAATTGGTCTTATGTTTCCCTTAAGGTAGAATTCTCTGCCTCCTCCCTACTTCTCCCCACAGACATATTGTGTCTTTTAAAGAATTTGCTATCAGAACTTTTGGCATACTAGAAAGTCCCAGACTCCAGGGAAGCAAGAGGCCCCCAGGACCCAATGGTGATAACTTTGGCTGAAATACCCAACAAAAGGGAGATACAATCTGTAGAGACCACCTCCAGTGGATAGGCACAGTTCCTATTTGAGGGATGGGGCCCCACACACATCTTAAAATCTTTAGCCCAGAAATGTTCCTGTCCAAAGGAAAGATAGGGACAAAAAATGAAACAGAGACTGAAGGAAAGGTCATCCAGAGACTGCCCCACCTAGGAATCCATCCCATCTGCAGACACCAAACCCAGACAGTATTGTAGATGCCAAGAAGTGCTTGCTGACAGGAACCTTGTATGGGTGTTCCCTGAGAGATTCTACCAGTACCTGACCAATACAGATGCAGATACTCACAGCCAACTATTGGACTGAGAACAGGGACCCCAATGTAGGAGTTAGGTGAAGGACTGAAGGAGCTGAGGGGGATTGAAACCCCATAGGAAGAACAATATCAGCTAACTAGTACCCTCAGAGCTCCTGGAGACTAAACCACCAACCAGAGAGTACACATGATGGGACTCATGGCTCCAGATACATATGTAGCAGAAGGTGGCCTTATCTGGTATCAATGGAAAGGAGGCCCTTGGTCCTGTGGAGGCTTGATATCTCAGCATAAGGGGATGCTAGAGTGGTGAGGCAGGAGTGGGTGAGTGGGTGGAGGAAAAAAAAGAACTTTTGGCATGAAGCTGTTCAAAACCATTGTCCTCCCTTTTATCAGCTAGCATATATTAATTGTATATAATAATGGGTTTCATTAAGACATTTGCATACATGTCTATATTTTAATCATATTCATCTCCAGATCCTCCCTGTCCTCCTCCTCCTCCCACATACCTTCTCCTCAAGCAGTCCCCCTTTTTCTTTTCTTTTCTTTTTTTTGGTTTTTTGAGACAGGGTTTCTCTGAGTAGCCCTGGCTGTCCTGGAACTCACTTTGTAGACCAGGCTGGCCTTGAACTCAGAAATCCACCTGCCTCTGCCTCCCAAGTGCTGGGATTAAAGGCGTGCGCCACCACCGCCCGGCTCCCCTTTTTCTTTTCAAGTATTTTTTTTTGTGACCCAGTGAATTAGCATGGGGGAGGGGTTATTTACAGAAGCATGAGTCCCTTATCAGCGGCCACCAC
>NC_045030.1:2175370-2176504 GCF_008632895.1 Mastomys coucha | reverse complement strand
GGCATGTGCCTTTCATTGGCAAACAGATCTCTGAGTTTGATGCCAGCCTGGTCTACAAAGTGAATTCCAGGACTGCCAGGGCTACACAGAGAAACCAGGTCTCAGAAAAACCAAACCAAATCAACAACAAAAATCAACCCCCCAAAAATGCAACCCTGTGTGTACAGGAGCTGAAGAGTTGCCTCAGCTGTTAAGAACAATTGTTGCTCTTGCACAGGACCAGGTTTTATGCCCAGCACCCACATGGCAGCTTACACCTGCCTATAACTTCCATCCCAGGGGATCTGATGCCTGATCCACTGACCTCAGAGAGCCCCAGGCATGCACATGTTGCATATATATACATGCAGGCAAACCTCTCATACACATAAAATAATAAATAAATAGCTGGGTGTGGCAACATATGTCTTTAATCCAGCATTCTGGAGGCAGAGGCAGACAGATCTTGTGAGTTTGAGGCCAGCTTGGTCTACATAGTGAATCACAGGACAGCCAAGAGTACATAGTGAGAGACTCTGTCTCAAAAAATTATTGTGTATGTCTAACAAAAATTGGCATTTTTATCATTTTTGAATGAGAAATTCAGAAGCATTAATTAATTACTTTTGCAGTGCTTAGCCACCGATACTATATATTTTCTGAATTCTCTTTTATCATCCCAAACAGAAACTGTACCCTGAAAATAATAATCTATTATCCTGTAGGGCTAGAGAGATGGCTCAATGGTTACAAGCACTAACTGCTCTTCCAGAGGACCCGGGTTCAATTCCCAGCATCCACATGGCAGTTTACAACTGCCTGTAAGATCTGATGCTCTCATACAGTCATACATGTAGGCAAAACACCAATGCACATAAAATATCTATTGTTCTGAACTTCCCAGCCTCTGGTAATATCTATTGTACTTTCTCTGTAAATTGCATAGTCTAGCTACCACATATAAGTGAGTTATACAGTATTATGTCCTGTGTCTGGGTCATATCACTTGGCATAACTGTCTGTTTTGACTGTGAGCTACAGCCTTTAATGGCTAAGTTATCCCTCGAGCTTGAGTCCTTATATTTTAGAATGTATTCTTCTACGTGTTTTTTTTTGTTTTTGTTTTTGTTTTTGTTTTTGTTTTGTTTTTCGAGA
>NC_045030.1:2170193-2174264 GCF_008632895.1 Mastomys coucha | reverse complement strand
CAGAAATCCTCCTGCCTCTGCCTCCCAAGTGCTGGGATTAAAGGCGTGCGCCACCACTGCCCGGCTAGCAAGTGCTTTTAACATTGTATTGAGCCGTCATCTTCCACCCACTGTGGATTTGAGACAAAAATCTCAACTCCCTTGAACATATGGAGACCTTCCTTGGGCATGCCTAATTGGTGCGGGACACCCCTATTCCTGCTTCAGCCCCCTAAGCACTGGGTTTCTTCTCATGTGGAGAAGATGCAGTAACCAGGACTGTCCACTTTACAGGGACCAGTCTGGTGGTGATGCTAAGGACTAAGTCTGATGCTTGTCCTGTTGATCAGTATGTTGAAGAATCATCAGGAAGATATTTCTCCCAGCCTTGAAGTGATGAGCCAGGTGTGTAATTGCACCCCTCAGGAGGCAGAGGATCCAGAGTTCTAAGTCAGCTTGGACTACTTGAGACTTTGTCTTAAAAAAAAAAAAATAGGGCTGGAGAGATGGATGGCTTAGTGGTTAAGAGTACCAACTGCTCTTCCAGAGGTCCCGAGTTCAATTCCCAGCAACCACATGGTGGCTCACAACCATTTGTAATGGGATCTGATGCCCTCTTCTAGTGTATCTGAAGAGAGCGATGGTGTACTCATATGCATAGAATAAATCTTAAAAAAAAAAAAAGCCACATACGTGTACTTTCATTTACACGCCCCAAATTGCCAAACTAATGTGCTTCCCTATTTTTATTTTTTATTTTTGTTGAGATGGGTCTGTATAACCTAGACTGCCCTGCTCCCACCAGCAGATTTATTTGTTTACTTATTTATGTCTTTGTTTTATCCACGAGCTTGAATACCTTTTGTTGAATACCTCACATACTTTATCAGTGAGCCTGCAAGGCTGTGGACATGGCTGAGTGTTGGAGGGCTAGCTAGCTGAGTCTCCAACTCCAGCCCCTGTAAGGAAGAGTCTTTCTCTCTGCACAAGGCATTCCGCCGTGGCCCGCTTACAGGCTGCCTGTCTGCAGAAGGTACTGCTACTCTGAACAGCAAATGAGAGGAAACAGGCACACAGAGTAATCCCCGCAGGGAAATCAGCTGGGGGGGTGGAGCACAGCCATTCAAGCAGATCCACAGCAGGCCCTCAGGAAGGCTCATTGCATTCGCTTGCAGGTGGTTTCCCTCCGGGCTCTCATTCTATCTAAAAATTCTCTATCTGGTCCTCTGAAACCTGTTCTATTTTTTTTTCTAGAATTGTGATTTCTCCTGACCCACAGGGGCCATGTTCATTGCACCATCAAAAACAAGAACAGGAGACTCGATGCCAAAGTTAAAAGCGCATCAAACACGCCTAGCATTTATTATTTTAGTCAAACCTACAGACCCCTCAGTAAACCCTCCTTGGGGCCTGGTCCCAGCAATTTAAAGCTGAAGACCTTGGGTGTAGGTGGCAGGGAATGGGACTAGGTGGGGACTGGCTCTGAAACAGGGGTAGTCCCCCAAATGGAGAATGGTGTGGATGGAACAGAGGTCAGGGTAGACCTAGCTTCTGAGTGGGTGGGTTCAATAAAAATATCCATAAATCAGGAATACATTATACCTTTGCCACCATTCCTCCAGGCCCCTGCCTTTTAGGGGAGACTTTTATGTTCTCCTGGGCTGGCAAAGAACATGGACATGCCACTTCTTTACCATTTTCTACAAGGTAAAGGGAAATATTGGGGTGCCTAGACTGGGTGCACACTAATCCCTATCATCTCCCCAAACTGGCTCTCAAGGCAGAAAAGGCAAGATCGTCCCAAGGGTGAGGGTCTAAAAGTCTCACTTGATCTAGATCTAGAGTGTCAATTCACAAGATTTCAAATTCTGTTCCCTTCTCCAAGAATAAGGTCAGCACAGAGCCCCCACAGTTCAGGTCCCAGGTTGGTCCCAGGTTAAGGCAGGGAGCTTAGGAAATGATCCTCCCTGCTGAATGGAATGCTTGCATGGTGTGCTGCTAAGGTTCAGGGCTGGGGCCTCTACATGGGAGATCAGAGCCTAGCAATTCCTCCATACCTGAAATACCTGTGCTGAGCTTTTCCTATAGAGAAGGGATGGGTCCCAGGGAAACAGGCTGGAGGATCACACCCTTCTGTTCCTTGCCAGAACAAGTCAGGGGGCATAAGGAAGCGGGATTAACCCTCCAGGGGTGGGACACTATTTTTATTTTTCTTCTTCCAGTGCCAGGAAAAGCTGCACTGGCAATTCCCAGAGAAGGAACTGGCATCCTGGCATCTCCTTTCCTTCGGAGACCTGTTTATAAGAGTCCCTAGTGGTCAGGGGCATACCCTTATTCTGCCTCCTTCAATCACCTAGGCAGGAGTAGGACCAGGGGTGAGGGGTAAGGCTATGATGCTCAAGTGATGAACTGAGTTTTCCCAGCTCTCTCCTGCTTCTCCCTCACAAATACCTGTACAGGGCAGTTCCTCTGGAAAAGGGGCAGGGCCTCACCTGATTTCTCCTCCTTGCCTATTACAGGGTTGGGGCCTGACTACAACTCCTCTTCCCCCAGATTTCCTGGACAGGACAGTCTCACAGGAGGGTAGGGAAAAAGGCAGGGTCTCATCCAGGCTTGTCCTCCTTCCCTGGGTGGGGAAGTCCAAGGGGAGGAGTGAGGCCTGATCAGGACTCCTCTTCCATGCTGAAGCTGCTGCGACGGCTGCTGGCCTTGGAAACAGCCGGGGATACTGAAGAAAGCAGGGGGTCAGAAGCAGCTCGTAATGGGGACAGGGCACCCCCTGACAGTCCTCCCACCATCCCCTCCTCCTCCATCAGAATGTCCTCTAGCCCTAGGTGGAAGGGGTCCCCCAGGTCCCCTAAGTGGTCACTGGGGAAGTGCAGGTCCAGAAGGGCATCCGAAGGTGGTGCTGGAGGCTGTTGAGGAGCGTTCTGAGCAGATTCCCCTGATACATGAAACGTTGTGCTTGGCCTGCCTTCCTCCTCAATGTCTAGCTGTTCTGGCTTGAGGCTGTCAGAGACCGAACTCGTGGCTAGGGAGAGCAGTCCTGGGTTGGGAGGTACCGGCAGACCATGGATCTGGGCCTGCAGTTCTAGTTCCTGTAAAAACAAAAGGGGTGGGTACAAAGTAAGATGGGGTTCAAAGACCCTCACAGGTAGAAGAGTGTCTTTACTGAAAGGCCAGGCTAAGCCGGGCGGTGGTGGCGCACGCCTTTAATCCTAGCACTTGGGAGGCAGAGGCAGGCGGATTTCCGAGTTCGAGGCCAGCCTGGTCTACAGAGTGAGTACCGGGACAGCCGGGGCTACAGAGAGAAACCCTGTCTCAAAAAACCAAAAAAAAAAAAAAAAAAAAAAAAAAAAAAAAAAAAGAAAGGCCAGGCTACTAGGTTCCAATGCAGCTTCTGGCCCTTACAACTTGCCAAATTTCATGCTTAGTCTCTGAGCCCCAGAGTTCCACTCTGTAAAACCATACAATAATGGTGGGTTCTCTTATATGGCTATTTCTGGGAATTAAGTGAGTCAATGGGCATACAGCTCTTGTTACAGCACATGAGTCAACATATATGCCAGGCACATTAGACAGCTGTTTATTTGGAGAATCTCTCTTTCTTTTTCCCCCCTTAGACAGGGTTTCTCTGTGTATCCCTGTCTGGCCTTGAGCTCAAGAGATCTGTCTTCCTCTGCCTCCCTGGAATTAAAAGATGCCATGCCTGGATGAGACTCTTTTTTTTAAATTTATTTTTTATTTAATTTATTCACATGAGTACACTGTCACTGTCTTCAGACACACTAGAAGAGGGCATCGGATTCCATTACAGATGGTCTTGAGCTATCATGTGGTTGCTGGGAATTGAACTCAGGACCTCTGGAAGAACAGTCAGTGCTCTTAACCACTGAGCCATCTCCCCAGGCCCGAGACTCTTTTTTTTAATATTTATTTTTTTGTGTATTGGTGTATTTGCATCATGTGTATAGTGCCTGTGGAGGCCAGAAGAGGGCGTCAGACCCCCTGGAACTGAAGTTACAGAGTGTAGTGAGCAGCCCTGTGGGTGCTTTAAAAAAAAAAAAGTACTCACCGGGTGGTGGTGGCGGC
>NC_045030.1:2157174-2169535 GCF_008632895.1 Mastomys coucha | reverse complement strand
GGCCTCGAACTCAGAAATCCGCCTGCCTCTGCCTCCCAAGTGCTGGGATTAAAGGCATGTCCCACCACTGCCTGGCTAAGTCTAATTTTTAAAGGCAGAGTCTGGTCCTGGCCCTTCAACTCACAGATTCACCAGCCTCTGCCTCCTGAATGGTAGGATTAAAAGTGCAGTAGAGAACCACCATGCCAGGTATCCTAACTATTCTTGTTAATAGTGTGCTAATTATTTATCTCATCATCATTTGAATTGGGTTGCCTAAAGGGAAAATCAGTCAGCTCTTTGTCAGCCTCTACCTGCAGAAGTGCCAGTCACCCTCCCAATTTTCTCCCCTCAAACCTGAATTCGGAGCTGCAGGCTTCGGTTGGCTTGTTCCAGGGACCGCTGCCGGCTCTCCAGGTCTTTGGAGCGTTGCTGTTCCTTCTGTAATTTGCGGATATAATCCACAGATGCCTTCAGGATGGTGCCCTTGTTCCAGCGCATCTCCCTGTGGGGCCCAAGAAGGAGGAAAGATCGAGTGCTGCACATGACATCTCTCAGGAGGGACTGTACCAGGAATACCTGACCACTTGTCAGAATTTGAGGTAAATCAAAGGGTTAGAGTGCTTACAATAAACCCTATGCTTGCAATCCTCCAGTGGTGGCCATTTTCTCTCCAAACCTGGAAGCCTTCTTGACCCTTTTTGGCCATAGCTAAGGCTGGCCTCTCAAGTGTTAACAAAGGGAACTATTTTCATCTCCAGCCCCGTACTCGGATATAACCCTGCACCTAGAGCGCTTTCCCTCCACCACATAGCCTCCTCGATCTTGCCCATTCCTGTCTGTGCTGGGAATAAACATGGTAGGCAACCACTGTGGCTCAGCTACACACAGAGCTCCACCACCTTTTCAGCTCTCTATTCAAGTGTCTCCTTGTCAGATGAGGCCTGCTCAGCCCTACTCTGCTCGCTGCAGCCACCTTCACTATCCCAACATCCAACCATCTTTCTTCTGTGTATGGGTGTTTGGCCTGCATGTATGTGTATGCACCAACAGCACCTGCCTGATGCCCATGGAGGCCAGAAAAGGGTATCAGATGCCTTGGAACTGGAACCAAACCCGGGTCTTCTTAACTGCTGAGCGCGCTCTTCAGTTCCCCTGTGTCCTTTTGTTTTGAGGCCGTCCTCAGACTCTAGATTCTCCTGCCTCAGACTGCTGAGTGCTGGGCTAATAGGCATACACCACCATGGCCAGTTCCCTTCTCTTCCTTATGTTCCACAACCCTCATTAGAAAGGAATGTCATGGATTTTCTTTGTCTTAACTGAGCTGCCCCAATTAAAGGCATCAGATCCAAAGGACAATGGTATTTTTCCTGTTGTTCCGTCTGGTATCCTCAGCGCCTAGCAGAGTACCTGGTACAAAGCAAAGGCCCAATAACTGAACCTTGAGTATGCAAAAGAAGTACGAAATGAACAGAACACTTGTGTTTATGTTCCATAGGGTGCAGATAGGACAGATGAACTAACACTGTGGATTCAAAGTCAGAGGGTCTACAGTCCCCCAGCTAAGAAAGACAGACAGCTCTTTTCGGGGGGGGGAGGTATTATTTTTTTGATGCAGAGTCTCACTCTGTAGCCCAGGATAGCCTAGAGCTCACTATATAGCCCAGGCTGGTCTTGAACTCATGGCAATCCTCCTGCCCCAGCCTCCCCAAAGTTGGGAGTACAGGTATGAGCCTCAGCATCTGGCTCAGAGAACTTTTGTCTGGGCAAGACTACATGGCAGACACACCAAGGAACAACTTTCCTGGTCCAGGGTGCTCGTTCCACCTCCCATTGGCCTGGGGTCCCCAGCCCAGACTCACGGATCATTGGACTTGGGGATGAGGGTGCCCAGCTCTTTGATCCTATCGTTAATGTTGAATCGCCTGCGTCGTTCAACTTTCAAGAGAGGGGGAGAAAAAGAGAGTAGGAAAGAGTCATCAACGGGTGAAGGAAGAAAGAGGAGCAGGGGTGCTGGGAGGCTCCCCGTGGAAGGCGGCCCTTGAAGCAAGGAGCACGGCAGGGCTGTGTGGCAGGTGGGCAAGTGCGCCTGCTCTGGGGCTTACTTAGGTTGTGATTGTCTTTCTTCTGTCGCTCCTTCAAAAGGGCCTTTGCCTCGGTTTCTGGAAGAGAGTGAGGGTGGATATCAGGGCTTCTGAGTATAGGAAGCAGAGTCCCTACAGATGCAGAGGTAGGGGCTAGTGGGAGAGGGACAGAAACGGAGACGTTTTTAAGAGATGGGGTCTTGCTTTCTCGTCCAGGCTGGCCTTGAACACCTGACTTAAGCCATCCTCCTTGACAGTCTCCAAATTAGCTGCAACTACAAAGTCTGGCCACAGAGCCAGACTCGAGAGTGATTTCTTTTTAAAAACTAGATTTATTTTTATTTTCTGTTTATGGAGGTTTTGCCTTCATGTGCAAATGCACACCCCGAGCATGCCCAGCACTCAAGGAACTCAGAAGAGGGCACTGGATCCCCTGGAACTTGAATTACAGATGGTTGTGAGCCACCATGTGGATGCTGGGAATTGAACCCAGGACCTCTGGAAGAGCAGCCAGTGCTCTTAAACCTCTGAGCCATCTCTCCAACCCTGTTGTCATCTTCTTCTTTTTCTTCATCTTCTTTTGATGCTTCTGTTTCCCCTCCTCCTCCTCCTCCTCCTTCTTCTTCCTCTTTTTCCTTCTTCTTCTTTTTTTAAAGACAGGGCCTCAATATATAGCCCGTACTATCTTCCAAGTGCTCGGACTACAATCATGCACCAGCATATTTTTGTTGACTATTTTAAAAAATGTCTTGAGCCAGGCATGGTAGCTCATGCCTATAATCCCAGCATTGTAAGGAGAGGCAGGAAGATTGCTCCAAGTTCAATGCCAGCCTGGGTTATATAGGGAGTTCCAGAGCTGGGCATTTGTGCACAGCTCTGTAGTTTCAGCACTCGGGAGGCCCAGGCAAGAGGGCTGCTGGGAATGAGGTCAGCCTAGGCTACAGAGTGAAACTGTCTCAAAAAAATAAATAAAACGGCTCTCTTTGCTACTTTTTAAAATGAAACTGGGGTGGCACAGGCCTTCTGTTACATCCAAGATAAGAGGAAGTCAGAGAAAACAAGGTGAAAGTAGACCAAGAGCCATGAGATAAAAACAAAACAAAACAAAAAACAAAAAAAGGAAAGCAGTTGCCTTTGTTTCTCTTCTCTGTCGTGCTTGGGATCGAGTGTACTGTCTTGCAGACTACCCTCCCAGCCCCAGCCTCAACCCATTTCTGAAAAGTTCAAACCCCTTCCCTAGAACTGGATCTAGCTCCAGCTCTGGCTGTGACAGGGCAGGACAGGGTGGGATAGGGTGGGATAAAGGGCCAAGACCTTACTTAGCACTTACCGGAGATCTCCCGTTTGATGTTAGGCAGTTCAGCTGGACAGGAATTGCTGACAGTGATGGCTGGGGTGGCCACTCCCTGACTGCTGTACACATCGAGTAGATTTCCTGACACAGGGAGCTGTAGACAGCAAAGGCACAGAACAGCCTCCTCAAATTTAGGCTCCTGACCCTCACATATTAAAAGCTAGCACCCTCTAAGGCAAGGTCTGGGGAATTCCTATCTCAGTGGCCTCTGAAGCCCTCCTCCAAAACTCCAAGGCTGGCTCTGAGAAGAAATATGCTGGAAAACTCCCAATCGTCAGGTTCTCTGTCAGTTCTGATCTGACATTCCAGGCCATTAGCTATTTCCAGCCTAGCATTCCAAACCAGCATTCTTGGAACACTCCAACTCAAACTTTTCAGACCTTGGTAAATTATCATGGCAACAAGCCATCCAAAATCTGGCTTTCTGGAGAGTTGCAGCCCAATCCACAGCCTTTTAAGTGTGATCCCTCCTTTAAAACCCATGAGCTCCTACCGGTCATTTACCAAGGTCTTGACTCTAGGTCTACCCACACGTTCTGCTATCTCAGAATCTCTAGTCCAACTCTTCCCCAGCTACTGCTGCTTTTCTACCAGCCTAGTTTTTGTCTCGCTCTCTTCCTATCCTAGACACAGTCTGGTACAATACACTCACATGGAAGTGCACCCGGTCCTAGCCCTTGACAAGCTGCCATACACTGAAATCTCTCAGAAACTCTAGTTGTGTCCAAACCCATGAAAAGTTATGATGAAGTGGACTTTTTTGTGTGTGTGGCACTGAGGACAGAACCTAGGACCTCAGCCACATGAGGCAAGCACTCGTCTCAGCTACATCCCCAGCCCCTAACTACTACCATTTTTATATAAGGTTCTAGTCTCTTGGGATGTTGGGAAAGCTATGAGATAATTTGCCAAAGGAAGTGATAAGGGTTCTCTGAATGTTTCAGAATCAGACTGTTATAACAGCAGATCTATTGTTCTGGAAAGTCACAGCCATTTTTCTTTACAAGGATTGAGCCTCTTAGCCCAATTCATTGTAAGGGACCTGGCACATTCCAAATAGCTCAAGGTCCAACGACTTGTTATACAGAACTCAAGCTTTTTGGTTCCAATCACTACACGGCAGTACCTGAATCTCCTGGGATGTTGAAACCACTACATGAATTCCACTTCTTGGTACTTAGCAGAGCACAGCCCAAGAGCCCAGGTAATAATAATATGTCTATAAACTCCCCATATTATATATCCTTAAGTCTACCAGGGCCACCTCTCCATGAAGTCTATCAGAGGCCTGAGGGCAGTGGTGACCTAAGCCCCATTCTCAATATAAGGCCTTTCTTTCTATCTTAGTACAATGCATGGCAAGGATCGCTCATATACACACAGCCAATGCGGTTGTGGTCTTAGTGACAGACGAATGCCATAATTTTCAGACCACCTCCCTTCTTAGGGCCTCACCGTGCTGGGGAGCTGCAGCCCTGCAGTGCCTCCTGGAAGATAGCTGAGCATCTCATCGTTGTAACTGGACTCCAGGCTGATGATCTCATCAATGACATCATCAATCTGGGGGAAGAAGTAAATACTGTACAGGGTTAGAAGAACTGGAAGGGGAGGCTGGGGGTGGGAGTAGCTTAATGGTAGAGTGCTGGCCCAGCATGGGCAAGGCCCTAGGTTCTATTCCCAGCATCTCAGGCATTCACACACACTCAAACAAAACAATAACAAACAACTGAACGAAGGGCCTAAGGGGAGGTTATCTACAGCCTCTTACCTCCTTTTCTGAGCTGGACCCGATGGTGAGCAGTGCCATGGGGCTGTTAGGAGCACTTCCTGTAGGGCCGGTGGCATGAGCAGTTTCAGGGGCAGGAAGTGGCTGGGCACTGGAAGGCCCTGGTGGTTGGGTGAGGGCCTGGGAAGCCAGCTTGGGCCCAAGGGTGGTAGACAAGTACTGTTTCACCTGCTGCCGGCGAGCTTGCTGCAGGTGGTAGCGGGTAGGGTTCTCTAGGTGGGTCTGAACCTGTGAGATAAAAGATCATGCGGAAGGAGAGGCGTGAAAGAGCTCAGAGAAGGAACTCTGAGCCCCAGCCTGTAACTCAACTATGTTTAGGCTCATGTAGACCAACAGGGCCTGAAATTTGAAAACATTGCAAAAATATTAGTGGATCTCCCCAAGACCCTAAACTTCTCTTCCCAGAAATCCTTTAGAGCCTCCAAAATCTACCAAGGGCTAAATTCTGTCAGTTTCTAGATCACCTTGTCAGAGTCCTCAGGGCTCCCTGCTGCGTCTCTGACACCACCCAACAGAACCAGGAACTAAAACCACAAATGCCTTCCCTAGCCAGGCAATAGTGGCACACGCCTTTAATCCCAGCACTTGGGAGGCAGAGGCAGGCAGATTTCTGAGTTTGAGGCCAGCCTGGTCTACAGAGTGAGTTCCAGGACAGCCAGGGCTATACAGAGAAACCGTGTCTTGAAAAACAAAAAACAAAAAACAAACAAAACAAAACAAAACAAAAAGCCTTCCCTAGACATCCCAATGGCCAAAATATTCTTCACAGGTCCAGAAGAAAGCCTAAGAAACCATAAACACCCAAGGCACAACGGCAGACCATTTAAGTACTATCATGACTGTCCTTAGAACCACAGGGATCCTGTCCAAAAGCCATGAGGACCCTGGGTGACCCCTTAGCTCCTATGAGTCACTGGGTCCCAGGGCTTCTGGATCTGTCCTTACCTTGAGTACCTCCCTGGGCACCTGAGCAGGGGGTGGACGACTCAATGTGTGGCCACCAGCAGACACGCCAATCACAGAGATGGCTGGTGAAGGGGGCGCAGGACTGGGGAAGGGAGCAGCTGCTGCCTGTTCCCGCCGCTCACGCCTCTCCTGTTCTTGTGCCTGGGCCCTCATAAGCTGCTGACGCAGCAAGACCCTTGATGAAGATGATGACATGGCAGGGGTCCGGGAGCCCCCTGCAGAAGACGATGCAGAGAGTGTAGCTGGGGTGGTCGTTGTGGCCTGCAGTGATATTGGGAGGCTGTAGAATGGGAAATATGGGGCCACAGGTAAGCTACAAGTCTCTTTCCAAACCTAAGGGTCACAGTGGCCTGGCCTACATCCAGAAGCAGTCTTGTTCTCAGTGTTCCGAGACCACAGTGTGTGGGTAGGAGACAGGTCTGGATATGGGCCTCAGGAGACGCTGGGACCAGACAGTTCCATCACTCAAAGGTCACAGTCTGGCCAACTCCTCCAGGGGAAATAAGATTGTAGCCTTTGGCCTTAATGGTAAAGCCTCCGTTTGAGCAGGTTCACATAGTGACTAGATGCTGGCCTCTAAGAAGAAGAGTTTTTTTCTTACTAAAAACCTAAGCTCGGGTGGAACTGAAGCTGCCCAGTGAAACGTGAACACAGAAGGTTGCTAAGCCTAATCTGGAGCTCCTGGAAGTGGGCATCAGGCTCCAGAGGAACCCCAGACTCCATTTCCTCCCTGCCCAAGGCTCTGCTGCCAGGAGCTAGTTAGTCTAGAAAATCTCGGAGGTTTCACAATCCTCTCTTCCTGCCCCCCTTCCAGGTCCC
This sequence comes from Mastomys coucha, assembly GCF_008632895.1. Taxonomy (NCBI): domain Eukaryota; kingdom Metazoa; phylum Chordata; class Mammalia; order Rodentia; family Muridae; genus Mastomys; species Mastomys coucha. The sequence goes on along the minus strand of NC_045030.1, from coordinate 2,162,547 downwards.
CTCCCCTCTCAGAGCCCAGGCCGATGACTCAGCACATTTAGGCTTCCACCCACTAGCCTGGCCGCTCTAGAGTCTCGGGAGGGTGGGTTTGCCAGGTGTGCAGAGGGCTGAGCAGGGGCTGCATGGCCTCACCCACAGAAGGGCGGGAGTTTAGGAAGGCCACGCCTGTCTGAGTAGTCAGGTTTGTGAGATCTGTACAATGAATTCTAGTAGGGAGATAAGGCAGGCCAGAGATGCACTGACTTATTCACCTGCTGTCCTCCTCCTGTGCCTATAATTTCAGCTCGGGGAAAATATAGCCTATAGAGAAGGGGAGAATGGGTTTGGGTGGGCTGGGGGGGGGGTCCCTGGCCATTGAGTAGGGAGAAAGACTGGGAGCAGGATCAGTTAGGCCAGTCCTACCTGGAACGGAGGGGTAGGGGTTGGCTTTTGAGCTCGTAGAAGCTGTCAGGATCAAGGATGTTTTCTAACTCAATGTCAGCAACAATCCCGGATTCCGGAAGCAAAGAATTCAGGCTGAGGGTGGGAGGGAGGAAGGAGTAGTGATCAGTGACTGCCGGGAGCTCTAAATACCCTCCCTTCCCCAGACACCGAGGCGGGCTCATGTCCAGAAGGGCACTGCCACAACCAAGTCCCATATCCTTTCCCTCTCCCTACCCCATACTGCTTGCTACACACAGGCCCTTAAGGGTCAGAACAATAGAAAGGCCTGGACTCCAGTCCCTTGAACCTTCGCAGCAACCAGGGATTAAGGAGGGGGCGGGGGTGGAAGCGCCACACAAGAGGACTTTGGGAATAACAATTCACTTTGAATAAGGATTCCGGGCTGCTTTGCATTCAGAGTTCTCCCAGCCCCCACACCCCCTACTGTTTTGCCCACAGCTGAATGTGGAGCCACGTCTGTATACATGCACACAGAGCACCCATCAGCCCAACACTCCATTGTAGTAACACCAACTGAAGGCATCACAAAGAGACCTGGGCTCCCTGGTTCACTTTGCATCAAGAGTTACCACTTTGCAAATGAGTTCTTCCAGCCCCAGCCAGAGTTCATAGGCCACTGGTGCCCAGCCAAATATAAGAATGGAACTAGGAAAGGCTCCCGTCACTCCTCCAGTGAGCAACTTCAAAAGAACCTGAGTGCACACCTGCCTTGCAGGAGGAGCATCTTTCTTAGCTAGGAGAAACTGCCCAACCTCCTCCTCCTCCTACTTTGTCCACGGATCAAAACACACACCGCAGTAACAATATCCACTTGCACACAAAACAAGCCATACCTCACATGAAGGAAGAAGGCTGAGGTCAACCTAGACTATATACAGAGCCAGCATCTCTAATTATATATATGAAAGCAACACAACCCACAGGAACTGGGACTTGCACTACATCAACCCTCCTTTCAACTGTGCCCATTAGTGTGATGATCAAGGCTGTTATAAGCAATCCAAGATAGTTCTGCTCAGTCCTCCCTGGTAGGGATAAAGGACCAACGGCAAAACATGCCCGAGGGTGAATATATATCCTTGCTAGAGGTGTATAGCTCCGTGGTACAGCTCTTGTCTAGCAAGTGTGAAGCCCTGCGAAGCCCTGGGTTCCACCCACCGCATCCCCAAATAATATGCACCCTTGAATTAGTCAAGTTTAGAATCCACTAAGCTTGTGACTCTGCTTAGTAAAGTCTCTCCCCTCCCCAACGATGGTCTCCCTTCCTCTCTTTGCCCACAGATGGGACTCTAAAGCCACCCAGGAAGTTGGGAAGAGGAAGCTCTGAGAGTAGCTGAGTTCAGCACAGTCCCTGGCAAAAAGGAGGCAGCCCCCTCCCATACTCACACACCACTGCACGGAAGTTGAAAAAGATGGGTGCTGGAGAGGGCAGGGCAATGGACAAGGAAGGGCTGGAGCTTCAAAGCAAGGCTGATGGAGGTGAGTGGAGCAGAAAAGGAGAGACCGAGGACCCACCCAGACAGGGATGGTGCAATCGGTACTCACTCGAGCTCTAGAGACTGATTCAAGATTGCACCCGGGAACTGAGAGACAGGCTGGGAGGGCGAAATAAAAGGAAGAGGGGGTGTGTGGGTAGGCAGTGGGCAGGGCCGGCCTCAAGGCTAGGGCGAGTGGCAACAGAACCAAGACCCTCCTCTGGGTTTCCATAAAAGGCTCAAAGCCTCCCCACCACAACCTCCTCCACGCCTAAAAAGTGAACTGTATCTTTCCAGTCTGCCCTGCCTCCTCACATTTAAGCACCCATTGGATAAGACAAGACGGCTTTCCACTATCTATCTCGGCCTTTCTGTACAGACGCCGGGTGAGCTGGGTAGCAGCAGTGAACTGATTAGGCCCATCAAGTTGCTTCGCTCGATTATTCACACACACTCCCTCCCGGCATATCGGAAACCTCCCCCTAACTCCTCTAGATTCGTGCTATTCCCAAACACAGCACTGGCTATTGAGAATCACTAGGTGCCCCAAATAACACCTCTGCCTCCCAGGATTCTTTTTTCCCCCGCGCTGAAAGGGGGAAAAAAATCCTAGGATTTCCTTAAAATCAGTGCCCACCTGACAGTGTGCCCCCATATTCATCCCTCCGCGACCGACTCAACAATCCCCAATTCAGCTTCTAATCAGTTTCCCAAGTTCAACTACAGCAAACCAGTTTCTGTATACTCCACAATCTGCCCCGCTAGACCCAGCAAAGAGCCCCCCAAAGATGACTGCCCTCTTCAGCGCACTCCCACTACTCCGGTAAGCTTCTATCTAAGCAGCTCAGTACCAGATTTCTGAGGTGCCCACCCAAGATGGGCACTTCGACGTCCTTTAAGCCTAGGCCAAGAGTCTCCAATCCCAGTCCAGGACCCCCAGTGTCCTGAGATGAGTCCCTGGGGAACCTCAGTTGTCACTCCCGGCCCCAGAGGTGGCCCCGCACCTGAGCAGCTGGGCCGAGTCAGCTGGCCTGCGCTCTTCCAACAGCAGGAACACTGCTCGAGGGCCCTCCGCGCTGGCCTCTACGCCGTCCCGAGCTGGCTCGGCTGCATGAGACATGACGCCTGGCTCTGGGCGAGCCCTGCCAGGCCGGTCGGGCCTTGGCCCGGTCCCCCTAACAAAATAAGAGTCCCCTCCCCCCGCTTGCCGCTGCCTCCTCCGTTAAGCCATGGAGCTAGCACTGCGTGGGCGGGCGGCGTCGGGAATATGGGATGGGCCGTGAGTCATCACCCGCCCTGAACGGACCGACACCCCCCAACCTAACCCCGTACGACCGCTCGCCTCCCTCTCGTCCTCTTCCCCCTCCTCCTAGGGCTGGGGAAACTCCACAGGAAGTGACCACACTGGGGATGGAAGTCTGGTTGGGCCATACCTCCTGAGCAAGGCAGCCAGTTGCAGCTAGGAGATTGGAAAGCCCGCCCCAAGCCACGACTTCGAGCCATAGGGAACACCGGCTTTGGCCCGCCCTTCGAAGAGGGGGCCTTGAGGCCACGCCCCGGGAGGCGGAAGCAAATAGGCTAGGAGTGATTTGGCTGAGCCAACCTTTATTTTTACGTAGCTTCCTGAGCCACACCCCCTCCCTCAAATTATACACACCATCCTCATAACCCCCAGCCCCAATCCCCACCCCCAGCAAGCTATTAAATTGATTCTTGGGTTTTCTGCGCCTGCGTGGAACGTCTCCACGCCAAGCTTTTTTAGTGGAACCATGCTGGCTCTAGGTCATCCCAGCCCGCATCCCAACTACTCGGTACCCACGTCTTCTCAAGCCACTCTGAATGAGGCAACGACATTCCTTGAAGGTGGTGCTGAAACCCTGCCCTTTTGGTGCCCACAGTCCAGCCACGGAGCTGGTCTTCCAGAAAGAGCTCAGCCTGTTTGGTTGTTATCTAAAGTATTTATTGTACTATGATCATTGTACTACGCAATAGATAGTTAATGAAGCTTTTGACAGATGGATGAATGAGTGGACGGATGGTAATTAGATCTGATTTCTAGAGAATGACTTCTGTAATCAAAATGAACTATTTGAATAATGCAGAAGACCTGCTCTGCTCTGCGCCTCAACTTTCCTGCCCTGTCAAATGGTGCCATAAACTATGTTGGCAAAGTTATGAGCATAAGAGATATATAAATTATGAAAAAGGCAGACCAGATGTTTTGCATACAAGAAATTTTCCAACATTTAATTGATTTGCTCATTTATTCGTTTGGTCAATCATTTAAGGAGGAACCTGTGTGTGGCAGATAAATGCAGGATGACGTAGACACAGAAGTTCCATTGATACCAATAGGTACACATAGCTCATAAAACACCAGAGCCCACCACTTCTCCCTTCCTACTTCCCAGCATCCCGAGACCATCAGTTGGAGCAGGAGAAAATTTATGACAGCGGGTGTGGGAGTATGGTGCGACAACTCCGTCATCGCAGTAGGAGGGACGTGAAAGGCAGAGAATTTGTTGGTCGAGGTCATCACTGTGAGTTGCAGAATGGTCTGAGATACAAGCACTCCTGGGAGGAAAAGCCAAGGATGCTCACTGGGCTTGCAGTTGGTGCTATTGTTAATCTCACTTCCCAATTGCCTCCCTCAATTTCGTAAATAGAACCCACACGGTGGCTCATTATGATTTGTAACTCCAGTCCCAAGAGATCTGTCTCCCAGCCTCAGTGGACATCAGGCACAGGTGGCACACATACACACATACATATATGCGGGCAAAACCCTCTCGTACACATAAAATAAAATTAATAATAAAAATTAAAGAGAACGCCGGGCAATGATGGTGCACGCCTTTAATTTCAGCACTTGGGAGGCAGAGGCAGGTGGATTTCTGAGTTCAAGGCCAGCCTGGTCTACAGAGTGAGTTCCAGGACAGCCAGGGCTATACAGAGAAACCCTGTCTGGAAAATAAATAAATAAATAAATAAATAAATAAATAAAACATCTCTTTTTCTTCCTTAAAATATTAGAATACAGGGGCTGGTGAGATGGCTCAGTGGGTAAGAGCACTGACTGAGTTCAAATCCCAGCAACCACATGGTGGCTCACAACCACCCATAATGAGATCTGACTCCCTCTTCTGGTGCATCTGAAGTCAGCTACAGTGTACTTATGTATAGTAATAAAAATAAATCTTAAAAAAAAAATATTAGAATACAATGTGGTGGTGGGGGGGGAGGAGTTGAGACAAGATCTCACTACATAGCTCTGGCTGTCCTAGAACTTGTATTTAAATTAAGCTGGCCTTGGCTGTCCTGGAACTCACTCTGTAGACCAGACTGGCCTCGACCTCAGAAATCTGCCTTACCTCTGCCTCCCCAGTGCTGAGATCAAAGGTATGCACCACCGTATATCTCTAGAACAGTTTTTTTTGTTTGTTTTTGTTTTTTT
>NC_045030.1:2155344-2156090 GCF_008632895.1 Mastomys coucha | reverse complement strand
ACACAAAAAAAAAAAAGCCAAAAGAAAAATGAAGTGTAGCATCAGAAGGAAAAAAATATAAAGAAAAGCAGTAAGAATCCATGTTGATTGGCCCTTCTCTCGCACTTTCCCGGTATTAATTCAATTTTACCCTTACAGTAGAATTCTGAGGAGGGTTTATTATCTTAGTCAATAGATAAGAAAGCCAAGGTACAGTAAGGCAGGATCACTTGCTCTGAGGTTATACAGTTTATCAAATCCATGATTTGAATATGCTTCTCCTGCCCTGTCTTCCAGTCTTTCCACAGGTTTCTTTCCACAGGTATGCCCAGATCAAAAGCGACAGTCTGTGCCAGAGAGGTATAGCCCGAACTGTTCAGGAGTCTGAGGTGGAAGGATTGCAGGAGTTCAAGAGTATGCGTCTAGCCTGGGCAACATAGTCAAGACTTCATCTCAAAAATAAATAAGGAAGCTAGATGTGGTGGTGCACACTCATTCTAACCCTCAGAAGTCAGGGGTATGTGGATCCTCTGTGAGTTCTAAACTAGCCTGGTCTACATAGTAAGTTCCAGAACAGACAGGGCTATGTAGAGAGACCCTGCCTCAAAAAAACAAAGCAAAACAACCCCCCCCCAAAAAAACCCAAAAAAACAAAAGCAAACAAAAAGCATGGTCTGGTCTCTCACTCCTGCTTCTCCACCTTGCCTCTTCCCCCCTCTCTCTCACTCCTGCTTCTCCATCTTGCCTCTTCCCCCCTTGCTCCCCCC
>NC_045030.1:2152262-2154713 GCF_008632895.1 Mastomys coucha | reverse complement strand
CTCTACTCTCTCCTTCTCTCTGCCTTTCTCTGCCTCTGCTACCCTCTTAACTCCCCTCCCCATGCTCTGAATAAACTCTATTCTATACTGAAAAAAAGAAAAGAAAAGCATGGTCTGATGAGAAGACCACAATGGTGAAAAAAAAAAAAAACTTTCAACAGACTGAAACCAACTATTTACAGATTAATTATTCTTTAACACCCTCCAGTGTTACAAGCACCAGCTTCTCTTAATCTCTCACTCTCAACCTCCTCAACAAGCCTCCTCAACAGGCCCCATCCCCTTTCCCATCTGATGTAACAGGGCTTTCACTGTGAGACAACTTGGGCCCAGTGGAAGGGAGATGCGGAACGCAGAGGGAGAGCAGTTGGAAGATAAGATTGAAGGTGTTTAGGGGTACATAAACCTTGTGATCAAGAGTGGCTGAGGTCTCTGACCAGCCATCATTTAGCCGAATGATCTGTTAAGGAAAGAAAGGGGGCCGCCAGAGTTTCAGGATGAGGCGGGGAACTTATGCGGGTAAGATTGGAAACATAGTTGAGAGACCAGGGCATGACAGAATGGCAATAGGTATTTATGGTAGAGTTATAAGATCACTGAAGAGTGTAGCAACTGCCCTCCTAGAGTTACCTTTGTCCTGACCCATGAGTTTTCTCTTTACTGTCTTTTCTTCCTTTATCTCTTTTATTGAGCTAGGGTCTCACTATGGATAGATTGCTGGCTGGACTGGAATTTGCTAAGTAGACTACCAGGTTGGCCTCAAACTCATAAGAGATCCACCTGCTTCTGCCTTCCCATTAGCCAAGATTAGAGGTGGTGTGCCATCACACTCTGCAGCCTTTGGGAAAAAATTATGTATTTGTTTATTTATATATAGTATGTGTTGTGTGTGTTTATGTGTGCATCATATAGAAATCAGAGGAGAGCTTAAAGGAGTCAGTTCTCTCCTTCTTCTTTTATGTGGGTTCAGGGTATTGAACGCAGGTCTTCAGGCTTTGAGGCAGGGCTTGTACTCCCTGAGCCAGCCCACTGGCCATCATGTGTGTTATCTCACAACTGAGAGAGCAGGAGTGGGGGCAGATCCAAAAGCAAGACCGAGAGTGGGAAGGAGACTGTGAGAAGGACTTTGAAGATGTGACTAAATCAGAGGTTCGCTTTAAATAGTTATTTAACTTGTGTGTTTGTTTGAGATAGGGTCTTACTGCATAGCTCTGGCTGGAACTCACTATGTAGACCAGGCTGGCCTCAAACTCACAGAGATCCACCTCCCTCTGCATCTCCAGCGCTGGGATTAAAGGTGTGCACTATTAACGCCTGGTTTAGAGAAATCAGGATCTCACTATGTTGCCAAGGCTGGTTTCACACTCCTGTGCTTAAGTGATCTATAAAATCGGTCTCCTGAGTAGCTTGGATTGTAGGCATACATCAGCAGTCTTAGCTTCAAAATGAAGGATTTTGAAATGGGGAGATTATTCTGGATTATCCAAGTAGACCCTAATTGTAACCACAAGTGTTCTTATGAAAGGTAAGTGAAGCGGGTCTGACTGACAGACAAGGAGGAAGTGATAGAGCGGGGACAGAGATTATGGTGACAGGGCTACAAGCCAAGGAATGACAGCCGCCACAAGGAGCTGGAAGAGACAAAGACTACCTTTTCTCTTAGAGAGGCCAGAACAGCTTTGGTGACACCTTGATTTTGGCTCAGTGAAAATGATTTTATATTTCTATTTCCCAGAACTGTGAAAGAACAGATTTCCAAATTTCTGTTGTCTTAAGCCACCAAGTTAATGATGATGGGTTACAGCAGCCACAGGAAAGCTAACCCTGAAGCTTTGGGGGGTGAAGCTGGAAGTTATTGTGAGGCACTTAGATATGCTTGGGATTTACTGGTGGAAAATTAAGATCATAATTGGAGACTACTGGAAAGTACATGGGTGCTGTCGGAACCATCAAAGGGAGTGGGGTCACTAGAGACTGGTTTGCACATAGCTGGGAGATTGGGACTGTAAATGGGGGACAGTTGCAAGTAGCACTAGAGGATACTATGGGGCAATTTTTGGGTGTAGTTGGGAAATCTTGGGGCATGGTATAGATGACACAGTTGAGAAAAACTGGTTTTAGTGTTTTTTTGTTTTTGTTTTTTTTTTGAGACAGGGTTTCTCTGTGTATCCCTGGCTGTCCTGGAACTTACTCTGTAGAGCAGGCTGGCCTCGAACTCAGAAATCCACCTGCCTCAGCCTCCCAAGTGCTGGGATCAAAGGCGTACACCACCACTGCCTGACCTGGTTTTAGGGTTTTAAAAGGATGTGTGTGTCGGGCTCAGTGGTTAAGAGCACTCACTGCTCTTCCAGAGGTCCTGAGTTCAAATCCCAGCAACCACATAGTGGCTCACAACTATCTGTAATGAGATCTGATGCCCTCTTCTGGTGTGTCTGAAGACAGCTACAGTGT
>NC_045030.1:2139126-2151753 GCF_008632895.1 Mastomys coucha | reverse complement strand
AGAGAGAGAGAATACAGTATATGTGTCTTTAGAAAGAAGTAAATGTACAGAACAGAAGTTGGAGAACAGCTTTCAGGAGTCAGTGCTTTCCTTCCACTCTTGAGGTCTTGAGGCAGGGTCTTTCTTCTTCCTATGGCTATAGTCTGTTCTCCTGGAAGTGTCCTGGTATGGTGGTGAATGTCTGTAATGTCAACCCTTAGGAGGTGGATAGAGAGGCAGCAGGATCTTTGGCAAGTCTGAGGCAAGCCTGAGCTACATGAGACCCTATCTCAAAAGAGAGAGAGATACAGAGATGGGGGAGAAGAGGGGAGGGGTCATGGCACACACCATTAATTCTAGTGCTCAAAGGCAGAAGCTAGACTGGTCTACATACTTCTAGTACAGCCAGTGCTTTGTAGAGAGATCCTGTCTCCAAAACAAAAAAGAAGGGAATAGAAAAGAAGGAAAGAAGGAGAGAAAGAAAGGAAAGGAGGAAAAGAAAGACAGGAATGTCACACACACAGACACACACACACACACACGTGGAGGGCCAGACAAGTTAGGCATGAAAATAATTAAACAGTGTAGTTTGGGATTACAGTTTTCCTGTTTGTGGGTGTAGTTGTGAGACCCAGGAATGGGAGTTAGGGAGGGAGTATTTATAGGCAGAGTTGGGGCTCCTGGACAATTTTAGAGGTGACATAATTATTGAAAAATAAATTGGAGTCAATAATGTTATGTATTGTTAAAAAGCATTTTGGGATATTTTTGGAAGTTTTTTGTTTGTTTTTGTGTTTATTTTTAGGTTTGTTTTTAACAGTAAAAAGCTAGGGCTGGCAAGATGGCTCAGCGGGTAAGAGCACTGACTGCTCTTCTGAAGGTCCTGAGTTCAAATCCCAGCAACCACATAGTGGCTCACCCATAATGAGGTCTGTTGCCCTCTTCTGGTGTGTCTGCCCACTTCTGGTGTGTCTGAAGACAGCAACAGTGTACTTATTTATAATAATAAATCTTTGGGTCTGAGCAAGCAGGGTTGACCGGAGCGAGCAGAGGTCCTAAATTCAATTCCTAACAACCACATGAAGGCTCACAACTATCTGTATAGCTACAGTGTACTCATATGTATAAAACAAATAAATTTAAAAAATGTAAAAAAACTCTCTGTATGAGTGATTTGGGGCACAATTAAAAGATAATTGACTAGGCTAATATTTAGTAATGAAAAGAACAAAGAAGGGACCACTTGGTACATGCTACAATATATATAAACCTTCAAAACTTATGCTATGGTAAAGCTGGTTTGAGAGGCTGCGGCAGAAGCATCACAAAGAGTTCAGGCTAGCCTGGGACACAGTGTGAGACCATGTCTCAAAAAATGATCACTACTACCCAAAAGCTTATGTTAAGCTAGACATTAAAACATCTACAGCTCCGGGTGGATGGGGTGGTGGTGCACACCTTTAGTCCTAGCACTTGGGGAGGCAGAGGTAGCTGGATCTCTGAGTTTGAGGCCAGCCTGGTGTACAGAGCAAGTTCCAGGACAGCCAGGACTACACAGAGAAACCCTGTGTCCAAAACAAAACCATCCCCCCCCCCCTCAAATCTACACATATTGGAGCTAGAGAGATGAGTCCACAGTTAAGAGCACTTGCTGCTCTTGCAGAGGACTCACATTGTTCAGAGCCATTTGTATCTCCAATTCTAGAGAAGCTGGTGCCCTCTTCTGGCCCCCACAGGAGCTGAATGCATGTTGTACATACACATACATGCAGGCAAAACAAACACTCATACACATAAAATACAAATATTTTTAAAAATCTACATATTACACTTATATAAAATGTTTAGGATAAGGGGAATCTATAGATAGTTGATTTGTGGTTGTCTAGGAGTGGGATTGGGACCTCACTGGGATGGTAGAGGAGAGATGTTATTTAGGGGTGCAATTTAGATATAAAGAGTGATTTGGAGGCTACAGGAGTGTAGCATGAAGCACATACTCTAAGGGCATGATATGAAAAAAAATTGTGCATACAATATTGTGGGGTTTTTTGTTTTGTTTTGTTTTTGTTTTTGAGACAGGGTTTCTCTGTGTAGCCCTGGCTGTCCTGGATCTCACTCTGTAGACCAGGCTGGCCTCGAACTCAGAAATCCACCTGCCTCTGCCTCTCAAGTGCTGGGATTAAAGGTGTGCGCCACCACTGCCTGGCTGTGCATATACTTTTGACATCCATGGAGGGTAACTTGCAGGTCTAACCTAGGGTCAACAAATGATTTCTGCATGCTTGGTTAATAGAATTGTGTGTTGGTGCAGGCCAGTGACAGCAGAGAATGGCCTAGCCTAAATGTACTGCTTGAGATTAGACAATACTTTGGAGATATAATTTGGAGGATGATGGAAGGTCGTTTGGGGGAGCATCTAGGAGACGGCAATAGGAGCTTTGGGAGTAGTTTAGAGGCGTGATAAAGGCTCATCGTTAGCATTTGGCATATTGTCTTGGGGAAGAGTGACTTGGTGTCAGAGGATGGGGCGGCTCACCTAGGGGGGTGTGGCTTAAAGCTCAGCCGCCCAAAAAAGCGCGTGCGCACAAACTCCCCGCTTCTTCATTCCTGGTGTTCCCAAAGCAGGAAAACCTAAGACCCAAGCTGGCGCCTGCGCACTTTGTCTCTGCCGCTGCTGTGGTCCCGCGCCCCGCCCCCCTCGTCCTCCAGCCCCCTAGGTTCGCGCTCAGCGGCGGAGGTGGCTGTGCAGCCAGAAACGGACGTCTTGAGTTAAAGGTGAGGGGCGCGGGGCCGCCGCCCACGGCGGGGCCACCGCACCTCCCCCACCATCCGGGGGTCCCCCATCTGCCTCTGAAGGCGAACGCTTGTGTGTGCGGTCAAACGCGGCCCAGAGGTAGGGAGCAGGCGAGGAGGCGCGCGCCCAGGGACGAGCGGGGCGCTGCGAGAGAAGGCGCGCCCACTAGATCCCTTTGGGCCTCTACGGACTCCACCTGCGCGACAGTGCGAGGACCCTCGGTAAGTAACCGTTCCTGCCAGAAGAAGAAGGGCGCGGACAGGGCGAGACGAGTCCTGGAAACGCCCACAAGACAGACCTGCGCGCGCACCTACACCCTCTGACCCTATGCCCCTACCCCTGACCCCTGTCTGACCTGACTACATCCTTTTTAAACCCCAAAGTCCTGGCAACCTTGGCCCAGAACCTTCAGTTTTACCCCTAACCTAAATGTATTTTGGCGTGGTGTGATCTTGAACCCCTTCTTTGTCCGCCCAGTTCTGATTCCGAACCCCAACCATGTTTGTCTTTGGTCCAGATCCTTCCTTGCTTGACCCTATCCTATCTCCAAAGCCCTTTTGATGCCCAGCACTAACTCAGATTCTGATTTGATGCTTGACCACACTGTTCTTAAAATGTTTGTCCAGTCTCTGAATCCCTTCCAATCTAATGTTCTGACACTCTGTAACCCTAATTTGTTCCAGTTCTATCCTGATTGCTGACCTGTGACTTCTGTAATGCTCCCTACTACTGTACCCCCCCAACACACACACAGTGCTCATCTCCATCATGGCTCACTACCTTTAGACATCCTCTTCTGTCTCCTGCAGTTTTACCTTTTTCTGTCCCAGCCGTAGCACCTCATCCCTGTCTTCATTCTGCCCTGGTCTTTTCTTGTTCCTGACCTCCTCTTGAACCTGCTGTCCTTTTCCTTCTCCTGATCACTGGCTTGGCTTATCTCAGTCATACCTTCTAGCTATTGTTCTATACCGTTGGTTGTCTCCTTGCACTTTCTGTCCTCTTCTGAACCCCAGTCTTCTATCCAGCATCTTATTTTGAAAATATTCTTCTTTTTAGCTAGGATTTGTCTATGTAGCCTTGACTGTCAAGGAACTTGCTATGTACTCCAGGATGGCCTCAAACTTGTGATGGGATCCTTTTGCCTCTGCCTACTGAGTGCTGGAATTATGGACATGTACCAGTACCATGCTCCGCCTTTGTTTTTAGACAGGATATGTAGCCCATTCTGTCTTCACCACCAGAGTGCTAGGGTTAGAGGTGTATCCCACCATAGCTGCCACCTGCCCTGCCTCTTGACCACCATCCTATAGGGACTTTTTCTGTTTTACATCCTGCACTCATTTTTGTCCTAACTTCTCATACCACCCCCCCCCCCAACGAGCCCTCTATTTTACCTGTTATTGTAGCCTTCCAACCCATCTAGCCCCTCCTCCTTCCTAACACCCATTTCCCATCCTTTTTGTACTCTGGGTCTCATTATACCTTGCCTCAGAACTTGAAGGCTCTGTTGTCCCTAGGGCTCCTAAAGTGTGTTCCTTATACTGCTTTTAACAGGAACAAGTAGGCTTGTAAGCTCCGTGTGGCAGGTGGAGTTTTTGTATGGGATTTCCCCCTCTCCTATCTCCATCCTAGTGATCTCACATGGAGCTTGCATTTCTCCTACTGCCCCAGGAGTGCATGGAAATGTTCCTACACCTCCCTGCTCTCCCCAAATGTGAAAGAGCAGCCTAAATTATTCATTGACTCTCTGGGAGTCTAAGAGGTCTGGATCGTGTTTCCAGTCTTTCTATATTGGGGACTGTCCCATGTTGGGTATGGGAGGTGTGGAGGTTGAAAACATACTAGGTCAAGAGACAGACACAGGGTATGTACGACGAGTTTTTGAAGTCATGATGTCTGCTTCACCGGACTTGGATCTTAGGGGTATGCTCTCTGCTCTTCAGAAACTGACAAAACAAAACACTTTTCTAGGTCACAGACTTCAGGGTGGGATGAGAGAAGGGGTGTATCCCTTTCCCTTATGAAGTTATTAATAAACATTTTGACACTAAACCCATCTCCTCCATTGGCATGCATCTCTGTGTGAGTGTGTAAGGCATAGGCAGTAGCTATTGTTGGATATTGGATTCAGGCCCATTCAGCCTGGTAGTGCTATGCACCTGTATCTTCAGCTACCCAAAAGAAGCAGATGTTAGGAGGGTCACTTGATCCCAGAAGTGCTTGTTTAGCTCAGGAAATAGCAAGACCCACCATTTATATGTTTGTTTCTCAGACAGGATCTCACTATGTAATTCTAGCTGGCTTCGCACTCCCTATGTAGACCAGATTGGCCTTGAACTCATAGGGATGCACCTGCCTCTGCCTCTGGAGTGCTAGGATTAAAGGAGTGTGCTACAATGCCTGGCAAGATACATCAGCCCCCAGCATACTTTTATATATTTTTAATTTCTTTTTTGAGATAGGGTTTTTCTGTATAACAGCCCTAGCTGTATTGTAACTTGATTTGTAGACAAGGCTGGCCTCCACCTCACAGCCATCTGCCTGTCTTTGCTTCTGGAGTGCTGGAATTAAAAAAGTGTGCCACCTGCCGGGCGGTGGTGGTGCACCTTTAATCCCAGCACTTGGGAGACAGAGGCAGGTGGATTTCTGAGTTTGAGGTCAGCCTGGTCTACAGAGTGAGTTCCAGGACAGCCAGGGCTATACAGAGAAACCCTGTCTTCAAAAACCAAACCAAAAAAAAAAAAAAAAGTGTGCCACCACACTGGGCCCCTTTTATATTTTTTTGACAAAATAAAATATAATGAGATTTAAAAAAATCCATCACGTTGACGTTGGACAAAGTAAACCAACAAAAGGAAAAGACCCCAAGAAAAGGTGCAAGGGTCAGAGGCCCACTCACTTACACACCCAGGAGTCCTATAAAAATACGGACTGAAGCTGGGCGGGGGTGGCACATGTCTTTGATCCCAGCACTTGGGAGGCACAGGCAGTCAGGTCGATCTCTGAGTTCAAGGCCAGCCTGGTCTACAGAGTGAGTTCCAAGACAGCCAAGGCCACACACAGAAGCCCAGTCTCCAAAGAACCAAACAGGCAAACAAACAAAAACCTAAAAACTAAGCTGAAAGCTATCCTATATAGACGCAGAGGACATGGTAAGACATGTCTTTTAAAAAGTGAGAAGACAGGGCTGGTGAGATGGCTCAGCGGGTAAGAGCACCGACTGCTCTTCGGAAGGTCATGAGTTCGGATCCCACTGACCACATGGTGGCTCATAACCACCCGTAATGAAATCTGATGCCCTCTTCTGGTGTGTCTGAAGACAGGTACAGTGTACTCATTTATAGTAAAAAATAAATCTTTAAAAATAAAGTGAGAAGACAAACCAGAAGGCGGTAGTACTTACTTACCTTTAATCCCAGCTCTTGGGAGGCAGAGGCAGGCAGATTTCTGAGTTCCAGGCCAAGCTGGTCTACAGAGTGAGTTCCAGGACAGCCAGGGCTATATAGTAAGACTCTGTCCAGAGAATATGAAAACAACAAACAAAGGAACAAACACAATGGGTCAGGGATATAGCTGGATAAGTTTCATCCCTATTGTTGTGGAAAATAAAAATAAAAATTCAGGCTCATCCAGTAGTAACAAGAAAATGAGATTCCTGTGCTGTCCAAATCCTTGAATTTGAGGATAAATAAGGAGAACAACAAAAGGTTAATGTGTTAGTTTCATTGACTGTTGAGTGTGAGTAAGAAATGTGAGACCCATTTTATTTCTCCAGAACATTTATATAGACCTACCAACTCAGAGCTTACTCACATCCCAATCTATTGCGTAGTTGAGTTATGAGAGAGGAAGACTTCCAGGAGTACACTAGTGAAAAACACTAAGTTATCACTGAGTGAAAAACACTAAGGTATTTTGTTTTTGCATTTTATATAGGAAGATGAATTCAAGTGATAAGGTACAATGGCTGACTAAAAAATCCGTTTAGGAGCTAGGGACCTTGCTCAGAAGTAGATTCCCAAGGCCCCAAGCTTCATCGCTAGCAGGCACTGGACCCCTGGGTCAGATCAAGTTACAACAATGTTTGTGAAATGTATCTGGTTCCTGCATTTTTTTAAAGATTTGTTTATTTATTTATGTATATGAGTACACTGTAGCTGTTGTGAGCCTTCATGTTGCTGTTGGGAATTGAATTTAGGATGGCTGCTTGCTCCGGGTTGGCCTCATACTGTAGCTGTCTTCAGATGCACCAGAAGAGGGCATCAAATCCCATTACAGATGGTTGTGAGCCACCACGTGGTTGCTGGGATTTGAACTCAGGACCTTTAGAAGAGCAGTCAGTGCTCTTACCCGCTGAGCCATCTCACCAGCCCCCGATTCCTGCATTTTTTTGAGGCAGGGTTTCAAGATGTAAGCCAGCCTGGCTTGGAATTCCAGATCTTCCTGTTTTATCCTCCCTGGTGCTGGGATTACAGGCATGCATCACACCTATCCCAGTTCCTGCATTTTAAATCATGAGTTAGATTGTGTGTGTGAGTTGTGTGTGTTGGGGGGAGACACTTCTTTCAAATATGTCTGCTTTTGGCAAGGAGGGAGAATTTGGAGGCTGAGATGCCAGCTCTGTCTATCTCAAGTGTATCTGAATATGTTTAGTTCTTTATAGAAAAAATTGTATATACATTTTTTTATGTTTATTTCATATGCGGAAATAAGGAATGCTGGGAATGCTTCTCTCTATCTTTGAGTTTGTGTGTGTGTGTGTGTGTGTGTGTGTGTGTGTGTGAGAGAGAGAGAGAGAGAGAGAGAGAGAGAGAGAGAGAGAGAGAGAGAGCGCAAGAGAGAGTGTACACATAGGCGAGTGTGTGGATTTGGACAACCTTCAGGAATCAGCTGCCTTCTTGCACCATGTTGATCTCAGTCTTCAAGTTTGGTGGCAAGCCTTTTTACCTATCCTGCTGGCTCTGTTTTGTTTTGTGTTGTTTGTATATGCGTGTCCTTGTATATGAGAGCTCATGTATGGAGGTCAAAGGAAAACTTTAGATGTTGGTCCTGAGGTAGAGTTTCTCATTTGCTGTGTATTCCATGGTGGTTGGCCCACATGTTTCAGGGGAATTCCATCATTGCCTGCTATCTTGCTGTGGGAGTGCTACGATTACAGACCTGCGACATTATGTCTGGCTTTTATATGAGTTCTAAGGATCCAAATGAACATTGTCAGGCTGGCTTCACGAGGGTTTTTTCCCTGCTAAGGCATCTCTTTGGATGTCTCCATGAATACTTTCAGTCCTTGATTTTGGATAGTGAAAATTCAGACAAGGTTACCCAAGAAAAGAACAAACAGACAAACAAACATCTGTTTCAGATTTATTGGGTGAGGCTGAGTGATCTAGCTTTGTCTCAAAAGAAGCATCCAAACATATCTGTTTGATTCAGTGAGGAGAACACTCGTAATTATAACAGCGACACACTTTGAGTACTAATACCCAGCCAGTTGTTGTGTCCTAGCAAGCTGTAAATGGATGAATTCAGTTGCTTGGAACAACTCTATGAGCATCTATTACCAATTTATTATTTTTTTTTTAGATAGGGGCTCACTATGAAAACACCAGCTGGCCTGGAACTTGCTTTGTAGACTAGGCTAGCCTCAAACTCACAGAGATCTGCCTGCCTCTGCCTCTTTAGGGCTGGGATTAAAGGTCTCCTTGCCTGGCAATGAACTGTTGTATAACTTAACATTGAGGACTCTGAGTTCCTATAATGTTCCTTTTACAACCCTGGTTTCCCTCTTTAACAGATGGGGACATAGAGGCACAGAAAAGTGAGTTTTCTAAGCAGTCACATACTATCACTGTGAGTGACAATAGAATTAAATCCTTGACTCACCATTTACACTATTTGTGCAGGGTCCATGTATATTTACACCATCTTCTAGTCTGTTAAAATTGTTTGGCTAGGGCTATAGGTAGTGGGAGAATGCTTGGTTAGCGTGCTTCAGGCCCTAGGTTCAATTTCCAGTGCTGAGAGGGCAATGATGTATGGGGTGACTCAGCCCCACTTGTCTACTTATCATATCTTTGCTACTTCCTTCTAAACTAATATACCTCTGGAATATTATTATTATTATTATTATTATTATTATTATTATTATTATTAAAGGAGTTTTTTTTTTTTGGTTTTTCGAAACAGGGTTTCTCTGCATAACCTTGGCTGATTCAGAACTCACTCTATAGATCAGGCTAGCCTTGAACTCAAGAAATCCCCTGCCTCTGCCTCCTGAGTGCTGGGCTTAAAGGAAGGCTTGTGCCGCCACCACCGCCAGGTGTTAAGGTTTTTTTTTTTTTTGGTTTTTTGAGACAGGGTTTCTCTGTGTAGCCTTGGCTGTCCTGGAACTCACTCTGTAGAGCAGGCTGGCCTCAAACTCAGAAATCCACCTGCCTCTGCCTCCCAAGTGCTGGGATTAAAGGTGTGCGCCACCACTGCCCGGCCTAAGGTTTGTTTTTATTTTTGTGTATGTATCTGTGTCAGTATGTCACCTGTGTACTGGTACCCACAGGGGCCAGAAAGAGGGTGTTGGATCCCTTAGAGCTAGAGTAGACTGTTGTGAGCTGCCTGATGAGGATGCTGGGAAGCAAACCCCAGTCCTCTAGAAAAGCAAGTGCTCTTAATCACTAAGCCAGATCTCTCAAGCCGCAGATTTAGTGTTCTTTAAAAACAAACAGACAAACAAACAAAATTGTTCAAATTATTGTGGCTGGACAGAAGGCTCAGCAATTAAAACACTGGCTGCTCTTCCAGAGGAACCAGATTGAATTTCCAACAACCACGTGATGGTTCATCTGTTGCTCCAGTCTTTGGGTCTGTTGCCCTCTTCTGGCCTCCACAGGCACTGCAGATACATGGTTCCCAGACATACAATCAAGCCAACACTCATACACATAAAAAATAAGCTGGGCATGGTGGCACATACTTCTTTAATCGCAGAATTAGGGAGGCAGAGGCAGGCGGATTTCTATGAGTTTGAGGCCAGCCTGGTCTACAGAGTGAGTTCCAGGACCCTGAAGGCTACATAGTGAAACACTATCTCAGGAAAAAAAGAAAAGTAAGTAAAATTTAAAAATTTTTCAAAGGCGTAATTTTTTAAAGATTTATTTATTATTATATATAAGTACACTGTAGCTGTCTTCAGACTCACCAGAAGAGGGCATCAGATCCCATTACAGATGGTTGTGAGACACCATGTGGTTGTGGGATTTGAACTCAGGACCTTCAGAAGAGCATCTTAACCGCTGAGCCATCTCTCCGCCCCCAAAGGTGTAATTTTTAACCAACATGTTTGTGTGTATGGGGGGGGTACGTATATGCACAGGTACCTTTAGAGATGTTAGATTCTCCTGGAATTGGGTTTATAGGAGGTTGTGAGCACCAATATGGATGCTCAGAATCAAACTCAGGTCCTCTGGATGAACTGGTGAACCATCTAACTCCAAATGTATTGTTCTTATGATTGGCCATTAATGATTTGGTGTGAGTTACATGTTCTTTTGAATCCTTTTGTCTATTTTGTCCATTTTACAGATGAGGTAACCTAAACTCTGAGGCTTTATCTGAATTATTTTCCTAATTTTTCATCTCTCTTGTCCCTGGTTATAAACATCCATTTTTCCAACTGGCTGTAGTGGCACACACCTTTAATCCCAGCACTCAGGAGGCAGAGGCAGACAGATTTCTGTGAGTTCGAGGCCAGCCTGGTCTACAAAGCAAGTCCAGGACAGCCAGGGCTACACAGAGAAGCCCTGTCTCGAAAAACCAAAAACTAAAAAAAAGAAAAAAAATTCATTTTCCCAACCTGCTTGGTGGCCTCCTGCAAGGGGAGTGGAGAGGAGTCTATGACAGCCAAGAGGCTATCCCCACCAGTATGCAACTAGCTGCTCATCAGCCCGCTGCATGCCTCCACCAGCATACCAAAAGAGGGAAAGGGGAGGAAGGAGATGAAAGGGTTCTTTGTGTTCCACACATAAGTTTCACAACCAGGAAGAAAGGTGGGCACCCGTGGCAGCAGGCCTTAATGACATGTGACTGGGGGAACTCTTCTAGGCTCTCCTCCCAAACATGGAACACCTCTAAAAACTCTCCTTGTTCATACATGGCAGGGGCTGCTGTAGGGGTCAGGTTTGGGTTCTGAGGTCACCAAATCGATTGTCCTCCCTAAAGTACAGGATATTTGGTATGTGTCCAGGACAAGCTCGGAACCCAGGTAGGGTTGTGTTCAGGGGCATTATAGGGACTTGGAGTTCTCAACTTCTTTGTCTGGTGTAAAGCTTTGCTCCAGGCTAGAACTGTTAAGTGGGAAAACGTGGATAAAGAGGTCGAGTCTTCTTTTTTTTTTTTTTTTAAAGATTTATTTATTTTATTTATATAAGTACACTGTAGCTGTCTTCAGACGCACCAGAAGAGGGCGTCAGATCTCATTACGGGTGGTTGTAAGCCACCATGTGGTTGCTGGGATTCGAACTCAGTACCTTCAGAAGAGCAGTCGGTGCTCTTACCTGCTGAGCCATCTCTCCAGCCCGAGTCTTCTTATTCTTTCTCCTTTCACGAGTAGCCACTGGCTATTTCTAACCCAGGGTCCACTGCTAGATTCCACCCCTTCTTATGCTTGTTTTTATTTGTTTTGTTCTTTTTATTTCTCTGTGTAGCCCTGGCTGTCCTGGAACTAGCTCTGTAGACTAGGCTGGCTTCAAACTCAGCTCTTCCTGCCTCTGCCTCCTGAGTGCTGGGATTAAAGGAAGGGGTGCGCCACCCCAGCCCGGCTCCTTCCGAAGCTCTTACGTTAGTATGTTCTCAATCAGGCCTTTTTACTTTTGCCAAGCCTTAGCTTCCCATTTGTAACATGGTTCAGCGGAGGCCGTTTCTGTGTCATCCCTCAGGTTTGTAGGGTATAGAGTATGGTGTTTGCTAGGATTGTTTGTTCCTGGAGTACAGGTGGGAGTGTCATAAGATCTGGTCTCTAAAAGAAAGGTTAACTTCTCTCTGCAACTTAGAAAATCATTATCCTAATTATGGAAGAAACCCAAGATGTGTGTGTGTGTGTGTGTGTGTGTGTGTGTCTGTGTCTTTGTTTGTCTGTCTGTCTGTATGTATGTCTCACAGTTTCCTAGCCCCCATGCCCTGAGGTGCTACCTTGTATAGGCAGGCTCCAGTGGCCTGGGGATTTGGGCAGCGGCTCCTCCCACAATTCTTAGAGCTTCTTGCCCAGTTTTCTCTTAGATATCTGCAGTGAGAAGAGCGTTCTATGCTTTCTCCTTGACCATATTGAGCACCCTGAGGCACCTGGCCCCCAAGACTACCTTCCCAGGGGTGGCCCTAGCCCTGGAATTGGGCAGGTAAGAGTTAAAAGGTGTGGGCCAACCCCGTTCCTGTCCAGGTAGGTTGGGCCTTTACCTAGTGGGAGGTAGCCAAGACAGCAGTCACTGCTGTTCACTTCTACTGCCAGGAAAGCTAGGGCCTGGATGAGACAACTGTTCTCTTTGAGATATTCGAGGCTGCCACCCAGCACTCTGGCATTGGTGAGTACCTGAGAGCGATGGGCCAGGGGCATGAGATGGTGACGGCCCAGGAATTGAGGAAGTTCCCTTCCAGAGATCCAGATCTGAGGAAGAAGGACCCTGAGAATATAGGGTAGTGATAGGAGGAGTGGTGTTCAGTACGGGAGGATCTGGGAGCAGGATAAATCCTCGCCCTCATGTGTCCATTTTCCTTTCTTGATATCAAAATAATTCTTGGCTGGAAAATGGAGGAGGGAGGGCGGGACAGAGACTCAGCCCTCTGTTCTCGGCCCTATCTCCTTTTCA
>NC_045030.1:2114361-2139042 GCF_008632895.1 Mastomys coucha | reverse complement strand
AACTGAACCGTTTAGAAACCACTGTAGTTTAGGCATCTGTATCTGCTCGTCCCTCCGTTTGTTCACCCAGAGTGATAGAAAGAGGTGTGCTGTATGTTTAGGGGAGCACTGGGGAGCAGGTCCAGTCTATGTGTGCATTTGCTCAAGTGGTGGCAGGATGTGGAAATGGGGCTCTCATTGACAGTGTTGGAGTGCCACCCAGGTGAAGGATCTTGGTTGTAAACAGTCATTACAGCCAGGAATTTTTCTCAGCCGTGGTGTCAGAAGGGCAGACCTGAAAAACCTGCTGGGCCTGCCTCTGTGTGTGTGTGTGTCCTCACATGTGCCCTCTGTAGCTCTCTTGCTGCAACCTAACCCTGTAACAGGACCACAGAATGACAAGGCAAGGCTCTGGTGTGGACAGGAGGGTCTCAGAGGTTCATGGGAGGGTGTGGTAGTGATGCTGGAATGTGGTAGATTGTCTTCTTACTATCTCTGCCTGGTGTCAGGCAGTCTGAAGTCCCAAGGTAAGTGTACAGAACGTGGAAGAGTAGAAGCAAAGGTTCCTGAGTCAGGTATGGAGGTGTGGGGCGTTGATCCACGTCTAGCCTGCCTAGTGACCCAATGACTCATGCCCTAACTATGTCCCTGAGGTCAGGCTGATGGGGTGGAGTCGGGGTTCCTGGTAGGACCCTGTGTCGACTCCGGGATATTCTAATTTTCTAAAGAAGGAAGGACTGAGGCCCTCTGATGTGAAACATGAGACTAATGTTGGTGAACGGGGTAAATGGACCCTGGGTGGGAGGGGTTAGCTTTCTGGTGGGGCGGAGAAGGCTTCAGGCAAGCCTTGTGAAAGTTTTCCAAATTAAAATGGGTCCTGGGAAAATAGGAGTTTCAGGAGCTAAGGGGCCAGAGGAAGCTGAGGTGGGACATTAAAGACGCCCTACCATGCTGGATGTGCTGGACCTTAGATGGGTGGACTTGTGAGACCACTGCATTATACATACTGTCTGTACAAAAGGCTTATGGGGATTGCCTCCCCGTTGCTGTTGAGGATAGTCCATGAGTCCTTTGAGGGAGGAATACAGACTCTGTGGGACAAGGAAGAAGACTACAGAGAAAACTGGGGGTACCTTGTAGACAGTTTGACCACATCCTGTAGTGTGAGAATGGGGAAGGGGCTTCTCCTTGGCTTTCTTGGGTGGCTGGGTCTGCTCTACCACATCATGACAAGCTGTGGATTTCAAGGTGGTTTAAAATGAGGACTCTGCTGTCTCCACTAGGCCTTCCCAGTCACCTGCCTTGGAGGCTAGGACAGGTGGTGGGAGGTGATGTCACCTGCTTGCCCAGCTGGGGACTGAGCAGGATGTGGGAGGGAGGGAGCAAACTCCAGAAAAGCAGAAGGAGGGCTGGCAGCTAGCCAAAGCATGCTCCATGATCAGCCAGGGTTTCTCGGACAGAAAAGGGGGCAGGTAATGTGTTTTCTAGGGCTGTGGATGGTGCTTCTCAACCATCCCTGCAGGATAACTTGTGTATGCTAGTCTTAGATCAGGGTGGGAGGGAAGAGGAGCTGGAGGGAGCCTGAGGTCGTGGGGCAGCAGGATGGAATTAGGAGTATAGATAAAGATCCGCCCCTGATGCCTGGCTCAACTATCTTGCATTTATTCCCGCCACTCCCTTTCCCTCGCACGCATCCGTTTGTGGACTGCTTGCCTTGAGGTACTGGAGCTACAATACACTGGGGCAGACATGCTTCCTGTCTAAATGACCATACAGGGAGGTGCAGTGTCTTGTTCAGCAGTAGTTGTGAGAAGATATCACTCAGGGGCCACCTCTGAAAGGGACATTTAAGCCCCAGAATGAGCTGGGCATTGTAGTGCCTGCCGCGATTCCTAGCATATGGGAGGGTAAGGGAGGATTGCCATGAGTTCAAGACCAGTGTGGGCTACACGGTGACTTTCAGGCCAGCCTACGCTACAAGAGTGAGACCTTATGTCAAAACCAAACCAGCCCCAAAATGATAAGCGAGAAACTAGATTCAGGTGGTTAAGAGGCTGGAGACAGCAACCTAGACTGTGGACACAGCCTGGGCAAAGGCCCTAAAGCTTGATGGATAGGCCGAGGTACTCAAGAGGAAATTGGTGGAGTTGGAGCTGTTCCAGTAAGAGGGGTGGTCCTGGGCTCTGCCCTTTACTGGAGAATTATTTCACCTCTGTGTTCTTTGCACCCCTCATCTCAAAAGGAAAGTTAATAATGATGGACCTCCTGCCTGAGAGGTTTCAAAGATTCATTGTGACATAGCTGGTAGCTGTTCCAGGCACCCAAGGCTGCATAAGTGCTTACTGTCGTTATACCTAGTTGACTCTACTGTTAATTCTCTCCCTAGGTGAGACTCCTGGCTGTGGCCTATGGGCCTCTGAGGAGGCGTTGTAAGTCTGCCCAGCTTCCCACTTACTGTGTTAGCACTCAATGGGAAGGGAACCAAGGTACCAGGCCAAGCGGGTCCAGACATTGACAAAGAATCTGAGAGGCAAGGCCAGGTAGGCAGGTGGGGCCTGGATACTTTATATTCGCAGCTGAAACCCGGGGAGTGGAGCTGGGCTAGGGGTTCCATGGAGTCCGCTTCCTCAATGCCTCCTGCAATGTATCCCTGCCAGGCTTTATCCAGCCATCAGCCACAAGGTTCAAACAGTGCAAGGATGGAAGTCAAAGGTCAGCTGATCAGCTCGCCTACCTTCAATGCCCCAGGTCAGTGGCCGCTTCCACTTCCTACTGCCCCCTCCCTGGCCGGAGTCTCCCTGTGCCTGCTGGGGAGTGGTTGGCCCCTGGACCTGCAGTTGCTCCAGGATGGCCTAGCTGTCCTTACCTTTGCTCCCTCTGTGCAGCTGCCCTGTTTGGAGAGGCTACCCCACAGGTGAAGTCAGACCGTCTTCGAGGACTGCTTGACCGCCAGCGGGCCTTGCAAGAGGCCCTGAGCGTGAAACTTCAAGAGCTCAGGAAAGTGTGCCTGCAGGAGGCGGTGAGGGCATGGCCTCAGGGCTGTCATGCAGGAGGGGGTGAGGAGCCAGGGGACCTAGGCAGGCATACTGCAGTGATGGATGCCTAACCTCTTGTCTCGGCATTTAGTGGTTTTTCGTACATTGTGTATCCTCAAAATTTGACTTCGAGGTCTCAGAATCAATGAAATAATGGCGATCCAGAACCATAGTTACTTGCAAATAATTTAAAACCTCCCACCTCCCAAAAAGAACAACTGTTTCAAAAAGTGGGCAACAATGTTGCCAAACTTTATTATGGGCTCCTCTGTTCTTAGTAGTCTGTATCTTTAACCACTAAATTGTTGTCAGTCACTGTTTCCAAACCATCAGGTTCTTCCCAGGTCACTTGTTCTTCACAAAGAATTGAACCGTTCACACATTATCTTTTGTAGACTGACTTAACATTTCATGGTGCTGGCTAATAACGATTGAAGTAAAATTTCATGGTGCTGCCCTATCTCTATACTCTAAACACACTCTTGTTTTAAAGTAACTTCTGTCACAACCAGAGCCCACGAACAGGACAGATTACCATGAAAGGTTGTTAAAATAAAATATGGATTTAATTAAAAAAAAAGTGGGCAACAAAATCCATCCTGAACTGACATGGGGACCTTTTTCCCTTCCCTCCACTAGTCCTTCCCTCCATTCATTCATTCATCTGGTTTTTGAGACAAGGTCTCACTCTGTAGCCCAGGCTAGCTTAGACCTCACACTGTCGTCTCGGATAGTCTCTCACCCATGCCTCAGCCTCCTAAGAACTGGAATTTTAGGCATGGCCCACCACACCCGACTATAGTTCTGACTTTACCCTTCATAGTGTGAGTGCCCACATACTTTGCCTAAGCTAATAATGGGGTTCAGGGCTGGGGAAGTAGCTCAGTGGGCCATGGAAGTGTAAGGATTTGAGTTCATTCCATAGGACCCATGTAAAAAGGAAAAGCCAAGTGTGGTGGCTGAGCTTGTAAGTCTAGTGCTGAGGAAGTGACGGTCAGGTGGCCTTGCTGGGGCTTACTGACTGCTGACTAGCCTAATCAGCAAGTTCCAAGCTAGTGATAGAGGAGAGGGCGTGTGTGCTGGGGGACGTGGCATCCTAGGGAAAACATCCAGGATTGGCTTCTGGCCTACACAGATACACACACACACACACACACACACACACTTTAATTAGATTCAGAAAATGCAGCCACCGTATTACATCATAGGGACTAAGCTTTTAGAACTATAAAAACTAAGAACACGGGCTTCTAGTTTTCCAAGATTCCTATGCTCAATGGCCCAGAGACTTTGGCCACTGAAGGACTCAGAGTCTGCACATCATCCCCTGGGTGTTAGAGATCTTGAGAGGTGGAGACTTAATATGTATGGAATATTGAGCAGGGCTAAACTCCTTGGGAAGGCTAGTTTCTGACTCTTACTACTTGATGCCATCCCTCCAACTAACTCTCGGAGTCTCTGCCCGCATTCCTTCCAGGAGCTAACTGGTCAGCTGCCCCCTGAGTGCCCACTGGAGCCTGGTGAACGACCTCAGTTGGTACGCCGGAGGCCCCCTGCAGCACGTGCCTACCCTCCACCACACTCAAACCCAGCACACCACTCCCTGTGTCCTGCTGAGGTGAGCAAAATGGTGCTGGTGAGGGGCAGGGACAAGCGAGAGCAGGATGACAGTTATGGCCAGGAGGGGAAGAAGCTGAGGAGGGAAAGGATTTGAATAGGAGGGTTCCCCGTGCAGTATGGGAACCCAAGTCTATCAAGACAAGCTTCCCATTAGGAAGATACACAGGCCCAGCCCCTCATCCTGTCCCCTGAGGATGAATAAACTCCTTTCTTCAGCAAACAGGCCAGCCCCTAAAAAGGACAGGCTCCACTTCCTGTGTAGATGGGCTCTGCCAAGTTCCCATTACTCTGCCTAGTCATTATTTAGTTCTGTTCCTCCCCTTTTGGGTTGTGCAGGAACTGGCTCTTGAGGCCCTGGAGCGTGAGGTGTCAGTGCAGCAGCAGATCGCAGCTGCTGCCCGCCGCCTGGCCCTGGCCCCTGACCTCAACGGAGAACAGAGGCGGCGCAGGCGCCAGGTACAGGTTGATGCACTTCGAAGGCTGCATGAGCTGGAGGAGCAGCTCAGGGACTTCCGGGCCCGCCTTGGCCTCCCAGTGCTCCAGCCACTGCCACTGTCTGTAGGAGCACTAGTCAATGCCCAGGGTGTCTGCCTGGGTACACGCCTTGCTCAGCTCAGCCAAGGTAAGCCAAGTCCCAGCATCTCCCCAGTGAAAATAGGCCTGAGAGTGAACTGTGGCTAATGCATGTGGGTGTGGTGGAGTGCTGAGTGACCACTGAAGACAGAGTGGCCAGCAGGACTTAATGGTCTCACCCATCAAGGAGAGTTGCAATAACCTGACATGAGGTTAAGAGAGGGCTTGAACACTTGGCAACAGGAAGGTGAATACTCAAGGTTATGGTAGTCTTGAATTCAGGTAAAGGCTTTTAGGTGTGGTAGGCTTGAACCTAGCCTCCCTTAGCAGTCTAGGTCAGCATTCTACCATGGAGCTTCAGCCCTAGTTGTCTTTTTAATTTTAGTTTTTAAGGTTTAGTCATGTTTCTTTGCATGCATGTGCTCCTGCGTGTGTTTATGTTTACTGCATGCATGCAGGTGCTCGTGGAGGCCAGGGGCTTTAGAACCTTTGCAACTGGAGTTGTAGATTTGTGAGGTGCCTGGGGTGGGAACTGAAGCCAGGTCCTCTGCAAGGGTAACAAACGTTCCTAAGCACTGAGCCACCACTTCTCCAGCACCTTGTTTTCTTTTCCCTTTTTATTTTGAAAGAGTATTTTGGTAAGTTGCTCAGGCTGGCCTTGAACTAACTCCATAGTCCAGACTGGCCTTGAACTTGTGATAAACAGACACACACACACATACATGCACACGCACACATACACAGAGGCATATGTGCGCACACACACAAACACACACACACACACACACACACACACACACACACACCACTTCATGAAACCTCTTAGGTAGCTGGGATTATGCACCTGTGTCTGTCAAAGATGGGTTCTTGGGGAGGGGTGTGAGTCAGTGGTCATTAGGCAGGCTACACAGAGGTGCCTATATCCAGCAGTGTAAGAGGATAGGACCCAGACCTTGACTGATGGGTTGCTTCTCCATCTCTGCCTGTAGAGGATGTAGTTCTGCACTCGGAGAGCAGCTCCCTCTCAGAGTCAGGGGCCAGCCATGATAACGGTAACTATCCCCCTCCTGTGTCCTTTCAAAATAGCCTGTTTTGTCCAGCCTCTCCTATCGTAGCTCCCCTTTAGCCATGTCCCATGTTCCCATGTGTCCTTACTTTCTCCTGTCACTGCCTTCTCTGCCCCAGCCCCTACAGGTTGGCCTCTAATTACCTTTTTTGTCTTGCTTCATCCCTTAGCTTTCTCATCCCTGTCCTAGCACATGCCCCTCCCCTTTAAGCCTGTCCAGCCCCTTCAGGGCCCTCTCATTGAATTTTACCCTATTTTCTCTTCTACTCAGAGGAGCCTCATAGCTGCTTCCCTCTAACGGAGCGCCCCTCACCACCAAAAGCCTGGGACCAGTTTCGGGCAGCATCTGGGGGGAGCCCTGAGCGACGCGCCCCATGGAAACCTCCACCATCAGATATTTATGGGGACCTAAAGAGCCGGCGCAACTCTGTGGCCAGCCCCACCAGGTAAAGAGGAACCTGTTTTCCCCTTTCCCGGGACCAGGAGTGGGATCCTGAGCCTGGGTTGGCAGGAGGGCCTACTGGTGGGTCCAGTTTCTAACCTGGGTCCCGATGTGGGCCTGCCATCTCTGTCTAGCCCCACACGCTCGCTGCCCAGGAGTGCCTCCAGTTTTGAGGGGCGAAGTGTGCCTGCCACCCCTGTCCTCACCCGGGGCAGTGGCCCCCGGCTCTGCAAGTAAGGGGACTCTTGAGGGTGGGTCTGAATATCAGAGGAGGAAAACTTTAGTTCTAACTGTAGATGGTGAACCAAGAGATGTGGGACACGGTCAGCTGGCCTTTGAAAGGTGGAGAGAAGGCGGAGTGGGAATTGCAGGCAGAGGTGTGAAAGTGCGGGCTTTCCCGTGTTTTCTTGGATAAGTCATTTTTTTCTCTGAATCTTCGTCTCCTCATTTGTGGAGTGTAATATCTGCTTTTGAAAGACACAGGTACAGTGCATGTTGGGTAGCATGTACCAAATGCCTACTGTCTGCTAATAATCAATAGTGTTCATGGTGGATAGTAACTCCTTCATCCTAAGATTCCTCTGAGGAGATGCGATTGTTTGCATTTTATAAATGTAGAAACTGAAGCACAGAAAAGTTAATTAAGTAACCTGTGAGCAAATCGAAGTTCTGATGTTTAAACCCATGGAAAATTTCTGAATCTAGTGTCAGCCTCGAAGCACTATACTGTCTTTTTTCCTAAATGCTTACATGTCTATTTTTCCCATGCTGTGAACAAAAAGAAGCCTTGTGATTGGGGGAGGCCTATACATTCTGTGCATGGTGGGACAAGTGTTTGGGGATGGTTCATAGACATGATGGGTTAGATTAGTTCCAGGCATAAGGCCTAGGACTTCCTTCAGGAGGCAGCAAGGAGCTGCAAGGATAACCTTAGGGGAAGACTAGGAGCGCCTGGTAACAGAGCAATGCCTGGGTGTGCTTCCTTTGCAGGAGCATTTCCATAACCCTACGAGCTCCTACCCCATCCCTGTGTACGTTTCACACCCTGGGCTCCAGCTTTCTTGTGCGGGAGCGAACTTCACTGGCCCATTACATTACATGCACTACTTAGCAGTTACAGGAACACAACTTCTAATACTGGTCTCATTTTCGAGATAGTGGAGGCTCAGAAAGAGATGGGGCAGTCAGGGCACTCATCATCTGCCTTCTTTGTCTGATCCCACCCTTGTTACCTCACCTCTGCTCTCCAGACCCGAAGGCCTCCATTCTCGCCAGTGGTCCGGTAGTCAGGACTCCCAGATGGGCTTTCCTCGGCCTGACCCTGCTTCGGATCGGGCCTCCCTCTTCGCAGCTCGTACCCGCCGCAGCAATAGCTCTGAGGCCCTGCTGGTGGACCGTGCAGCTGCTGGGGGAGCTGGATCTCCACCTGCTCCGCTGGCTCCCCCTGCTGCTGGTCCCCCAGTTTGCAAGAGCAGTGAGGTGCTGTACGAGCGCCCACAACCTGTCCCTTCCTTCTCTTCCCGTACCACTGGCCCCCCAGACCCTCCTCGGGCTGCCAGGCCTAGCTCAGCTGCCCCTGCATCCCGTGGGCCCCCCCGGCTCCCACCTGTGTGTGGAGATTTCCTCTTGGACTATCCATTGGACCGAGGCTTGCCCCGCGGTAGTGGCGGGGCAGGTTGGGGGGAGCTGCTGCCTGCTCCTGAGGTCCCAGGACCCCTTTCCCGCAGAGATGGGCTTCTTGCCATGCTCCCAGGTCCTCCACCCATATATGCAGCTGATGGCAGCAGCCCCCTCCTCCGCAGCAAGGACCCCAACACCCGTGCCATCCGTTCCAAGCCCTGTGGCTTGCCCCCAGAAGCTGTGGAGGGTCTGGAAGTGCATCCAAACCCATTACTCTGGATGCCCCCACCCACTCGGTTACCTCCAGCTGGTGAGCGAGGTGGCCACAAGAACCTTGCCCTGGAGGGGCTGCGGGACTGGTACATCCGGAACTCGGGACTGGCCGTTGGTCCCCAGCGCAGGCCAATGCTTCCGCACGTGGGGCCAACACACACACCCTTCCTCCATGCCCGCTGCTATGAGGTGGGCCAGTCACTCTATGGCCCTCCCAGCCAGGCACCGCTCCCGCACTCCAGGAGTTTTACAGCGCCCCCTGTCTCTGGCAGGTATGGGGGTGCTTTTACTGATGGGTAGGGGTATTGATTCGGATGCTGAAGGTATCCTGACCAGGGAGCAGGGACCACAAGGCAATGAGATGTAGTCTTGGCATGGAGTCACTATCAGACATAACTTATATTAATCCTTGGGGTCCTGGTGAGGAGGATCTTGGGTGTCGGGAGCAGTTCTTTCCCAAGCTTTAGGAGGGGTTTTCTGTTCTCCCTAGTGGATGGCGGCTGGCAGTGAGCCTTGAAGTCAGGGTGCTGGGTGGAAGGGACTTGTGCCCTCCCTGGCTTTCTCTTCCAAGCTTATCCCATGCTTGAGAGCCTGAAGGTGCTGTCCTGTACCTGTCTCCACCTCTTTAACAGCTTCTTTCCCTCTCTCTGTGTGTGTCCTATCCGTGTTTTCCTCTCTTATTGTGTCTTCCCTACCTGTCTTCCGGATTCCTGCTGTCCTTTCTAAAGATACTACACGGATTTCCTGTATCCCCCGGAGCTGAGCGCTCGTTTAAGTGACCTGACGCTAGAGGGGGAGCAGTCTTCCAGTTCTGATACCCAGACCCCAGGGACACTGGTCTGACCCTAAGCCCTGGGTCGGTCTGGACAAACTCCAGTCTGAGGAGCACACAGTCAACCTCGCTGAGCTCTGAGATGTGGTTGCTCTTGGTCCTGAGGGACAACTGCCTGATCTCACAGGACCCCTGGCTTCTTTTTGGCCCAGGAAGATGTCTGATACCCCTGCTTCTCTTCTCATCCTGTGCTGGGGGGACTGGAGGGCCCCAGCTAGCTTCAAAGAGGGGGATAATGGTGTGGGGACTCTGCCCCTTCCTCCATTTCTGTTTACAGTTTGTGATTTAGTATTCACTGTCTTTGCCCAACACTAGGTGTTTTATAAAAGGGAAACTGTGAGCTCATTCCTGGTTGGGTTCATTCCTGTCCCCATACCCAGTCTGTTCCATTCCAGAACCACCACCATGCCTCAACAAAATGGACCATATAGAGTCTCGGGGCTGGGAGACCACTGGGAACAGAACTCCCTGCCTCCTCCCACTAGAGTCCTTGAGCAGATGGGCTTCTGTCCACATTTGGAAGGATGGAAGTCTAAGTGGGGTACCTGAAGAAGCTATGTCTCTGTCTCTGCCCATAAGCCTCTGTGCTGACCTTCCGCAATCAGAAGGCCATACAAGAGGTTGTCAAGAAACAGAGCCATTTGAGTATGTTGCATCCTGGGATGCTGCAGTGGTTAAACCTGGCAACTAGTACATGCCAGTAAAACCCTCAGGTGACATCTGGCCATGGGTCACAGGCCATATCATATCCTCCTTGGCATTCCTTCTATTTACCACTTTTTAAACAAATCCACATAAGCTGTGTTTTCTATATTGTCTGTGACTTTCTGGAGCTGGGGGTTCCCCTACCCCCTTTACCTGGTGTTTAAATTTTTCTTTTTGTACCAATGGATCTGGGCCCAAGACACTACTCACACTGGAAGGGGATTTCTATAATAAATGTATAAACTGAACTTGATTCTGTGTCTGCTTTACACCTCTAGTTAAGTCTGTGTGTGTGTGTGTGTGTGTGTGTGTGTGTGTGTGTGTATGAATGGCCAAGAACTCAGTGTGTAGCCCTAGCTTGCCTGGAACTTAGTATGTATGTGCACTCACTGGTCTTGTACTCAAGAGATCCACCTGTACTGGAATAAAGGACATGTACAACCATGCCTAGCCAGAAAAAAATGTACTTATGGGAAGAAAACCAACTGAAAATAGCTTATAATAGTGCCATGTTATGTTTCCTTGAAATAGATTGTATGTAGCTAGGGCTGGCCACAACTCCTAGTCCTTCTGCCTCAGCCTCCCCAGAGCTGGGATTACATGTGCCACCATGTCCAGCTGTCATGTTTTGACTTCCCTCACTTTATGGGATGGGGCAATTTCTTTGCCTCCCTGCGCTTATATCCCTAGCCCACTTATAACAAGAGACAATCCAAAAT
Organism: Mastomys coucha; assembly: GCF_008632895.1. Classification (NCBI taxonomy): domain Eukaryota; kingdom Metazoa; phylum Chordata; class Mammalia; order Rodentia; family Muridae; genus Mastomys; species Mastomys coucha. Next base: position 2,128,178 of record NC_045030.1, on the reverse strand, counting down.
GATAGTACACACTGTGTCCCTCTGTTTTAACTAATTCAGAAATAGCAATGAGGACCAGAGTAGTCACTATTTCAGCACCTATACATAAACTAGGCCAGGTAGTATCCAGCAGAACTGAAGACAGCCACTGGATTGTTCATTGAAAGGTACAAAGACTTCACACAGGAGGCCAAGCTAGTTTGAGATTCAAAGGCTTTATTGTTGTAGCAACACTATTATATATGCCCCATTCCCAGTTGGGGCTATCCCTCGACAGCCCCACACATTGGTCCTTGATACTGAGAACATTGGGAGGGAGGGAGAGAACTTCTAAACAGTTGGAGGGAAGCGATGGAGACTGCTGAGGGCTAGGGTCATCTGAGTTTAAGGGCTCAGTGTGGTCAGGGCTGAGGACTCTTGGACTTAGGCTCAAGATTTGGCCAGGTCAAGTTGTATGGGGTCTGAAAAATCTTTAGAGCTCAAGATTTGAGAATGTCTTGCCTTAGGGCCTAGCTTTGGAGTATGGAAGACCAGTGAGTCCCACATTTGGGTCAGGGGAGTATCTTGGGGTCTAGTTTTGAGATTGGCCACAAATGCTCTGGCTTAAAAATCCTGTTTCAAGACTGGATGTAAGTGACTGAATCTCAAATTCAGGACGAGGAAGGCTTTGGTCCCTAGGTAACAGGGGTTGGAGGCTAAGAGATGACTAGTTTGGGGCTGCAGTGAGCAGTCACAAGTGTCTCTTTTTGGACAGGCGAGAGGGCTCTAGGCGCCTATTTTAATGACTAGGAAAAGGTTTGGTCTTGGGTATGGGACGGGGGTCCTCTAGATCCAGGGTGTAGTTGCCAGGGTCCTAGGATCCAGCTTCCTGCTCCTGTCCCAGTGCCTCTAGAAGCAATCCCATTGGCGTCCGCTTTAGACCGATGCTCTCGATCTTGTTCTCAATCTTGTTTTTAAGGTTTCTCAGGCGCAGTGAAGCATGAAGCAGGATCACTGTGGGTGATACCAAGAAATGGGAATTCACCCAGAGGCAGGCTGATTGAGTGGTGAATTCTCAAAGCCTGCTTTGGGGGTGTGACCAGGAAGGACATCCCAGTAAATTGGGACTTGGACAGTTTAAGGCACTTAACCCTGGAAGACCCACAAAGGTAATAGAGGGATGCTCCCAAAGGAGCAAAGCCAAAGAAGACACACTTAATGAAAGTATGACTGTCCTCCAGGGTTTCTAGTCCCCTCTTAGCTCAGAAACCAGTGCCAGGCAGGCCTGATGTTCAAGGATGAGCTGGCCATCTTCCCCAGCTATAGCAGAGAGACTCACAAAGCACAGGCACTGTGATGCAGAGCAGGTAGATGAAAGCGCCGCCCACGGCCCAGAGAATGAAGAGGCTAATGGCAAGTACTGCAGCCAGGCAGGCAGCAGGGTGGCTGCGACGGCAGCGACGCACAGCTGCATGGGTTTCAGCAGCCCACACCAGCACCCCGAGGGCCACCACTACTACCAGTGCGCTCAGTAGGGTGTGCAGTGGACGAATGTACCTGCAGGAACAAGAGCACTCAGCTAGCCTCAGTGTACACCCAATCCTGGACCCCAAGAGTTTTGTTCCCTGTCTCCAGAATTAGCATCCCAGCATCGTCTCACCAGGCCCCTCTCCAACAAGTCCACCCCACAGCAATTCATGTGGACTCTTAATTCCTCGGTACTACAATGCTACCAAACCCTTACATCCTGCTAGAGGTCCTAGGCTCCCAACACTTCTCTGGTCTTTGACTTTAAACCTGCAGGATTTCTTTCTAGTATTCCTACATCTGCTTCCACATTCCTCTACTTTGACTTTAACCTCAGCAGATCTCCCATCCGGGCCTGCAGTCAGACGTAGGCACCTTTCAGGTGTCATCTCCTTCAAAAGGTCCCCACTACCCTATTTTTTCATAGAGCCACCCGCACCCAGTTGCCTCAACGGACTTGTTCTTGGTTTCAGTCCTACTCTTAACAACCTGCCCAAGTCCCTCTGTTCAAAGAGCGTCTGTCTTTGGCCTCAAGCTTCTCAGCTGTGGGTGTTCCCTCTGGGCCCAATATGAGCAGATTCTCTACCAGCACCCTTTCCAAACCCTGTCTTTACTACACCTCCACCTCTGTCTTAACCCTCCCAGGGCTCCCATAATCTGCCTTATCACTCATACCGCTGAACCTCTTAGGTACTCTCACATCCCCTATCAGTCCTTCCTTAAGTCCAGAGTTCACTTCCTAGCCCACATTCCTCTTCAGCTCTCCTCCCCTTTCTACCCTGGTCTTGTGTCTTTCCTCCCGACACCTCCCCCATCCCACCTCCATGACCCTCCTAACAAAGATCTGCCTCCTTCAAATTTTCCCACCCATGCCTCCCAGACCTTTATATTCTCCCGAACTCACACTACTCAGTCTAGTATTTCCCTTAGATACCCCTCATCCTCCAAGACCCGCAAGTCCACCCTGCGTCCCACTAGTATCTTCAGTCAATCGCTACCTCCCTCCCTCACCCGGCCAGAGCAAGACTGATGCCAAAGCAGAGAAGGTAATTGGTTTGGTAGTAGAGGAGGTTGTTGATGACGCGGTGACACCATCGCTGTGGATCGCCTGGATCAGGAGCCGCCAGACGCGCAGACCCCAGGACAAAGTCGTCTAGGGTGCGCAGCGGTGGCAGCCGCACCTCCGACATCCTGCGGGTTGCTGGACCAGCCCGAAGGGCGGCGAGACTACAACACCCAGTTATCACTCACAGCACCGCGAGGCACATTGGGAAATGGAGTCTACGGAGGCGACGACTAGCAACGTAAGCATACTGCGCAGCTGCAAGCAGGAACGTGACCAGAAACTACCAACTCTGGTAGCAGAGACTGCTGGGAAACCAAGCTCCGCCACGCGGCGAGCAGCTCAAAACTCTAACTTCTTTTTACCCCTGGGTGGGGCACCACGCCGGGACTGTGCAGGCTGTGCAGTCTCAACACTGTTGACTCAACACTGAACTTGCTAAAAATAGGAAGTCAGATCCCAAGCTGGTTTCCACTTCCTGACAGGATCCTAGGTCACATTGCTCCTGGAAAAGTATGCCCCACCCTTGAGGTCAAGTCATAAATGCCATTCAAAGGCCTTTTTTTATTCATATACATCACAGAGACTATCCCCTGGTAACAATTATTTTTTAAATCCTTAGGTTGGATTAGTATAATCCCTTTGGGTCCCTGGTGTTTTCCAGACTAGGAGGCCCAGGGACAGACTAGGCTGTCCTCTGGCCTTTAGCACTCAGTCACAAAAAGTGCTTGTGGAAGTGAGCTGTTTATTTAGACACAGCTGTGTTTGAATGCAGAGTAAAAGGCTCATTTATGCTTGCTGGCTGGTTCAACACCCTCAAGACTCAGTTCGGCCGGCCATCGGCTACTGTACGTTCCTAGTGCAGCTGCAGGACTCTTTAAAAGTCATCATCATCACAGATGTCAAGATAAACGTCAAAGGCCTCTCTGTTGCAGTTTCCATCAGGAGTGAAGACATATTTGTGGAAGGTTCCATCTACGCAGATGGCTGGGAAGGATTGAGGTGTTGTGAAAGGTTAGATGCCCAGCTACATACATACCCCAATCCACTCGGGTGTCTCATGGTCTAACTCCAGGCCCCTGCCCAAGTGCCAAACCCCTTACTAATGAGGTGTCATGTTCCAGTTTCCTCCAGCTCTGATAGCCCTTAAATTCTTTTGGGGGGGGTGTAGTCCTTTACCCACTTAGTCAAAAAAAAAAAAAATCAAAGGGGCTGCTGTCACTCACCAATTACAGAATTGACATTCTTGGAAGTATTTCGACCAAAGGCGCAGATGCATGCGGACTCAGCAGGCACAGTAAAGCTGGCCAGGCTCCACTGAGAGTCCACGTATTGCCCAATCATAGGTCCCACTTTGCCCACACGAGCCAGCCTGTAGGCAGCATTTGTTAAGTCCAGGTATGGCACATGGCCAGAGGGATTGGGACAAGATAGAGTGAAGATACTCACGCAGAGCGGCGGTTAAGGCGGGTGTCTTTAAGAGCAAAGATATGGACAGTGCCCTTGTCACTGGAAGCACAGAGGAAGGAGGAGTCGTGGCTGAAGTTAATGCTGCAAGACAGACCCGTAATGTCGTCCAACATGATGACTTGTGCTGAAAGATAACCAGCCCACCACACATATCCTATGCTCACCAGTAGAGGGTGGCAGGGTCAGTGCCTCTTCGAAGCTCTACTAGCTTTTCCTTGGACTGGGTATCAAAAAGACGAATAAGGGTACCCTTCTGGGAGGCTGACGCCACTACAGTGCCTGGCTGGTTCAGGGACACACAGGCCACATCACTCTGATGTGCATTGATAGTGAATGGAGCTGATGAAGTGCCAGGCTTTGTGCTTGCCAGATCCTGGAGTAGGAGGGAGCAGTTTGGGCTTGGGAGTGATAGCGGAGGAGGGACCACATGTTCACAAAGAAAGGCACATCACCCAGCTCTCCACTCTTGCCCACTGGATGGCTCACCACAAGTTGCAGACTTCCACACTTGTGTCCAGGAAAGACAAGTAGCTGCTTCTCCAGGCTCGGGCAGAGGTCACACAGCCCTAAGTTGTAAGGATGAAGTGGGGATGGGCAAGGGAAGGAGAGGCCAGGGCAAAGTTGAGTCTCAGAATGGACAGAGCTGGATGAGGGAGGGCCAGATTTAACCCTCTGTGGCATGGTACCCATAGCAACTTCACAGGGGTAGGCTTTGCAATAAGCTCTATTCTCTACAGTCTGAACAGATTCTAAGCTGCTAGGAGATACTTGAAGGCCCAGGGCTTGTGGACACACCTACCCATGTTCTCAGTGTTTTCTGCTGTCACATGGGGCAGGACTGGGGGTAGGGCAGAGGAACTAACTGTGGGACTGAAAGGGCAAAGAGCCTCTCCCCGAGCATGTCAGTATGTGCCCCTTCTTTATCTCCTCATCTCCTTGCCTCTTCCACAGCCTCACATTCTTACACCTGCATTATCTGGATCTTCTCACCCTTAGGGTTGTCCCGAGTGTCAAACTCAAAGAGCTTTCGAGGATTGTCAGGGAAGGAGTACACATAGATGCGGTTCCTCAGCACAATCACTATCCTGTAGACATCACACAGAACACAGGGCCATAAGGACAGGGCAACTGCCAGGTGAAGAGGCAGTGGCCGGTGGCAGGGGGTGGGTGTGGGGAGGTTACCTTACTTGCTGTGGGAACTTCCTGCCCCCGCCCCTGTCCCCAGTCTTCATCAAGCTCACTTGTCATGGCGCATGCGCACAGCCAGCACTGGCTTGGTAAAGGTGAACTCCAGCACCAGTTTGTCCTTGGAGTCCTTGCCTTCTCGGGCATCGTCCCAGATCAGCACTGCCAGGCAGATGGGTGGGTTGGCAAGACCAAGGTTTAGGGTAAAAGGCAGACTGGGTGACACACGCCCATTGCTACTCCTCATGGGACCTCAACCACTTGCTTCAGCTTTCACGAAATATTCAATGTGCGCTTCACACAGCACGACCACTTATGGACCAGGTCTCTGATAAAGCACATTCTAGAACAGCTATATTATTTGGAGGTAAGGAAATCAAGGCTCAAATGACCTGAATGTGGCAAGAACTTTACAGCTCAAGAACAGTTAAAGGGTTCATACTCAGTCTTTAGAATCCAGTCTATAACCTTAGGAGATTTCTGTGATGAATTCTAGGGTTCTGTGACTCACCCATGACAACTCTTGCCAGGTCTTGGTGGGATCAATAAGAAAATAAAAAAGACCTTAAAACAAGATGGCACTTGAGATTCACACCAAGAGGGTATAAGAGAGACAGCTCCAAAATCTGAATCCCTATTAATTGTGTAATCGTGGATAAGTCCATTAACCGAGCCTCAGTTTTCTCATCAATAAAAATGAAGACAGGGAGGCTGGGAGTATGGCTTAGTGAAAGAACATGTGCAAAAGGCCAGGGTTCCATCCACAGCATGAAAAGGAAGAACGGCTAAGAGTGTTTCCTACCATACAGAATGAGCAGGGGATGGTGGGGAACATCTTTAATCCCAGGAAGCAGAGGCAGAAAGACCTCTGTGAGTTTGCGTTCAGCCTGGTCTATGTAGTGAGTTCCAGGACAGTCAGGTATGTAGTGAGTTCCAGGACAGTCAGGGTTATGTAGAAAGACCCTGTCTCAAAAAGCCCCACATCACCAAAAAAATAAAAAAAGAAAATGAAAATCCCCACAAAACAAAAGGCGCTAACACGAGCCTGTAATTAATTGGAGATAGACTGACTCAAGGTCATACCTGACTACACCAAGACCTTGTCTAAATTAACATATGTTTGTGTGCTAAGTACTTAGAATAACTAGTCACAAGACCTAGTCTCAAATTAACATATGTTTTTGTCAAAGTACTTAAAATAACTAGCAGTAAGTGCCCCATGGTTAAGAACTTCGCAAATAGGAGATTGGCAGTAAGAGGCTTCGCTGTTTTGATAATGCTGGAGATGGGACTCAGGACCTTGTACATACCAGACAAGTGTTCTAACACTGAGCTATACCTCCAGCCCCAATAGCACTCTGAGTTTGAGACCAGCCTGGTCTAGAAGAACTAGTAAGACCCTGCCTCAAAAAATACAAAAGAGACCAAATGTTTTAAGCAGTAAGATCCATGACTTCCAAACAGTGCCTCACAGTGGGACTCTGAAACAACTTTATCTGCCAGTGCCTCAGGGTAGGAAGTGAGGAATTTGAGGAATCTGGGTCAAGTACAGGATGAAAGCTCTTACCTGAGATCTCTGAGAACTTGGGGCTGCTACCACCGCCCACCAGGGCCAGCAGGTTGGATCGGTGCAGCATCTCTACCAGGCCCACGCTGCCTACCTGCTCATGGTCTGGATAGGGACCAGGGTGTCAGGAGAGGTAGATGTCAATGCCCACATCAGCCCTTCTGCCCACTGCCCCACCGCTACAGTCACTTACCAAGATGCCCCTTCTCCATCAGTGGCTCCACATTGTAGATCCGTACACCTGTCTCCATGGCACAGCAAAAGCAGCCTGGGGATGGAAGAAATCAGTCTGATTCTGTATTCTGAGGCTCATAGTCATCCCTGACCCTTCGTTTCCTTCTTTCTCACAAAGGCACAATCATAAGCTTACTTTGATCTTGGTTGAAATGTAGGCTGGTCACACCTCGAAGTGGCTGCTGAGTCATGGTTCAGGATTGCCTTCCTAGGCACAAAGAAAGACAGCATTGTGAAGAGTTCCCCAGTGTCCTCTCTTAAGTCCTACAACTTCTGTCCCCCAAATGATTCCTTCTTCCTCACCACTTGGTCTATTTTGTTTTTGGTCTTGCTATGTAGCCCTGGCTGTTCTGGTACTCCCTACGTAGCACAGGCTGGCCTTCAATTCCCAGCAGTCCTGCAGCCTCCACTTCCTGAGGGATGGGAGTATAGGCGTGTGCCACCACACCTGGCTTCCTCCCCATTTTGATACTTTTCTTTGCCAGACTGCAAAAAACAAAAACAAGTGGAGGATACCTCAGAGTATCTGTTTGAACCAAGACCACAGGCAGAACTGATCCCAGCCTACAATGACATAGACTCAAAACGGCCACAAACACCAACCCGTACTGAACCCATCAGGAAGTAATGGGGTAGGGGATAGCCCATGATACCTCCTCCTCCCTCCCAGCCATTCTTGGCTCTAGCATCTGATATGACCTCAAACCTCCTTCTACAAGCTTTTCATCTTCACACCGGCACCCAACTCCACCTGTTAGTAAATAGTGGAATAAGAGCTAAGTTTTCCTGTATCTTCATGAGACAGCTTTCTAACTTCATCTGGAGGTTTATTTGTCTCCAGGGCATCTCATTTACATTCTCCCAGGGCAACATACTTTCCCCAAACCCTTCCCTCATATTGCTAACTCTGATCACAAAGGCAAGCCTGAGAACCCCCTCCACTCCCTCTACTTAAGTCCTAAAGACCAATCCACACCCCACCCCGCCCAAGAGACATTCCCCAGACATTCTAAATTCTTCCCATTTGACACATTCCAATCCCTATACTATCTACCCATGACCCCAGAGCTGACCCAAAGTTACCCATGAACCCCCATCCCCCTAAAGTTTGTCCCTTTTGTCTCCAAGCTATCTCCTGAAGGTTCTGCCCTAGGGCACTGCTACTCTCTAAAGACCTTCAACTCAGCAAAACACCCCCCACCAAAAAACAAACAAACAAAAAAAAACAAATCCTGCCTAGGAAACCTCAACCTACCAATGCCACTTCTGTCTCCCAGCCCTAAATATTCCTGCCCTAGAAACCTCAGCCTTTTTAAAAACCCCATCACTTCCAAGACCTCTCTTCAGGCACACTTCCTACCTATTATCTAAGATATCAAATCTACTTTTCTGGTGTAAATCCTAGGTCTTGCTTCTACATGAGCCATACTTTGGAGAGCACCAGCTTCCATGAGCCCTTTTTAAATCTCTGCTCCAAATGCCCACACTAACCAAGAACCCTAATTGAAACACCTCGCCCTCTCCCCAAAGTCATGTTCCTTTCCATGACAGCACCGACTCAAGCCCCCATATCCCCAGCCATCCATCACCTGTCAAGACCTCTAGTAGAAACACCCAACCCATAACCGTAACCAACCCTTGGATCTTGCTCCAGATGCACGTCGCTTTAGCCGATTTGATCAACCCTCCCCCGACCCGTGCCCTAGACGTTGGTGCCGCCTGCGGCACGAATTTCTGACCTCCCGGGCTTTGGTGCCGGGCTCTGCTGTTTACATCAGGTCTTACTTCCGGAGGAGGGAGTCTGTGACCGGAAGTGACTCATTCTGGGCAGAAAATCCAACCATGGCTTTTCTCACCCACTTGGCGGATCTGTGTAGCATCCTGAGTAGTAGAGTCGTCCGAGGGAAGTTCCGGAAGGAGAAAGAGGATAGAGTAGGTGACGGAGGCACAAGAGACTGCCCAAAGGCAGGGCAATCTGAGAGAACCCGGGAGAGAGCTTGCTCCTCCCTAAACAGAAGCGGGTCAAGCTTTGAACTCGTTAACCCACCGGAGATAGAAGGGTAAACCTCCCAGGCTAACGAGTCCTGAGTTGAGCTAGAGTGGCTGTTCAATGTTTGTTTACTTTGTGCCTCTGGAAGCTCCTGGCTGGAAGATAAAAGATCTTGAAAGTTGAGATTGTTTTGGGCGGAGGAGAGAGAGGAGTGGAATTTTACTTTCTTTTCCCTACCCCATTTACGAATAGATACTTTGCAAAAAGATACATTTTACAAAGAGCTCTCTACAAAAAGATACTTTTTTTATGGTAAAATGTCTGAGTACTCCAGGTCGCTCCTAGTGCTTGGCTAGGAAGAGGTAAGAGGAACAGTTCAAGATTATCTTGGGCTATATGAGATCCTGTCTTTTAACAAAAGGTGCTTACATGGAAACACAAAAGACCCCAAATTACACGTTGGGAATATTAGAGCTTTGAGTGCAATATGCACGACAGTTGTAAGAAATAATAAACCAGTCGGTACTGGTTGTTGAAACAAGATCGGAGGGTTTGTGCCATCCTGGGTTACAAAAAAAAAAAAAGTCAATAAGGAAAAAAGGAATGGCGGACTACCTTGCATTTACCATAATCAGGGCTATATAGTTAAGACCCTGGTTTTGTCTGTTTATTTTTAATGTCTTATTTTTTGTATTCTTTAGTTCTTGTTTTATTTTATGTACATTGGTGTTTTTGCCTGCATGTATGCCTGTGTGAGTGTCAGGTGCCTTGGAACTGAGGTTCCAAGCTGTGAGCTGTCATGTGGGTGCTGGGAATTGAACCCAGGTTCTCTGGAAGAGTAGTTAGTAGAGTCTTTTTTCCTTAAACAAATGCAGTGTATTATCCTTTACTGTTTTTATTTTCTTTTTGGCACAGGCTAGACCCAAACTCTGTGCAGCACAGAGTTCGGATTTACAGGCAGGCAGGTGCCCATATAAGAACTAACCAGATCTGACCTGCTTAGCTTCCAAGATCAAGCCAGGTTGGACAGTTCAGGGTGACGTGGCATAGATTGTTACAACTTCCTACTTTTGTTTTGTTTGTCTTGTTTTTTAAGACAGGGTTTCTCTGTGTAGCCCTGGCTGCCCTGGAACTCACTCTGTAGACCAGGCTGGCCTCGAACTCAGAAATCCACCTGCCCTCTGCCTCCCAAGTGCTGGAAACTTCCTGTTTTTAAGAATGATTTTGATGCTGTTTGATTGTACTTTTGGTCCTGGCTAGCCTGGAAATCACTTTATAAGCCAGGCTGGACTTGAAAAGACAGAGACCCACTTGCCTCTGCCTTCCCAAAAAATAAGAGTCAGTAGCAAGAAAGTGTCTCAGTGCTGTTGGGTCACTACTGTACCATTCTTTAGCTGTGCATCCACAGGCAAGTTGCTGAATCCCTCTGAGCCCTGACTTCCTTACCTATCAAATGTGTTAAACAACAATCAAAGCTGGGCAGTGGTGGCACACGCCTTTAATCCCAGCACTTGGGAGGCAGAGGCAGGTGGATTTCTGAGTTTGAGGCCAGCCTGGTCTACAGAGTGAGTTCCAGGACAGCCAGGGCTACACAGAGAAACCATGTCTTGAAAAAAAAAGTTATTTTATGTATGTATGAGTACACTGTAGCTGTCTTCAAACACATCAGAAGAGGTCATTGAATCCCATTACAAATGTTTGTGAGCCACCATGTGGTTGCTGAGAATTGAACTCAGGACCTCTGGAAGAGCAGTCAGTGCTCTTAACCACTGAGCCATCTCTCCAGCCCTAACCTCATCTTTTTTAACCTACTCATGATACTTCATAATGTAATCATAGCATTGTTCAGCCATTCTGTTATCAATGACCATCCACTCCTTTATGGTCCTGTGTGGTTCAACTCTGTCTTTTTCTCACTCTGAGGGGAGAGATGAGCTTGGGGCAACACTTCCTTATAATGAAACTTACTTTGAAGTCTTCAGTCTTCCTTTTATGGTTTTTCTAAAATCCCTTTGTATTTTGACATTGTGAGCAGTTTCATTTATATATGAATTTAGTTGCTTAATCTTCTCCATCCCCTTCTCTCATGCCCCTCCCTCTCCTGCTGGAACCCTTTTCTCCCATCAAGTGCTCATTCTACTTTAATGGCTTCCTTTGGTGGGTGGTGCACCTAATTTTGAGCAAGGGCAGGAGATGATTTGCTCAATCTAGGCCAACTTATCAGTGTCTACCACTGAAGAAACCTACATCTTCTTCCCTAATAACAGTTAATTGCTTGAAAGGAGGGATGGGACCCGCTTCCCTTGCTCATGAAGTGTTGATGATGAACTCAGTCTTGTGCTAGTCCTGTGTGCCAGTCCTGTGTGCCAGTCCTGTGCAGATAACCATGAGTGCAAAGGCAATGTCACTTTCAGAACACATGGTTTTGCTATACATCTCCTCGTTCTCTGGCTCTCACATCCTCTCTCCCCCTTTTCCCTTGATGTCCCTTGAGTCTTGGAGGGGGTGATATAGCAGTCCTGTTTTGGTTCAAGCCCTCCCTTATTCTTCAGCAGGTATGGGTTTCTGCATTAACCACTGTCCTCTGTAGTCATAAACTGATCAGATGAAAGCTGGGAACAGTACTAATCTCAGATGGCGGAAGTATGGGCAGGTTTAGTTTTCCTTTGCAACCTTAAACTCCTGATCCTCGCCGGGTGTACCCCTTTAATCCCAGCACCTGGGAGGAAGAGGCAGGCTGATTTCTGAGTTCCAGGCCAGCCTGGTCTACAGAGTGAGTTCCAGGACAGCCAGGGCTACACAGAGAAACCCTGTCTTGACCCCCCACCCCCAAAAAAACCCCTCCTGATCCTCATGCCACTGAGGCAGGAGGAAAAAGTATGGGGACTCAGGAAAGAAAAAGAGCCCTTTTAGGGGTTGGAGAGATTGCTCAGTGGTTAAGAGCATTTGCTGCTTCTCTGGAGGACAAGGGTTCCCAGCATACACAACACCTGTAACTCAGCTCCAGGGTTTCTGGTACCCTATTCTGGCCTCTGAGGGCATCCACACTAATGGGGCATATTCTTAACACATACACATAAATAAGAACATCAATCTAAATAATTAGCTATCCTTCAAGAGTGTGGTTGAAGCTCCTTGCCAGCTGAAGATCAAGGATTCTAGCAGAGGCTCAAGTGTTTGGTAAAGTTGTCAACAGAGAGACTGCTTCTTTTAAATAGAAGTATTCTCAAGCAGTGTGGTGGGAGCACATGCCTTTAATCCCAGCACTCTGGAGGCAGAGGCAGAGGCAGAAGCAGGTGAATCTCTATGAGTTCAAGTCCAGCACGGAAAGAGTGAGTTCCAAGATAGCCAGGGCCACACAGGGAATCCCAGCCTTGGGGAAAAAGAAAAGAAAAAAAAAGGAAGTCTTAAACACAATGTGGGACTGCGAGGTGGCTCAGCAGTTCTTTCACTTGTTCTTTCAGAGGACCTGGGCTCTCCTCCCAGCACCCCCATGGTAGCTCAAGACCATCTGTGATCCTAGTTCAAGGGGATCTCACCCCTTCTTACCTCTAACGACACCAGACATGCATATGGTGCAATACATATATACAGACAAAACATTCATGCATATACATAAAATCAATCTGAAAAAAAAGATGTCACCATTCCTTTTGGGAATGATTTCTTTGGAGCCAATGAGATGGATTAGCATTCGTGGACACTTGCCACCAAACCTGATAACCTGATTTCTGAGTTTGAGGCCAGCCTGGTCTACATACAGAATGAGTTCCAGGACAGCCAGGGCTACACAGAGAAACCATGTCTCGAAAAAAACAAAAACAAAAAAAGAAAGAAAAGAAAGAGAGAACTTACTCTAGAAAGTTGTCCTTTGTCCTCCACAAGCATACCATGGAACACATGCACCCTCCTCAAACACATGTAAAAGAAATGTAAAATTTTATTTTATTTATTTTTTAAACAATTCTCTTTTTTTTAAAAGATTTATTTTATGTATGTGAGTACACTGTCACTGTCTTCAGACACCCCAGAAGAGGGCATCAGATATTACTACAGATGGTTGTGAACCACCATGTGGGTGCTGGGATTTGAACTCGGGACCTTCAAAAGAGCAGTCAGTGCTCTTACCTACTGAGGCATCTCACCAGCCCAAATTTTATGTTCTTTTTTGGCATCTGATCATATTGTTATCTTGGATGGTGCTAGGATTACTGGTGTGAGTTATGCTGTTTCCTTCCATCCATAGATCCTTAAGCCTTCCTTTTATCCAGAGTGGGCCTTGTAACAGAGTATTATATAAGAAAGAACTCCTGGGGCTGGAGAGATGGCTCAGTGGTTAAGAGCACTGACTGCTCTTCCAAAGGTCCTGAGTTCAAATCCCAGCAACCACATGGTGGCTCATAACCATAACGAGATCTGATGGCCTCTTCTGGAGTCTTAAGACAGCTATAGTGTACTTACATATAATAAAGAAAGAAGCTAAGAAAGAAAGAAAAGAAACTACTCCTGGCTGGCTCTGCTGCACCACTTGGACTGGTGAGATGGCTCAGCAGGTAAGAGCACTGACTACTCTTACAAAGGTCCTGAGTTCAAATCCCAGAAACCACATGGTGGCTCACAACCATCCGTAATGAGATCTGATGCCATCTTCTGGTGCATCTAAAGACAGATACAGTGTACTTATTTATAATAATAAATAAATTTTGGGGCTGGAGCTAGCTGAGGTAGTAAAAGTCAGTCCCCAACAACCAGATGAAGGCTCACAACCATCTGTACAGCTACAGTGTGTACTCATAGACATAAAACAAATAAATAGATCTTTA
>NC_045030.1:2112945-2113731 GCF_008632895.1 Mastomys coucha | reverse complement strand
CTCAAACTCAGAAATCTGCCTGCCTCTGCCTCCCAAGTGCTAGGATTAAAGGTGTGTGCCACCACTGCATGGCTCCTTTTTTTCTTTTAAAGATTTATTTATTATTTATTTATTACAAGTATACTGTAGCTGACATCAGGTCTTATTATGAGTGGTTGTGAGCCACCATGTGGTTGCTGGGATTTGAACTCATGACCTTTGGAAGAGTAATCAGTGCTCTTACCCGCTAAGCCATCTCACCAGATCCCCTTCTTTTTTTCTAAAAGACAAAAATATCTGCGAAAACCAAGATGGCAGGTTCTTCCTTGGCCAACATGTTGTGGGAAACCTGACTTCTAATATGGCTCCCAATCAGTTCTACAGTGATCATTCCAGAGGGGACAATAGTAAATAGCAGTAAAGGCTTGTAAAGATAAACTTCTTTCTAGTCAAGTAACAGAATTTCTGGACAGGGTATAAACCTCACATTCTCGTTGGGCCAGCTCAGTTGTTTGATCAGAGGACTACCCTTTTGGGAGGCATACTGACCTTAAGCCAGGATTTCTCAAGATGCAGGTCACTACTCACAACTTGATCCCAACTAAGACAACTGGAAAACAGATATTTTCTTTACAATTCATAACAGTAATAAAATAAGTTATGAAGTAGCAACAAAATAATATTATGTTTGGGGGTCACCACAACACGAGTAGCTGCATTAAAGAGTCGAAGCATGAGGAACGTCGAGATCCACTGCTTTAAGGCATATTTAAGCTATACAGAGAAACCCTGTCTCCAAAAACCAAA
>NC_045030.1:2111801-2112815 GCF_008632895.1 Mastomys coucha | reverse complement strand
TCGAGACAGGGTTTCTCTATGTAGCCCTGGCTGTCCTGGAACTCACTCTGTAGAACAGGCTGGCCTCAAACGCAGAAATCGGCCTGCCTCTGTCTCCCAAGTGCTGGGATTAAAGGTGTGTGCCACCACTGCCTGGCCTGGCAAGGACTTGTATTCCGAGATTTTTTTCTATTCCCCTTAGCTTTGGTTAGTCAATTGTGTCAGATTGGGAAGTCAAGTTCCCACCACTGGGATAAAATGCAGTCAACACCTACACCAGGGACAAATCAAAGTGGCCATGTTGTCCCAGGTTTGCGTTCAAGCACTCTTTTATGGCTGCCCCCTGCCCCCACAGGCTCCCCACCAAAGGAGCTCCCAAGAATTACTATGCCTAGCTACTTTTCTTTCCTTTTGATTGCCCCTTTATGCAAGGCCAAGATTATTTATTGCTTGTTTTCAACACCGTGCACCCGTTTGGCTTGTAACTATGCAGACTAGGATGACCCCGAATTAAAAAAAAAAAAAATCAGTCTCTGTAGTGCTGGGATTAAAGGTGTGCTCAACCATGCACACAATAGGATTGATAACTTTTAACCTGCTACCTAAAAAAGCAGTTATAATGAGAACTTCGACAGTAAACAAGTACCCTCCGTCGACCTTTTACCCACGACCAATTTTACAGACTGACGTGGTATTTGAACTCATTACCCACGCCCGATGCCCAGTCAATGTCTACAATCACTGCGCATGCTCTGAGGAAGTCAGAGGCGAATCTGGTGCAAGGTGGGGGCGGAGTCATGTTATTCCCAGGCCCACAGCCTCAGACAGGAAGACCCGCCTCCATCCGGCCACAGGCCAATCCAAGCTCAGCACGGCCGCTCCGGAGCCAATGGCCTGCGTGAGTGCCTTGGGAGCAGGTTCCAAACGGAAGGATTAGGGGGTTAAGGAAAGCGGGTGAGAGTGGCGGTGGCATAGAGGCCTTCCGCTGACTCGATCCTGCCATCCGCCAGAGTCAACGGGCCGAGAACAGGCCAT
>NC_045030.1:2108914-2111148 GCF_008632895.1 Mastomys coucha | reverse complement strand
ACACTACTCTGATATTTTATAAAAATGACAATTGGGAGTCCACCTTTTTGATCCAAGCACTCAGGAAGCAGAGACAGGCAGAATTCTCTGAGTCTGGGGACATCCTGGTCTACAATGCTGAGTTCCAGGACAGGAACCTGGTGAAACCCTGTCTTCACATCGTCCCTGCCTCCCCTCTACAAAAAAGAATAAAGAATAACAAAAATAGTAACAATAAGGCCTAAAGAGATGGTCCAGCTGTTAAGAGCACTGGTTGCTCTTCCAAAGGACCGTGTTCCATTCTCAGCACCTAAGTGGTGGCTCACAACTGTATATAAAACTCTAGTTCTAGGAGATCAGAAGCTCTTTTCTGGCCTCCACAGGCATCAGGCACTCACACGGTGCACAGATGTAAATGCACGCAAAACATCTACAGATGTAAAATAAATAAAAAACAATTCGCTTTATATCTTCACTCATAACTCATGTCCATTACCTGCATACAGTTCTTCCTCCTTCCTCATTGTGGTTTGTTTGTTTGTTTTTTTCGAGACAGGGTTTCTCTGTATAGCCCTGGCCGTCCTGGAACTCACTCTGTAGACCAGGCTGGCCTCAAACTCAGAAATCTGCCTGCCTCCGCCTCCCAAGCGCTGCGATTAAAGGTGTGCACCACCACTGCCCGTTTTTTGTTTTTTGACCAATTTCTTTGATGAACATACATGCAAAAATTCCTAGGCAGACATGGTAGAAGGTAGCCGCAGGAAACTGTGATGATGTCTGTGGCCTATTTTACTGAGGACCATGTGGATATTTGTGCTCTGTGCTCCAGCCTGGGGACTATACTGATTTGAGTGGCCTGCAGTGCCATCTGAGGCTATGGTGATATGGTATACTGCCGATGAGAGTCATATCTGTGGTCCTACTAGAGCCAGGGTCTGTATTGATGTCTGTGACCCATGCTACTACTGAAGACCATGTGGATATTCGTGGTCTATGCTGCCACCTGATGCCATTTGGTGTCTTTGTTGACAGATGGGCCTTGTCTGGGTCTGTGGTCCTACTGTAGCTTGGGGCCAAGTTCATGGTCTGTGTTGTGCTTCAGAAAATTTGTGAATGCCCATGATCTGTGCTTCTGCTGTGAAGAGCAGGGAGGCTACTTTTGCTGTGATTTTGAGGACTGCAGATGCACAGCTAGGACAGAAGGCCATGGAAGGCTGCTGTGACAACTCCTATTCCAACTCTCCCAAAAGTAATAGCCTAGATAAGAAGGACTCACTTCTACTTAAGGAGGCAGGCCACTGACAGTCTGACTATGCTCTAGTGAGAATAGAGATAACACAAATGGGACTTAGTTTTATTTTCTAATTTTTATTCATCATTATTATTATTTTAACTTGTTTTGGCAGGAAGGTCACAAAGTAGGGTGAGGGACAGACCTGGAAGGACTGGGAAGTGTGATGAGGGTGTATGATATGAAATTCTCGGAGTCAGTCAAAATGTTATGTTAAAAAATCCTAACAAAATGGTTACAAACTGAATCTATGAATACACTGAAAATATTACATATTATGACCAAGTAGGCTTCATCCCCAAAAGGCAAAGGTGTTTCAACACACATAAATCAGTGAACGGAATACAGCATATAAACAATAAGGACAGAAAAACATGAATTATTTCAGTAAATGCTGAAAACCCATTTGACAAAGTTCAACATGTTTTTGCCTTAAACGCTCTGGAGACTGTAGAAATACATGGAAATATGTCAAAATAATAATGGCTATATACAATAAGACTATAGCCAACATTATACTAAATATAAACACACTGAACATTTCCTCTGAAATCAGGAACAAGATGTCCACTCTTCCCTCTCTTACTTGAGGCAGTATCAAAGTCTTAGATATAACAATTAGATAAGAGAGAAACATAAAAGGGGCAATAGGGAGGCAAAGCCATATTATCCTTACTTCTTTTTTGAGACAGGTTCTTATTATGAGTTCTGATTGGCCTGGGGCCTGTTGTGTAGACCAGGCTGGCTTCACACTCATGGAGATCTGTCTCCTGAGTGCTAGGATCAAAGGTGTATGATATTACACTTAGCACATTTCCTGTTAGGTTTTTTTTTTCCCTGAGACAGGGTCTCTTTTATTAGATATTTTCTTTATTTATATGTCAAATGATATCTCTTCTCTCAGAATCCCCTCTGAAAAAAAGAAAGAAAAAGGAAAAAATAAAATAAAACAAAAATTCCTGTT
>NC_045030.1:2107654-2108356 GCF_008632895.1 Mastomys coucha | reverse complement strand
CAGGAGACAGCTATATCAGGCTCCTGTCAGCCAGCACTTGCTGGCATCCACAACAGTGTCTGGATTTGGTGATTGAATATGGGAAGGATTCCCAGGTGGAGCAGTCTCTGAATTGTCCTTCCAAAAGGACAATAGTTCCGAGACAGGGTTTCTCTGTGTAGTCCTGGCTGTCCTGGAACTCACTCTGTAAATCAGGCTGGCCTTGAACTCAGAAATCCACCTGCCTCTGCCTCTTAAGTGCTGGGACTAAAGGTGTGTGCCACCATTGCCCGGCCTCCTGTTAGGCCTCTCAAGTGCTAGGTTACAGATAAGGGCCACTGCACTTGGTCTTTTTGTCTGTTCATTTTGGCCAGAGTTCAGTTTGCCTTGTTCAATAGAGAGCAATTTCCTTTTTTTCCCCCTGATGAATATTGGATGTGGAACCCAGGGCTTTACATGAGCTAGGCAAATACACCAACACTGAGCCCCAGTTCTAGCCACATTTACCAGTAACATTCTGTTCTGGGATGTTTGATTCTTTTCAGTGTGTGCTACAAGGTGACAAGTTAGGTATTTTTACCTGTGGCCGAGATCTAAGATAAGTATGATAGATAGATAGATAGATAGATAGATAGATAGATAGATAGATAGATAAGGGATGACTTAGAAACAGTTGTGTCTAAGGGTCTAACTTTTCTTCTCCCACCATTTAGCAGGAAAAAG
>NC_045030.1:2107409-2107644 GCF_008632895.1 Mastomys coucha | reverse complement strand
ACCAAGGGCCTCTCCTCCCATTGATGACCGCCTAGGCTATCCTCTGCTATACATATGCTGCTGGAGCCATTAGTCCCCCCATGTGTACTCTTTGGTTGGAGTTTTAGTCCCTGGGAGCTCTGAGGGTACTAGGTAGTTTATATTATTGTTCCTCCTAAGGGGCTGCAAACCCTTCAGCTTCTTGGATCCTTTCTCTAACTTCTTCATTGGGGACCCTGTACTTAGTGCAATGGAT
>NC_045030.1:2102571-2106577 GCF_008632895.1 Mastomys coucha | reverse complement strand
GAATAAATCACCTAAGGCAAGCAGAGAAACTGCATGAGTCAGAGATAGCCTTTTTGGGGGTGGGTTCGAGACAGGGTTTCTCTGTGTAGCCCTGGCTGTCCTAGAACTCAGAAATCCGCTTGCCTCTGCCTCCCAAGTGCTGGGATTAAAGGTGTGCACCACCACTTCCCAGCCAGAAATACAAGCAATGCTCTGGGACTAAAAGTGACTAGCCCCTTTGGAAATTGGAACTAACTCATCCTATTCATGGGCAGAAGCCCCCCTTTTTCTTCAGTGCATTACCAGCTCAGGGACATTCCTGGAGGTCTTCCCTGGATCAAGAATGAAACAGATATGTCCATACTAGAGTAGTCAATGGGAACAGCAGTTAGTTTCCCCTTCCTCTGGCAAACTACCAGCCATAATTAAATTATAAGGAGGAAAGGTCTCATTTGGATCAATTTTGGAGGTTCTCAGTCATGACCTAAGTAATCTCTGCCAGGCCTTTATCTTTCAATGGCCAAAAGAATGTGCTAGTAGCCCAATCCTGAGCAAGAATCCTTTACAATATGGGCATATGCATGAGCTGGAGAGGTGGCTCAGTGGTTAAGAGTTACTGTGCTTCCAAAGGACCCAAGTTTGGTTCCTAGCACTCATGCAGGGCAGCTTGCAATTGTCTGTAACTTCAACTCCAGGAGAACTGAACACTCATGGTCTCTGAACATTTGTATTTACAATTACATATTCTCTCTCTGGAAGCATTTGTATTCACGATCACATACTCTTTCTTTCTCTCTTACACACACATAAAACAACAACAATACAATACAATAAATCTTTAAAAAAAAATGGGCCTTTGAAGTTTGAGTTTGACCCAAACTCAGGAAGTTGTTCTGCGATGCAGCATTGCAGATTCTATAGTGTTTGTCTGGGGACAGACTTCATAGTTTTTATGTGCCAAGGGTGAGCTATGTATTGAATGGGTAATTTAACTTGTCCTGAACCCTCAGCTGGGAAATGAAGCCAAGAAATGAAGTATTTCCACTTTGGTTACCTCAGTTCCCACCCAAATTTAGAATTTACATACTGGTTTTGCTTTCATCCTTCCACTATTTATTATGGTTTTTATTACACTCTAATTTTGGTAAACAATCCTGCTCTATCTGCATCCTTGCATCTCAAAGGAGGACAGAACAATTATCTCCCATCTTCTTCCTGGCATCTGTTATAGACTGCAACAAAAGTAGTGACAGCCTGAGTGATGATGGGCAGTGGTCCACGTGTCAGTCTTCATCTGAGTTACCGGGGCCCATGTACTGGCAGATGGCATCATAGTGGAGCTCCACTACCCGATTCTCTCTTCCAAGTTGGACCAAAGCGTGACTCTGTGCTCTGTCCCGTCTCAGAAGAAGTCCCACCTGAGGAAAGATGGGGTGGAGTGAGCAAGGTCAGTCCAGATCCTTAGGATGTGATCTTCAGACTCTCATTTCCAGACATGGGACTTACCTTTCCAGCATGTGGTCCCAGCACTACCATCACACGGTGGCCTTCTCCCTTGGGAATCAGGGTCTCCAGCATGTCTTCTCTCACACCTAGAGATGAGGAGAGTGGAATGAAGTCCACAGCAAGGACCAGCCTGGCCAGATCCTGTCAGGGGGACCTTTGCTAATATTTATTAGAGCTACTCATATCCTGCTGATAGACGGAGTCCCACTCTACCCATTTCACAGGTGAGAAAACCAAGGAGTAGTTCACAGAAATAACCAGCACACAGGAGCATTTTCCTACAGAAACTATATACTAGGTATGTTGCCTGCAGTGCAAGCTCAGCACACTTCTTCCTGAAAGGCAATAGTTCTAACAGGGACAGTCATTTTCATGCTAATCTAACATGGAAATACACAGGCTTTAGGTTATCCTTTTCAAGGAAGTATCTGCTCTGGAAGAGGCTGCTGACTCTTGCAAAGAACCTGAACCCTGCCTAACTTCCCAGCCTAACTTGGCCCTAGAGTCTTGTTTTCTTTTCTTTTCTGTACTTTCCCACCCAGTCTCTTTCTCCATTTCTTTTCTTTTGAAAGATTTGTTAATTTTATGTATGTGACTATACTGTAGTTATCCAGATACCCCAGAAGAGGGCATCAGATCCCATTACAGATGGTTGTTTGCCACCGTGTGGTTGCTGGGATTTGAACTCAGGACCTCTGGAAGAGCAGTCAGTGTTCTTAATGGCTGAGCCATCTCTCCAACCCCCATTTCTTTTCTTTTTAAAATAGGATCTTACATTGCAGCCCAGGTTGACTTGTCCAGCCCTTGGACTTGTGGGAATCCTGCCTCAGCCTCCCAGGAACTGGAATGGATTCTTTCTTCTTAAAAGTTTTTTTATATTTATTTCTTTCATGTGCATGAGTGTTTTGCTTGCATGTTATGTCTGTAGCACCATATGTGTGCCTGTTGTTCACAGATGTCAGAAGAGGGCGTCAGATCCTCTGAACCTGGAGTTACAGACAGTTATGAGCTGCCATGTAGATGGGATGTTTAGAATTAAACTTGAATCCTCTGAAAAAGCAGCCAGTCCTCTAAAGCAATGAGCCATCGCTCCAGGTCCTTAATAGACCTTTCTTAATCATCCTCTAAGATGGGAATATTCCAGGTATAGTAGCTCAGATTTACCTTCCAGAACTCGGCCTTCATCTGTCCGACACACACACATGTCTGGGCTCAGGACATCTTCAATTGTCATCTAGAGAGATGAATAGAAGTAAGATGTTGAACGTTGAAGGGTCCAGTCCTGGGTGAGGAAGGGGTCTTCCGTTATGGAGGTCATACCTTGGTGTTATAATAACGGCCACCCTTGTGTAGTTTGTCAGTGAACCGCACACGTAGGTCCCTGTGCAACCAGTGCTCATTTCTAGGGGCTGCTTTCTCAGTCTTGGGCACAGGCCCATCCTGTCTGTGGAGAAAGCCAGAATCTAGTTTAGCTTTTTGTACACCCATGTTGCAGCTGGCCTATCTTTAAAAGCCATGCTGTAAAACCTGTCCCTACTGCTGTTCCCAGTTCCTTCTATGCCCTGCTTTGCCTTGACTCCTTGAGCCACCCCATACCATGCAAGCCCAGTGGACCAGCTCCTACCGATTGGGAGAATGTTTCTGCTTCTGCCTCCTCCTTGAGTCTTCCTGATTCTGTAGGGCCTTCAATGATGAGGCTGTTCCAGTTACCCTGTTCTGCTGCTCTGTGGAAGTTTTGCTCATGTGGCCTGTTCAAGGGTGTATAAGGACAGCAAGAAGAAAGCCTTACTGTGTTACTGGCATTTCCATCTAAGGGTCACTGTCCTCTTGGCAAAGGTCCCATTCCCTATCCACCTCCTTCAAGAAGTCCCTCTTGGCCAGGCAATGGTGGCACACGCCTTTAATCCCAGCACTTGGGAGGCAGAGGCAGGCAGATTTCTGAGTTCGAGGCCAGCCTGGTCTACAGAGTGAGTTCCAGGACAGCCAGGGCTATACAGAGAAACCCTGTCTCAAAAAACCAAAAAACAAAAAAAAAGGCCCTCTTGACCACCCAGCCCACAACAAAGACAGCAGAGTCAACTGCCTAGTGTTCACAAGAGCCGCAGGCACCTCCAAGCTGTCCCTTCCACAACCATCACTGTTCTGTTCACCTCTCCTTGCTCATATCCTAACCTTAGTCTCATATTTAGTAAAAGAGGGGACTGCCACTCTAAATACATGAGGACCTCTTGGGGTAGAAACTGGATTCCATATTCATTTCTTACTGCTCACAGAGGATGAAGATGAGATGCATGGTGTTAGCTCAAACTCTTCTCAGTTAAACTGAACAAACTAAGCTGAGGGTATGGCTCCTTGGTAGAGCCCAATTAGCACTACCAAGGCCCTAGGTTCTAATCCCAGTACCACCAAACAAAAAGTAAATAAACTACTCTTGTGTAGGCAGCTGTTTAGAGGATCGTATCCAAGATGGCGCTGGTTCCTGATACACTGTAGCAACAGACTATTCTGCGCATGCGCCCTC
>NC_045030.1:2094471-2101938 GCF_008632895.1 Mastomys coucha | reverse complement strand
CTGGTAGGCAGCAGAAGCGCCGCACACTCTTGTCCCCTCTCATCCCTGACCTCTGACTGGAAGTCACACAGTGCCCTTTCTCCTTAAGAATCTGGAGAGCCTGCCTGTCTCCATGCTTCTCTAAGTCTCTAGCTCTAAGAGACTCACCTGGCTTCGAGGTGTGGCTATCAAACTCCTGCTGGGAAACAGGCCGCAGGCAATATTCACTGACATACACAATTCGGTTGCTCACTGCCAACTGAACAATGGCCCGTACATTGTCAGGATCTAGGCCTTCTACCTAAGGAGGGAGGGAAAAGTCAGAGGGTGAATGGACTACTGCTGCAAGGCCTAGAATATCTAGCCCTTACCTCCACTAAGCAAGGGCTCGGGCTCTCCCTCCCCTCACCCCCTCTCTCTTTGAGCAGGCTATGACCTTGCATTTGTTTGTTTTCAAATAGGAGTTTTCCTAGGTAGCCATGTCTGGCCAATAACTCAAGAGATCCACCAGTCTTTGAGTGCTGTGACTCAAGGTGTACACCACTATGCCCAAACATACGCTGTGACCTTTAGTGATTAGGACCAAGCATAGTTTCTGTGTCTCTTCTCCCAAACCATGACTCCTGAGAAGGGGGACCAGGTATATGTTTCTGTGTCTCCCTTAGCAAACTATAAAACGAAGACTTGCATGTATATGTAGTATACATGCATATACCCGCATTTTGTGTGGTGTGTGTACATGTGTGTGAAGGACGGATGTTGACAGCAGGTATCTTCCTTAAATGTACATTACCTAATGCTTTTTCCTTTTTTTTTTTTTGAAACTATGTAGATGTAGATAGCCCAGGCTAGCCTGGAACTCACTCTATTAGCAGGCTGTCTTCAAAGTTACAGAGATCTATCTGCCTTTGCCTTTTAAGTGCTGGGATTAAAAATGTGAACCACCTTACTTCTTTGAAATTTTTATTTATGTGTGAGCATGTTTTTGCCTGCATGTATGTGTCTGTACACCTGTTACATGCATGTCTGGTGTCTGTTGAGTCCAGAAGAGGGTGTTGGATCTCCTGGGACCGGACAGTTGTGAACTGTATGCAGTGCTGGTGCTAGAAATTGAACCCAGGTCCTCTGGAAGAGCAGCAAGTACTCTTAACTGCTGAGCCATTTCTCCAGTCCCCACCACCTACTGATTCAGCTATGCTGGCTAGCCAATGAGCCACAGAGAGTCACCTCAAGTCTCTACTCCCCAGCTTGGCTTTTCTGTGGTGCTGGGGATCCAAACTCATGTCCTCATGCTTGCATGCTAGTCAGGCACTTTTAGCTGAGACATCTCCCCAGCTTTCACTTTTTTCAAGACAGGGTCCAGGCCAGACTAGTATTTGTCATGTATCACAGGTTGTACTTAAACTTGCAGCAATTCTCCTGCTGGAGTTGCTTAGGTACTGGGTTTGCATGCTTTCTTCAGCTTCAATACTTAAGTTTCATGGAAGTTGTGGGATATGGTATTTTCTCCCTTGTGCTTGAGAACTGAGGCTCAAATAAGCCTTGCAATTGCCACACTTTCCTGGATTTTACATAGGCTCTGGGGGTCTTCAAGCTTGTGTATGAAGCACTTCTCCACTGAACTATCTCCCCCAGCCCCTTGTTTTTAGGACACAGGTTTTGCTAAATACTTGAAGGTGGTTTTGAACTCAATATAGTTTTATTTTTTCCTGTTAGGTGCCTCTTCCTACTTACTGAGCTAGATCCCTACTCCTTTAAAATAAATTTATTTATTTATTTATTTATTTATTTATTTATTTATTATATGTAAGTACACTGTAGCTGTCTTCAGATGCACCAGAAGAGGGCGTCAAATCTCATTACGGGTGGTTATGAGCCACCATGTGGTTGCTGGGATTTGAACTCATGACCTTCCAAAGAGCAGTCAGTGCTCTTCCCCACTGAGCCATCTCACCAGCCCTCCTTTAAAATTTTTATTTTACTTTAGACAATTGCTAGGCTGCCTCTGAATTTCCTATGTAACTCAAGCAGCTCTTGAATTTGTGATCTCCCTGCCTCAGTATATGGATTACAGGCATGTAGCATAACACCTGGCAGCCTTTCCTAACTACCATTCTTCCTCACTCCAGCTACCTGACATGGCTTCAGGAATGTGTTGTTTCTTACCTTCCCATAGAGGCCCCGGTAGGGGCCAGAAAGGACAACCACAGCTCCTCCATGTATCAGTCCTTGAGGTTGGTCTTCCTTATCTTTCTCAAGATCCCCATCTGATCCTGGTGGGTGGTGAGAGCCAGTGGAGGTCAAGGCCTGAGCCTCCATCAGGTTGGCACCCAGCCCTAAGCCCTTCGGCCTTGTAGAGTTGACTCGGGGCTTCACTACCCTGCAGAGAAAAATAGGCTTGTGGAAGTACAAGTCTCCAAGGTAAGCCTTCCAACATTCAAAACCACCTCAGAAATACTTGATTTCATTGTTGATTTACTTTTGTATGCTTGTGTACCATGACACACATGTGAAAATCGGAGAACTGCTTGGAGGTGGGTCTATTCTCTTTCAGCCACCTGAGTTCTGAGGTCATCAGGATTGCAGACAAGGGCCTTTACCTACCTAGCCATCTCACCAGCTCACATCTATATTTAATTACCTTTTCTGATATCATATAAGAACTTTTTGAGCTATAAAAATGCCAACTTTTCTTTTTCTGTGGTGTTAGAGGTCAAATCCAGGGGTTCAATGCATAAGCCTATTCTACCACTGAGCTTCACTTTCAGTCCCCCGCCCCCCAAATAGCAATTTCATTTAGTTTAACTAAATTAACTTGTTCCATATACTTTTATTACTCCTATCTACAAGGGCCAAGTTAGGTTTGTATAAACAAATCTACTAATATCTCTACAGAAGAAATCATATAATATGTATACAGAACTAGGAGAACAGTAAAGAATGTTCACTATCAATCACAGTCATATTTGGCTTACCAAATGACTTAGTAATTCTTTGGGATTTACAACTGCATTTTTCAGATGAGGAAATTGATCCATAAAGAGGACCTTAGTGTTTTGAAGGCAAATCTGAGGTTGTTTGCTTTTTGGTATAATGTTCTCCCTCACCACCTACATGGTTTTAGATTAAATGTAACTACAGGGGTCTTTTTTATACCCATGCCCCACAGCAAACTCACTGACTGAAAGTATTGCCGATGCCTTTGTCAGGTTTCCATCCCATGCCCTGCAACATGGCCAGCCCATAGGCCTCCACAGGGACTGCCTCATAGTTGGCTTCCTCTGGCACCTATTGGTCAGGCAGGAGAAGAGAGTCAGGTTTTGCTTGAGATGGGTCCTCTGTTTGCAGTGCATTTGCTGCCTGCCACTCATGGGATGACTTTTTCCAGCCCTGGCCCCTGAACAGACAGTTTGAAGGACAGTTTTCATTTCTTATCACTCCTCACTCTGCTCCTCCATCCTTGAGTCTTTCAGTAACAACAAAACCTTTTTGAGAATTATTTTATGCTATGTGTCTGAATGGTTTGCTTACATATATGTATGTCCATGATGTGTGTTGTGCTTGGTTTCAGTGGGAGGTCAGATGTGAGTATTTGATGTCCTGGAACTGGAAGTATGGATGGTTGTGAGCCATGTAGGTGCTGGGATTGAACATAGGCTCTCTACAAGAACAAGTGCTCTTAACTCTGAGCCATAGCTCTACTGCCCCTTCTTCCCCAGTTTGTTGTTTGAGACAGGCTCTCACTATGTAGTGCTGGCTGTTCTGGAGCTCTATGTTGATCAGACAGGCTGGCTTTAAACTCAGAGATCACCCTGCCCCTGTCTCCTAAGTGCTGGGATTAAAGACATGAACCACCACACCCAGCTTCAAGAAATATTCACATGCTTTCAAAAAAATTTTAAAGGACCTATTCTGTGGAAAGTGCTACTTTATTTAGGTGCCAAGGATAAGGAACTAATAAAATGGAAAACCTCTGTTGGGGCTATGTTCTGGTTATCAAGACATACAATAAATCAAGTTCTCAAAACATGATACATCAAGTGGTGACACATTTAAAAATAAAGTAGCGCTGTCCAGTAGGCCCAGCTATGTATGAGGTGAGGGAGGAGTCTAGCTTAAACCCAAGAATTTGAAACCAGCTTGGGCAACATGCTGGGACCGCCTCCCCCCCAATCTCAAAACCAACCCCAAACTCAAAAAATACCTGGCTAAGGAATTCAAAGGGAGATGGGAGCCACCAACATAACATTTAATCAGATAAATGATAAAAGATAGAAGAACGGAGGAGGATGTGAGAAGACTGCTCAAACAGACTGGGTTGTAAAAATAAAGGCCATACTTGGGAGGTGGGAGCTCAAGGCCAGCCTGAGCTACACAGTGAAACCCTGCCTCAAAACACAAAGCAAACAAAAAAAGGGCCTGCAGTAAGGTAAGACTTTGTATGTATGGTTAAGAACCATGAAAATAAACAGGAAAGGTGGAAGCAGAGATGGT
The DNA here is from genome assembly GCF_008632895.1 of Mastomys coucha. Taxonomy (NCBI): domain Eukaryota; kingdom Metazoa; phylum Chordata; class Mammalia; order Rodentia; family Muridae; genus Mastomys; species Mastomys coucha. The sequence goes on along the minus strand of NC_045030.1, from coordinate 2,097,465 downwards.
ATGAAATTAATGAGGAGATCTGGAAAAGAGTCATGGGACCAAGAGTCACATAGGAGCCCCATGAGAAACTTAGTCCAGATGCTGCCTCTGCCAAGATGCTAATAATGTGGATGACTAAGAAGCTATGTGCTTCTGGATCTACTGAAGTGGAGATGATGAGGTTGGACTGATAGGCTACATGCAGAATATGAAATAAAAAGGGAAGTCAAGGATTGGCTCCAAGGATTTTTAAGCTGAGAGGAAGGATGGCTAGACTGTGGTCATCTGAGATGTAGACTGTGTGGAGGCTTGGAGATGGGGAAATTAGGGAGATGAAGTCAAGGCTGCAACAGGATAAAATGAAGTATAGGCAAGAAGTATAGCTCAATAACAGGCATTTTAGCACAGGGAAGGTCCTGGGTTCCAATCAAAGCATGGAAAGAACTAAGAACAAAATGAATTTTGTTGTTGTTGTTGTTGTTGTTTTTTTGTTTTTGTTTTTTTTTTAAGAGAGACAAAGTGGGATGTAGTTTGCACGCCTTTAATCCCAGCACTTGGGAGTCAGAGGCAGGTGGATTTCTGAGTTCGAGGCCAGCCTGGTCTACAGAGTGAGTTCCAGGACAGTCAGGACTATACAGAGAAACCCTGTCTCGGAAAAAGTGGGGCAGACCACAAAGCCTGGTAAAAGTTGTAAGCATGAAGCTCAAGGTTATTTTTGGCAACAGAGTGAATTCAAGGCCAGCTTAGACTACATGAAACCAAAGCACATCAGAAGACTGAGACTAGCTCAGCTTTAAGAGAGGATGTACCACAAAAATTTTATGAATAAAAGCTAAAACACTAGCCAGGCATGGTGGCACATATCTTTAATCCCAGCACTCAGAAGGTAGAGGGAGGTGGATCTCTGTGGGTTTGAGGCTAGATGGGTCTACATAAGTGAGTCCAGGATGGCCAGAGGAGCTCTGCTACATAGAAAAACCCTGGGTCAAAAGGAAAAAAAATGCTAAAAAGCTAAGAAGCTGAACTCAAAACTTTGCTTCCACAAACACACTTTCCATCTCTTCTGCTGTCATTTCATTTCCAAATTACTCAGCACACTGCAAATTGACCCATGACAGTAATTTCCCTTAAGTGTGACTTTCTTGGGCTGTTGCTGCCATTAAGAGTACCCCCACTCTGATCGCTCTTCTCTCACTAAACTTCTCTCCTGCCAGCCCTCACTCCAGCCACTATGTATGTGTCCTTGCGACCTCTATTCTGGATTAGGCTACATCTTTCCTTCCCTACCTTCACTTCCTAGTCACTTTTGGTCAGGGCAGACAAAAGGGGACTCTGTTATAACCCTTGTCTGCTCAAGACATCCCCTTAGCTCTCACTTCACTCACAGGAAAAGACAGAAGTTTATCGTGTGATTCAGAAGGCCCTTTCTGATCTGGCCCCCTCTGCCTTCATCCACTGCCCAACCCCTCGTAATTCACTCAAATCCAGTAATAGGCTTCCTTAGTGTTCCTCAAGCTCTGCAGGCTAAAATCAGACCAAAGAAAGAAGGAAAGAGGAAACAGACAAATGTGCCTCCAAACAATACATACCCTCATGGCATTTGTATTTCCTGTCTACTTTGTTGTCTGCCTCATTCAGATAATCCCAGAATTTAAGTACATTTTAAAATACCCTGCTATGTAATTTGTTAATGTTTCTAATAAGGATGGAAGGAGGAAAGGCTAACTGGCAGGGCTTTAGGACACACATACACACTTTCCCTGCTATGTGCAAGGAGGCTAGGCAGAGAGGGTAGAGGGAATAGTGTAGGAGGGAGGCAAAGGGACAGCTCACTGTCTCAGCCTGAGGTTCGCTGTCTGATCCTTTCCCACTGGGAGTACATCCTTTCTGGATCATGGGGATAGTGAGCGTGGGGTCAACACCTGCATTCTCCCTCTCCTCCAGAGACTTCTTGGATTCTAAGGAAGAATGGGAGGGATCAATGAGGCCATACCCTATCCTTCCAAGGTCTTCCCCTTCTATCTGCACTGGGCAGAGCAAAGAGGAAGGTTTCACTCACCCTCGATGAGTTCCTTCACAGCCAGGGACAACACACCGTCTGACATCAACACAGTGCTAGTTTCTGAGGATGGCTTAGGGTTCTTGGACAGAGGTTGCCTGCCATTCTGGATCAAAGGGGCTTCTGGAGGGTTCACACTGATGTCAAGAGAGAAAAAAGATTGGGAAGGTAGACGTATTAAAAAGTAGAAATATCAGGCAGTGGTGACGAATGACTTTAATCCCAGCAGCACTCAGGAGGCAGAAGCAGGAGGATCTCTGAGTTTAAGGCCAGCCTGGTCTACAGGGTGAATTCCATGACAGCCAGGGCTACACAGAGAAACCCTGTCTTGACACCTCCTCCAAAGAAATAAAGTATAAATTATCAAGAAAGAAAGAAGGTTAAGAGACAAAGAAAATCAATTTCAATGGCCAGAAAGAAAAAATGAAACAAATATCAATGCCCAGCCCTATGGGCCATGTTCCACAGGTTACTATTCACAGGTCCATCATGGAGACATCTCATGATGTAGCTCAGTCAACCTGGTGCAATCTCCTAGTGCTGGAATTACAACCATGTATCATTTCTCTTCGTGGGCCCCAGCTTTGAATGTGTCTTGTGGGAATCATTCTTAGACCTTCAACCACAATGACTTACAAATCACCACCTTTAGTCCAGATTCTCCCCAGGTCGAGGGCCGCAAACCGCCTTTTAGAAGCCCCCCACTTAGGCCTTTCAGACCTTCGTTTCTTAATTATGCTGATGATGCCCCCCCAAGTTTGCCTCCCCAAACATGAATTTGCCTCGTTCTCCAAATCGGAGAAGTACCTATCATTTTCCCTCCTTTCCCTTTCTCAAAACACACACATCCTCAAGTCCCAACGACTTTTTCTCTGAGGCTTTTATAATCTGGTTCTCAGGCCCCATTTCACCCACCTAAGAAACCTCCCTCTTCTTGTCCTTAAATTATTATTGTC
>NC_045030.1:2089764-2093502 GCF_008632895.1 Mastomys coucha | reverse complement strand
GCACTATCAGAATAGCTACTCCTTGAAGTTCCTCCTCCCCCCCCTTTTTAGACATTGTCTTATTATAAGATTTGAGTGGCCTAGAACTCACAGAAAATTGCCTGCCTCTGCCTCCCAAGTACATGGATTAAAAGTGTATGCCACCATACTCAGCCCCCATATATTTTTGACCAAGGTAACATTAGATATTTTCCAAAATGGTATTATAAATTATCCGAAACAGGAGATTAACATTTGTGTAATGCTGTTTCTTTTCTTTTTTTTTCTCTTTTTTCTTTTGTTTTTGTTTGTTTGTTTGTTTGTTTGTTTTTCGAGACAGGGTTTCTCTGTGTAGGCCTGGCTGTCCTGGAACTCATTCTGTAGATCAGGCTGGCCTCGAACTCAGAAATCCACCTGCCTCTGCCTCCCAAGTGCTGGGATTAAAGGCGTACGCCACCACTGCCCGGCCTTTTTTTTTTTTTTCTTTTTAAGATTTATTTTATTTATTTTTTGTGTATGAGTACACTGTAGCTGTATAGATGGCCATGAACCATCGTGTGTGGCTGCTCTGCAGCCCCACTCGCTCAGGCAATGCTTGCTCCGCACCCCCCCCCCTTACTCCAGTGTAATTCACTGTAGCTGTCTTCAGACGCACCAGAAGAGGTCATCAGATCCCATTACAGATGGTTGTGAGCCACCATGTGGTAGTCAGGATCCGAACTCAGGACCTTCGGAGAGCTCTTAACTGCTGAGCCATCTTGCCAGCCCTAAAATGAAGATTCTTGTAGCTCAGGTACATAGATATATACTATGAATAATGAAAAATTTGAGACCTATTTTTCCAGCATAAGTTATTGGCATTTGAAAAACTTAATTTAGGACTAGGAAGATTGTTGCAGAATATTTGATTACACTGTGAACTCCAGGACTGAGTTGTGCCCTTAACACACACCTTTAATCCCTCTGGCTGAAATATAGGTATGCCCTTATTATATACCTTTAATACCAAACAATGAAAGTAAAATTAGTTTGTAGAAGGATGCACTAAAGTTTGAAAGTGATGTCTGATTTAGTGGCAAACAAGGTGACAAATTAGAGAAAGATTTTTTAGAATAGAGTATGCCCAAATCTCACGAGAAGAGAGAGGAAAGAGAACCTACTTAAATGAGCAGTCTTAAGAGAGAGAGAGAGAGAAAGAGAGAGAGAGAGAGAGAGAGAGAGAGAGAGACAGAGAGACAGAGAGAGACAGAGAGAGAGACAGAGAGAGAGACAGAGAGACAGAGAGACAGAGATTTTACTGGGAGAGTTTTACAGAAAGAACAAGTTAGACACAGGTGAAGGCAGAACAACAAGCCAGAGAATGAAAAGGAGCCAGAAGATTAGAACTGATTGCCAGAGTTAGCTTGAGGCCAAGCAGAGCAACTCAAAAGATACCCAGAGAAGCCAGACTGAGTCAGCTTAGAGAGGAGTTTGAGCCAGAGCAGCTGAGTTGAACTAGCCAGTCAGAGATCAGAAAGAACTAGAAAGGATGAGCTTATTCAGCAGCAAGTCTCAGAGGCTGAAAACAATTTAGGCCTATATTGTATGGAGGTTGGAAGCTTCCAGGGCTAGGTCTACTTTAGCAGATGGAAGCAGTAAATCATGGAGACAACAATTACATCAGGCAAAAATTACAAAGTTACATTTACACAAGATGACTTAATGGGTAAGAGTGTCTGCTACCGAGTCTGAAGACCTGAGTTCTTGAAGAACCTACATAGTGAAAAGATAGAGCTAGCCACTAGTTGCCTCTAACAGCCCCACAAGTGCCATGAGATGCACCCACACATACATGTAAACATGAAACAAATGAATAAAATATGAAAAACAAATTTTATCTAATTATATGTAAAGTGAATAACTGTGTAGCAGCTGTTTTTTTATTTATTTTTTTCAAGACAGAGTTTCTCTGTGTATCCCTGGCTGTCCTGGAACTCACTCTGTAGACCAGGCTGGCCTCAAACTCAAAAATCCGCCTGCCTCTGCCTCCCAATGGTTTTGTGTGTCAACTTGACACAAGCTAGAGTAGTCAGAGAGGAAGGAGTCTCAGTTGAGGAAATGCTATAAGATCCAACTATAGGGCATTTTCTCAATTAGTGATCAATAGAGGAGGGCCTAGCCCATTTGGGTGGTGGTATCCCTGGGCTGATAGTCCTAGGTTCTATAAAAAAAAAAAAAAGCAGGCTGAGCAGGGCAGTGTGGATCTCTGAATTCCAGGCCAGCCTGGTCTACAGAATGAGTTCCAGGACAGCCAGGGCTACACAGAGAAACCCTGTCTCAAAAAACAAAAATATTTGATTGTTGAAAAAAACAAAAAAAGCAAGCAAGCAAGCCACGCGGAGCAAGCCAGTAAGCAGCACGCACCATTGCCTCTGCATCAGCTCATAACTCCAGGTTCCTGCTTTGTTTGAGTTCTTGTCCTGACTTCCTTCAATAATGAACAGTGATGTGGAAGTGTAAGCCAAATAAACCCTTTCCTTCCCAACTTGCTTTTTTGGTTGTGGTGTTTCATTGAAGCAATAAAACCTTGACTAAGACACGTAGAGAATACAATAGAAAAATATCCATAAAGCTACAGGAAAAAGTTTTTTTTTTTTTTTTTTTTGAGACAGGGTTTCTCTGTGTAGTTCTAAGGAAAAAGATTTTTTTCAGATCACAAATTCTCAATGTGGCTAAGCTCTTTAGGTGCCTTCATCACCATACTGTGTTTAACTAGGGTTGCTTACATGAGTTGTTTATTTGAGCCAGGGCAATTTATGGAAGCCACACCACTGAGGAATATAACACCTACCAACCATTAACTGCCTATACTTCCCAAGGGAAGATGGGGCCTACTGTGCTTTTCCCCCATCCATGATGGATTGATAAGTTGTTTTGTGCATGTGAGTTCCTGAGTACAACAGCTGTTGACATTTAGTCTAAGCTCTGCCCAGTTACTTGGCAACAGCCAGGTGTGCCCGTCTCACTATAAAATGGGCTGCTTGCCCCCTCCTCTCTCATTCCATCCCCCTCCACCATGTGCTCATGAACAGCCTCTACTTCTTTATTCTTCTACTACTCTATTCTTTCTCTCTGTCTCTACTTCCTTCCCTATGCCCTGAATAAACTCTATTCTATACTATACCTTCATGTGGCTGGTCCCTCACGGGGAAGGGATGCCTCAGCATGGACCCGTGGAGGCACCCCCTTCCCCCACACATGACTGCACATCCCTCAAACATATTCCTTTCTTCCTATATTTTTATAAAACACAACAATAGCCATGCCATGTCCACAAGATCAGTCTTTCACTCCTCCCCATCCTTCAAGCTCTTACAAGATGTTCTCTCTCTCTCAGTCTCTCTCTCTCTGTCTTAGTCAGGGTTTCTATTCCTGCACAAACATCATGACCAAGAAGCAAGTTGGGAAGGAAAGGGTTTATTCAGCTTTTTTCCACATTGCTGTTGATCACCAAAGGAAGTCAGGACTGGAAGTCAGGAAGCAGGAGCTGGTGCAGAGACCATGAAGGGATGTTCCTTACTGGCTTGCTTCCCTGGCTTGCTCAGCCTGCTCTCTTATAGAACTCAAGACTTCCAGCCCTACCTGCTTTGATCACTAATTGAGAAAATGCCCCACACCTGGATCTCATGGAGGCACTTCCTCAACTGAAGCTCCCTTCTCTGTGATAACTCCAGCCTGTGTCGAGTTGACAAACAAAACCAGCCAGTCTCTCTCTCTCTC
>NC_045030.1:2088132-2088617 GCF_008632895.1 Mastomys coucha | reverse complement strand
ATTACGGGTGGTTGTGAGCCACCATGTGGTTGCTGGAATCCAAACTCAGGACCTTCGGAAGAGCAGTCCGTGCTCTTACCCGCTGAGCCATCTCGCCAGCCCGGAAAACATTTAATTGGAGCTGGCTTACAGTTTCAGAGGTTTAGTCCATTATCACCATGGTGGGAAGCATGGCAGCATGCAGGCAGACATGGTCCTGGAAGAGCCGAGAATGCTGCCTCTTGATCTGAAGGCAGCCAGGAAGAGACTCAATTCCACACTTGCCAGAACCTGAGCATAGGAGACATCAAAGCCTCCCTAAACAGTGACACACTTCCTCCAACAAGGCCACACCTCCTCCAGTGAGGTCACACTTCCTAATGGTGGTACTCCCTATGGCCAAACATTCAAATACATGAATCTATGAGGGGCCAAACCTATTCAAACCATCACAGTGGATTTATGGGAATGAGCCAATACATCTGTTTTTTTGGTTTTTTTTTTGT
>NC_045030.1:2084905-2088099 GCF_008632895.1 Mastomys coucha | reverse complement strand
AGCTTACTATGTATTGAAAATCCTTCGGCCTGAGTTTCCTGAGTGCTGGGATGGTAATACACTAAGCTATTATCTTCCTTTTAATTTGTCTATTTTAAGACATTTCTTTAGCTAGGCTTTTGTTGTTATTTTGCTATCAACAATACAGGTTCTTACTACACAACCCAGATGGTTGTTTCAGAACTTGCCATCCCCCTGCCTTGGAACCTCTTTAGAAGCTGGGATTATGGGTGTGTCCCACTATGCCTGGCTATTTTGTTGTTGTTGTTTGTTTGGGGAGTTTTTTAGAGTGTGTGTGTGTTTTGTTTTGTTTTTTAAAAAGGGTCTCACTTTGTGACATTAAGTTGCTTGGAACTCAATTTGTAGACCAGGCTAACCTCCAAGTCACCTCCCTCAGCCTCCCAAGTGCTGGGATTAAAGGCCTGTGCCACCACAAGGGCATTTTCATTTTCCTTGAAGAGACTGGTTCTTGCTATATTTGCCTGATTTGGCCTGGAGTTCCTAGGCTCACAGCACTTGTTGGCTCAGCCTCCCTTGTCGTTTGAACCATAGATGGCGCCACTTCACTACCCTGATATTTTTGCTACCAACTATTGATACGGATGATTTAAAGATAGTATCTGCTTATTCTTAATGATGTCATTGCCTTTGAGGTAAATTGTCACAGCTGAAGTGGTACCTACTTCCAGAGGCAGCACAGGCAAAGAGAGCAAGTATCCTTCTTCCTTGTCCTTGATATAAACTCCCAGCAGATGGTGTGGCCCAGATTAAAAGTGGATCTTCCCACCTCAAAGATCCTGATTACAAGTGGGTCTTCCCACTTCAAATGACTTAAGAAAACCTCCCTCAGCCAGGCAGTGATGGTGCAGCACTTGGGAGGCAGAGGCAGAGAGGTGTCTGAGTTCGAGGCCAGCCTGGTCTACAGAGTAAGTTCCAGGACAGCCAGGGCTATACAGAGAAATTTTGCCTTAAAACAAAAATAAAAGGGCTGGTGAGATGGCTCAGCGGGTAAGAGCACCAGCTGCTCTTCCAAAGGTCGTGAGTTCAAATCCCAGCAACCACATGGTGGCTCACAACCACCTGTAATGAGATCTGACTCCCTCTTCCGGGGTGTCTGAAGACAGCTACAGTGTACTTACATATAATAAATAAATAAATCTTTAAAAAAATAAAAATAAAAATAAAAGCAAAACAACCAACCAAGCAAACAAACAACAACAACAAAAACTCCTCCCTCCCAGGTGTAGCTAGCTGCTTGGATATTCAAGTTGACAAGCAAGAATGGCCATCACACAGGGGATCAGGTGCTGTCTTCTTGCCTCCTCCTCAGGCAGCAGGCACACACCAGGTACACAGACATAGATGTAGCAAAACATCCATAGACATAAAATAATTGTTTGAGACAGGGTTTCTCTATGTAGTCCTGCCTGTCTTGGAACTTACTCTGTAGAGCTTCTTATGCACAGAACCTCTTATCTGTCTCTCAAGTGCTGGGATTAAAAGAGTACATTGCAATTCGTAGCTCAATAAAATTTTTAAAAAAAGTTAAACAAAAATAAGCTAGCTTATTACTTTCCTAAAGAAAAAAAAATTGGGTATAATAGTGCATGCCTTTGATTCCAGAATGTGGGATACAGACACAAGCAGATCTCTGAGTCCCAGGCCAGCTAGAGCTAGAAAAAATTGTTAGGAGCACTTGTTGCTCTTCCAGATGACCCAAATCTAATTCCTAACACCTACACGAAGGCTCATAACAGTCTGTAACTCCAGTTCCTGCTAATCTATCATAAAGTACTTTTTACAATACTACTACTACTATTACTACTTACTATTACTACTACCACCATTGCCATCATTTTATGTATGAGTGCTTTGCCTGCATGTAAGTGTGTGCCTGCTGCCCATGGAGGTATCAAGTTTTCCGGAGTTACAAAGGGTTGCTAAGTGGGACTCAAACTCAGGGCTTCTGGAAGAGCAACCAGTGCTCTTAACCACTAAACCATCTCTCTGGTTCCATTTTTTAATTATAAAGATTACAAAAGAATGAGAAGAATATTTGGTATATGTATTAAGCGATAACATCAATCTTATGTTCATCTGATGTAATGACTCCTAAAGACAAAAAAAAATTCTCTCTTTTTTTTTTTTTTCAATTTTTATTAGCCAGGTGGTGGTGGTGCATGCTTTTAATCTCAGTACTTACGAGGCAGAGGCAAGCAGATCTGTAAGTTTGAGGTCAGCCTGGTCTACATAGGAGTTCTAGGATAGCCAGGGCTGCACAGAGAAACTCTGGGAAAAATAAACAAACAAACCAACAAACAAAACTGGTGTGGTGGGTCATGTCTTTTAATCCCAGTATTTGGGAGGCAGAGGCAGGCGGATCTTTGTGAGTTCAAGGCCAGCCTGGTCTACAAAACTGAAATCCAAAATAGTCTGGGCTATTAATAAGTCTTTTCCAGTCGCAGACTTCAAACAGGGTGACTTCTAGTTCTCTTTAGCCAGTTCTAGGGCCACTATATTCATCCTGAGTTTTTCAACATTTTCTTACAACTCAGAATTGTCATTCTTTTTATAAATTGAAAAAAATTGAGACATTGTCATTCTTTATATAAATTAAAACATTTTTTTTTGAGAAAGGGTATCTTAGGTTTTTTTTGGTTGTTGGTTGGTTTGGTTTGGGTTTTTGAGACAGGGTTTCTTTGTGTCCCCACTCTATGGACTAGGCTGGCCTTGAACTTGCAGAGATTGACTGCCTCTGCCTCAAATACTGGAATTAAAAGCATGCACTACCACCTGGTCTCTGTCTCTGTCTGTCTCTGTCTCTGTGTCTCTCTCTGAGACAGGAACTCATTATGTAACCTAGACTGGCATGGGTAAAGCACTGATCTTCCTGTTTGAGCCTCCCAAGGGCTAGGGTTACAGGTGTGAGCCACCGGTCCTGGCTGCTCCTTTTTCTGAGCAAAGGATCCCAGGTCAGCTATTTAAATAATCCTCCAGACTTTCCTACCTGTCACTAGTAATGCCCAGGCCCCTCCCTCAAATGATATGCTAAGAACAACTCTAGAGGTTGTTCTTCCAGGATTTGGCTGCGGAGTATGCAGGCCAGCCCTGGAGCCTCTAAGACTCACCCCATTTCTCATATTTCAAGCTCTGTTTGCAAAGCACTCAAAGCCACCACACTAGCATCTCAGGCC
>NC_045030.1:2082321-2084895 GCF_008632895.1 Mastomys coucha | reverse complement strand
CCCCCACTTTCCAGGGTCTGCATCTCAGAAATGACATTTGAAGCACCCTTCCTTCGTTAAACATTGTATGTATGTATGTATGTATGTATGTATATATATATGTATGTATTTGTGCATGTCACAGTATGTGCACTCTTCTTCTTCCACTATGTGGGTACTGGGAACCAAACTCCGGTTGTCAGTGATTGAAAGCCATCTTGTTATTCATCGCACTTTCTCTTTTTTCTTTCTGAAGATTTATTTTATTTATTTTATGTGTATGAGTACATTGTAGCTGTACAGATGGCCGTGAGCCATCATGTATGTGGCTGTTGGGAATTGAACTCAGGACCTCTGCCGGCCCTGCTCGCTCTAGCATAATTCACTGCAGCTGTCTTCAGACGCACCAGAAGAGGGCGTCAGATCTCATTACGGGTGGTTGTGAGCCACCGTGTGGTTGCTGGGATCCGAACTCAGGACCTTCGAAAGAGCAGTCAGTGCTCTTACCCACTGAGCCATCTCGCCAGCCCCTCTTTTTTCTTTTAAGACAAAAGTCTCACTTTTCTAAGCTGGTCTTGAACTCAGGAACCTGAGTTTACCAGAGAACCTGCTACTTACCCTCCCAAGTGCTGAGGTTATGTGACTACCACACAGGACTATGAAGCTGCATTAATCTTAATTACCATCCAGCGTAGCACCCACAACACATTCTCCTCCTCCTTCTTCCTGCTTCTCTCTCTCTCAACCTCTCTCTCTCTCTCTCTCCTGTTTATGAGACAAGCTCTCATTGTAACCCAGGCTGCCTTGGAACTAGTGGCAATCCTCCTGCATCAGCCTTTTGAGTGCTAGAACCACAGCTTTGAGCACCAGGTTCAACAAATATTCTGAGGGTCCCCTATCACAGAAACCCTAAAGGAATATGTGGGCTACACTAGGATAACCCCATGGTGTCACCCCTTCATCCCCCCTCAAGACTTCTCTTCCCAATCACACTCTCTTGGCCCCATCGAGGGAACTAACAATCCTGGGCCTTCATTTGCAGAATCCCCCTCTACTCTGATCCAAACCAGAAATCAGAGGTTCTGATTTCTGTCACTGTACTTCTTTGAAGCTTAGGTACTTTGTGGCACGTAGCAACACACCAGCTCCTATGGTAGGCAGGCAGGCTTAGCATGCATGATACTAGGGTGTTCGGACTGTAAAAAATGGATAAAACTGAGCATAGTGGGCATACTGGTGCCAGTCTGTAATGCCAGCCCTTGAGAGCCAGAGGGAGAAGTCTAAAGAGTTTAGTGGGGTTTTTTGTTTTGTTTTGTTTTGTTTTTTGTTTTGTTTTTTTTTGTTGTTGTTGTTGTTTTGTGACCTGGCCTGCAGGTCACGTTATTCGGGGGGAACGAGGAGGGTCACAACCTGTGAATAAAGAATAGGCGAGAGAGACGACAGGACTCAAGGAAGCATTGCTTGTCAAGAGCCATTTACTTAGTGTAGCCGACCATATTTAAAGCAAAAATCTTGGAGGGGAGGGGGAGAGGAAGGAGGGAGATGGAAGTTTACAAGATCTTCTGGGGTTGAGCTCCAGTGTGACAGGTGGGGAGCGGGTGGTTGACAGGTGGAGAGGGGGTGGATTTCCGTGAATGTTCTTTTCCCAGGGCCAAGCCGGATCCTTGTGATTGTCAGGCAGGATGTTAATCTCCGGGTTCACATCCTTGTGATTGTCAGGCAGGATGTTAATCTCCAGGTTCTCAATTAGCTGGGGCAGGATATTTATCTCAGGGCTCTCATGCTTCCCAACAGTTTTGCTTTTGTTTTTCCGAGACAGGGTTTCTCTATGTGCCCCTGACTGTCCTGGAACTCACTCTGTAGACCAGGCTGGCCTTGAACTCAGAAATCCGCCTGCCTCTGCCTCCCAAGTGCTGAGATTAAAGGCATGCGCCACCACTGCCTGGCAAGTTTAGTGTTTCTTAGGCTATATGAGGACAGCCTGGGCAGTATGAAATGTCCAAAAAAAGAAAAAAGAAAAAAGTCCCTGACAACTTTAAGATTCAGTGAATTGTTTCTGGATTTCCTTCTCCATTCCTTATAGTTAGAGATGCCAGGTTTCTGTAACCATGTTTTTGGGGAACTACTGTTTCTCTTAGGTATTTCCAGAAAACAGGGCCTATCTACTTCTACCCTCTCCAGGTCTTGGAATCCCTGATTCAGATGCTGTTGTTGTTGCTTATCTTTTGTTTGTTTGGTTGGTTTTTCGAGACAGGGTTTCTCTGTGTAGCCCTGGCTGTCTTGGAACTCACTCTGTAGACCAGGCTGACCTTGAATTTAGGCATCTTCTTGCCTCTGCCTCCCAAGTGCTGAGATTAAAGGAGTATACCACCATGTCTGGCTCCTTCAGATATTCTTTTTTTTTTTTAAAGATTTATTTTATTTATTTTATGAGTCTGAGTACACTGTAGCTGTACAGATGGCCATGAGCCATCATGTGTGTGGCTGCTCTCTGGCCCCACTCGCTCTGGCCCAGGTCGCTCTGGCGTAATTCACTGTAGCTGTCTTCAGACGCACCAGAAGAGGGCGTCCGATCTCATTACAGGTGGTTGTGAG
>NC_045030.1:2076906-2081855 GCF_008632895.1 Mastomys coucha | reverse complement strand
AAAAAGAGCATAGGTACACCTAACCATTGAGCTATCTCTTTTGATGAAAGATAGATTTAACCCTATGGGAAATAGCAACAACCTCTGATTAGCCCTCAGATATTCTTAATAAGTCCTGCTTATCCCTCAGAAGATCCCTAAGAAGCCTCACCCCCTCCCAAGACCAAGTACTTCCAGATTTTCCCTCCACAGCAATCCAGAGGCCCTCAGTTCTTCCATTCCATCCATTCATAACAGAGCCTGCATGCCCTGACATCATCCAGAGCGACCTAGGCAGGTCTCTCCTTGAACATCCATCTCCGAGGAGATTCCCTAGAGTCTCTTTTGTCTTGTCTTGTGAAGCATCCTGTAGGACAGAAAAGGTGGTAGCAAATAGGTCAGGACAAGGATGGTAGGGAATAGATCCTCATCTTTCCCTGGCTCACATGGCTACCTCCTCTGCTCATCATAGGCACCGTCACCTCTCTCATGTTGCTACATGGCTAGTCGCCTGCCCAGTGGACATATGGTCACCTGTGGCATGTTTTGAGCAAAGGTGAGAGCAACCATCTGGTAGTCTGATCAGGTCTAGACACTGAGGCTGGCGTATCCCATGCTTGGAGTTGGAACCCATGACCTATCTGGCTGCCATCAAGGAGACCTGTGTGAGAACCACTAGGAGTGCTGGGACTCATTTGTCCTCAGTTGCTGCCCTCATTAACAGAGGAACCTGGATCAGGGCTCCCCTTTCCACAGTTGAGATGCTGCTATTCCAGGCACAGGAAGCAGAAACTGAGATACAGATAAGTTAGAGCACATTCTAAGGTGGGTTTTTTTTTGTTTGTTTGTTTTTTGTTTTTGTTTTTTTGAGACAGAGTTTCTCTGTATAGCCCTAGCTGTCCTGGAACTCACTCTGTAGACTAGGCTGAACTTGAACACAGAAATCCACCTGCCTCTGCCTCCCAAGTGCTGGGATTAAAGGCATGTGCCACCACCGCCTGGCCATTCTGAGTTTTGACAACTAAAGATTGGCATGTAAAACAGGAGGCCAGGTTTATCAGGACATTCTGCAACATTTTACTGGGGAATTGGGATGGGATGGTAGGGGTGGGCTGAGGAATACCTGTGGAGTTTTGGGGGTCACCAGATGTTTGGGAGTCCTGAGCTTCATGGGGTTGGAGGATTCTGAAAGTAAGTAGGGCAGGTCCACTGAAGAATAAGTAATGGTGAGGACCTAGAGGGTCTGAGAGCACTGGGGTGGAATGAAATACCACCAGTAGAGGAGCAAGGCCACTCTTATTTTGTCAAAGGCATATCTGGGACTTGGGAGGTAGAATTGGGCACACTGAGACTGTCCTAGAAGTAAGAATGGAGCAGCAGTAAGATGTCCTATGACCACCACTTTGCAGAAGAAATGGTGTGTGTGTGTGTGTGCGCGTGCACGCACCTCAGAGGTGCATAGACCTGCTTAGGGCGTCAACACTAAGAAACTATGCTGGTCTTTGTCACCTTACACCCATGGGTCACTGGCTATTTCATTATGTGGCACAGACACATTGTGGTCCTGACATGTATACTAGCTGGCCAAACAGCCCTCTCTGGTTCAGCTGTTAGAACCCAAGTGTTGTCAGGGGACAGGGGCTTGAACAGTTTCTTCTTTCTTTCTTGCAATCCCTTGCCCTGCGTTTTTGGCCTGATCCTGTGTGAGGGCAGACACATTGGACCCATCACTTGGCCCACTCTTTTTATTATTACTTTTTTTCTTATTTAGTTTTTATTCATAATCATAAACTCAACTCTGCAATCCAGCTAGATTTGGAGAAAAATATGGAACCCACAGAATTTCAGTGAGAGAAGAGATTACAGGGTACTGTGAGCAGGTGGGGTGGGGGTGCTCAGGGTGGGGTCTAGTGGGTAAGATACCTGCGAGTCAAACATATTGGAGCTGTCCACAGTAGGCTATGGTGATCTTCTTACCATTCCAGGACCCAAAATGCTCCATGGCATCTACAAGGCTCATGCCCTCTTTCACCAAAGACTATATGTTTGCCATCCAGCCATTCAGACTTGGCAGTGCACATGAAAAACTATGAACCACTGGAGTTTGGTCCAGCATTTGCCATAGGCTCTGCCTATGTTTTAAAAAGGATTTGCTTTTATTTTTGTGTATGTATGTCTTTTGTGTTTGCAGAGTCCAGAAGAGGGTGTCAGATCTCTTGGAGCTAGAGTTACAGGCCAAGATGAGTCTTCTGCAAGAGCAGCAAGTGCTTGTAACCTCTGAGCCATCTCTCTAGCTCCTAGACAGTTTTGCTTGAGATATTCAGATCTAGGTGATGTGCAGGGCAGTGTCCTTAAAGGCTTGGGCTTTTAGGAGCCTGTGAATGGGTAGCAGGGTGCTTATAATCAGAAGAAGGGAGGCTTGAAGCCTTTTAGCTCCATGGAGGTTAGGGCATTGTCCAAGGGGATGGGAAGAGACAGTGAAGGGAATGAGGGGCACCTTAGAGGCCATGCAAATGGGTGATGGGCTCAAGGGTTCTGGAATGGAGAATTACTTGGAGACCGGTAGATGTTCAGGCTTGGGTTCTTGAGAAGGAATGGATGGCTCCAAGGTCGTCCTCAGAGATTAATTACTACCCAAGGGGCCCAGGATCCTAGATGAAGACTCTCTGGGAAAGCTGACGCCAGTATAGCTGAGATTCAGGAGACAAGGACAAGGAGTGAACCAAGAGAGACTCTTGTATGACTTGAGGTTCCTGGCAAGGGAGGAGATTTGCTGTGGAACCCTGTTCTTTCAGCATGACATGTCTGTTGCTCTGGTAAGGAAAACTTATTCCAAAGCTGGGTGGTGGTGGCACATGCCTGTGATACCAGCACTGGGGAAGCAGAAACAGAGGTAGGCAGATCTGAGTTAGAGGCCAGCCTGGTTTACAGAGTGAGTTCCAGGACAGCCAGGGCTATACAGAGAAACCCTGTCTCAAACAAAACAAAACAAAACAAAACCTTGTTACATTTATTGTGTGCCTGTCAGAACATACCTTAGGAAGCTGTTTTTTCTCTTTCCACTATGTGATCCCAGAAGGCAAACCTCAGACTTCTCAGGAAGTACCTTCACCACTAAGCCATTTTAGAGGCCCCATTTTCCTCATGAACTATGAGGCAGTTAACATTAACAATTACTGTAGGAGGGGGCTCACAAGACCACACCCTCTCTCTAGGATTTATGGTTATTAGTTGCTAAGAAGAGGGGGTTGTGAGGCTGTAGTCTCTGAAGCACTGACAGACTATTAACTACGACTGGGCTAGTGAGTTAGCTTAGCAGATAATGGCATTTGGTGACTAGCCTGACAACTTGAGTTTGGTGGGAGAAAACTGAATCTCATGGTTTTCTTCTTGCTTGCTATGGTGTGTATACCCTCCCTCACCCCGTGCCATGCACAAATAATTTTAATATTGTTGAATTGTTGGTGGAAAGAGAGATTATTTTACTATCTTTTATTTGTGTTTGTGTGTGGGGAGGTCAGAAGACAACTGGCAGGAGTTGTTCTCTCCTTAGATCACGTAGGTCACAGGACTACAACTCAGGTCCTGTGCCTTGGAGGAGTGCAATTGCCTTTACTCCAAGAGACATGTTGGGCCCCTAAAAAAGCTAATTCTTTAAGATTTTTATTTTCTTTTTAATGATTTGCATGTGTATGTATGTGTGCCTGGTGAGTGCAGGTGCCCAAAGAGATCAGGAGCGCCAGATTCCCTGGAGTTGGAGTTACAGATGTTGTCAGCCGCCTGACATAGGTGCTGGGAACTGAACTCAGGTCCTGTGCAAGAGCAGCAAGTGCTCTTAATCACCAAGCCATCTCTTTTCTTTGTTCCTGTAAGGAACCCTGATTAGGAACTGGAGATGGCTCAGTGGTTAAGAACATTTGATACTTTTTCAGAGGACCAGGTTCAATTCCCATCACCCACATGATGCAACTCCAGTTCCTGAGGAATCATGCCTCCTTTTCTGGCCTCTGTAAGCACTAGGCATGTACATAGCACACAGACCTACATGCAATCAAAGTGCCCACATGAATTACATTAAATTAAGCTTTAAAGCAATCCAAATCAAACTCATTGCTTCACCAAGCTAGAATAGAATAGTTTCTTTGGTTTGTCACTAGTGTGTGTGTGTGGAATGAATAGATGTTCATCTGTCTCCCTAGGAAAAGTTCAATGGAATACTGACAGAGTGGAACCCCAGCCAGTGTATCCTCTAGAGCTTTAGTGCACCCCTTTGGGAAGTGGAGATGGTGAGGATGTGTGTGGTAAGCCTGCCAAGAGAAGTAGGAATATAGCTTGTACACTGTCTGCATGGCATACCTCTCCTTCCACATTTACCTGGGTCCCAGAGACCAGCCTTTATCCACTGAGCCATCTCACTGTCACCTGAAAGATGCTTCAATTAATTCTTTTTTTAAAAAAAAAATTATTCCAGGCAGTGGTGGCACATGCCTTTAATGCCAGCACTTGGGAGGCAGAGGCAGGCAGATTTCTGAGTTTGAGGCCAGCCTGGTCTACAGAGGGAGTTCCAGGACAGCCTGGGTTATACAGACAAACCCTGTCTCGAATAAAAAGAAAAAAGAAAATTATTTAATTAATTGAGGAGGAGGTATGAGAATGCTAGGCATACATACCTGTAGGAGATGGTTCTCTGTTTCTACCATGTGGGTCTTGGAGCTTGAAACCAGGTCATCAGGCTTGGTGGCAGCAAATACCTTTACACAGTTAACCATCTTTTATTAATTAATTAATTAATTAATTTATTTATTTATTGGGTCTCTCTATGTTGCCCTGGCTGTCCTAGAACTCAGTATGTAGACCAGACTGGTTTCAAACTCACAGAGATCCTCCTGTTTCTGTTTTCTGAGTGCTGATATTAAAGGCACCACAATTCCTTGCACCATTCATGATTCAATTTTAAAAAATTAAAAATT
>NC_045030.1:2073398-2076498 GCF_008632895.1 Mastomys coucha | reverse complement strand
AAATAAAAAAAAATAAATCTTTAAAAAAAAAAAGAAAAACCAAAAAAAATATTGTTATGTGTATGAGTATTTTGCCTGCATGTTTGTGTGTGCACCATGTGTATGCCTGGTGCTAAAGAGGCCAGGAGAGGGTGTGAGATACCCCAGAGCTGGAGTTAGATCGTTGTGAGCCACCATGTGGGGGCTGAGTATCAAACCTGGGTCCTCTGGAAGAACAATAAATACTCTTAGTTATTGAGCCATTTTTCCAGCCCCAAACACTATTTTCTGAGATAGATTCTATGTATCACAGGCTGGTCTTGAAATCATGATTCTCCTGCTTCAGCTTCCCAAGTGTTATGGATTATAAGCAATTACCACACCACCACCACATCTGGCTTCATAGGCTTGATAGGTTTTGAATACAGTATGCTAATAACCATGAAGCTATCATTGTAATGAAGATACTGATGATCCCATCAAGTGTTTTCTATTAGCGCTTCCTAATTCTTGCTTCCCCACAGTGGACCTTCTCAAGGCAACCTCTGGCCCACGATTTGACAATGTACCAGATTTTTATCTAAGTGGAGTCATATAGCATGTCCTCTTTACAGAGCTTTCTTTTATATTCTATAGTTATTTTGGTGACTTTCTGTTTTGCAGTGCTAGGGATGGAACCTAGGACCTCAAGCTAAATGTGTATACCATAAGCATTTTAGTTCAAATTATTCATCCTTTCATATCAGTAAGTTTTGTGTGTGTGTGTGTGTGTGTGTGTGTGAGAGAGAGAGAGAGAGAGAGAGAGAGAGAGAGAGAGAGAGAGAAGGAGAGAGAGAACTAGGCAGTACTCAGTGCCTTGTTTATGCTAGACAAGCACTCTGCTCTTTGCTACAACCTCTAACCTCAACCACATCTTTTGATAAAGTGTCCATTGGCCCTTGCTCTCTTCTGAGTGCGTGGCCAAGTTGTGTAGCCAAATGACCCTGAATTCCTGATCTTGCCTCAGCTACCCAAGTAGGACTGTGCCACTACACTCAACATTTAAGCTTTGGTTATTGTTTGAAATGGGGTTCACCATGTAGCTTTGGCTGGCCAGGAGCTCTCTGTGTAGTCAAGGCTGACCTTGAACTCACAGATATCTGCCTGATTCTGCCCTCCTAGTGCTAGGATTAAAGGTATGTTCCACTATACTCCACTAACTTTTTTTTTTCAAGACAGGGTTTCTCTGTGTAGCCCTGGCTGTCCTGGAACTCACTCTGTAGACAGGCTGGCCTCAAACTCAGAAATCTGCCTGCCTCTGCCTCCCAAGTGCTGAGATGAAAGGTGTGCGCCACCACTGCCCGGCTTGATTAACATTTTTTAAAAAATATACGTTTTATGCTTTAAAGTTTTTGAGGCAAAGAGTCTCTCTGAGTTACCCAAGCTGGTCTCCAACCCCAAATCTTCCTGCCTCAGCTGCCTGAGTGCTGTGACAATAGGCGTATATCACTCCATCCAAGCCGCTGCATCAGTACACCAGTCTGTGCACTTACCTACTGACAGACTTTTGGGTTGTTTCTAGTTCGAGGCTGTCAACAAATGCTGTCAACTGAGTTACATGTCCTTTCCCGACTTGTTAAAGCTCTAACTCCCAGACGTCTGCAGACAGGGTCTTAGGAGGTCTATAAGGTTAAATGGTTATGTAAAGAGAGAAAAGTTCCCTCCCTCTAACCCTCCCTCCTTCCTTCCTTCCCTTCCTCCTCTCCTCCTCCTTTCTTCTCCTCCTCCTCGTCCTCCTCCTCGTCCTCCTCTTCCTCTCCCTCCTCCTCCTCCTCTTCTCCCCCCCCCCCTCCGTGTAAGGAGGGCAACTAGAAAGCAGCTACCTGCAATCCAAGAAGAAAACAAACACCCAGGACCAACATCTTGATCTTTCATTTTCCGGTCTCCAGAACAAGAGGATATAAATTTTCATACTCAAGACTTTATGAAAACTGTGCATGCCTTTAGATAAGTACTCTGGAATGGAATGGGTAGATCACATGTGTATATTTAATTAGCTTTCTTTCTGATTGTTTATTGTTTAATTTTTAAAATCCTGGCAAATTGTTTTCTAACGTTAGTGTACCATTGTACATGTCCAGCCGTCTACTTGAGTTCCATTTCCTGCATATCTTGTTTAACTCTGGCTTTTCAGTTTTAACCAGTCTCCAGTTAAGAGAAGCAGATGTACCTGGGGCAGAGCAAGGCTAAACTCTGACTTTACAGCTCTCAAAACCAGGCCTCCTAGCCTGCGGCCAGGTAGGTCACCTCCTGGTCCAGGCGCCAGGCCTGGGACTGGCCAGACAACAGCAGCGTCCAGGCCTGGGCTAGGAGCCAGGTGAGCGCGCCCCTGTGCTAAAAACTAGTCATCGGGCTGCCCCGAGTCCACCAGGTTCACCACAGGCCATGGACTCTCGCGCTGGGAACACCGCAGACCATAGAGGGAGCAGAAGAGGTACTGGCTTGGGTGGAGAAGAGAGAAAGGGAAGGAGCCGTCCCGGGCCACCCACTCCTTGCCTGTGGACTTCTAATCATTTCCACCCCACAAGTGGTAAACATCAGCCTTTGGTGCCCAGGCAGTCCTGGCAACAGCCAGGGGCCCAGCGATGGAAACCTTGTTTTAGGTCCCCTACCTACAGTTTCAAGGGTGTGTGTGTGTGAGGGGGGGGGAGGGAGGTGGTGTGTGTGTGTGTGGGGAGCACATCAGATTTGGGAGACCCATGTCATGAGTCTAGGAAGAAGGGCCTGGAGGCATCTGCTAATCCTAGGTAGGCAGGGTGTGTAGGGAATTAGGTGGGTGGGCTGGAGATCTGAGGAGGTGGGGATCTGGGCGTGCTTGCACCCTGAGGGGACACTGGGCCTTTAAGGGAACTTTTGAGAATAGCAGGGATTGACTGAAGGTAAAATTGGGGGATTCAAGGTTGTTTGTGGGGAGGAGTTTATGTGAGAGGAGGAGGGTCCCTGAACACACGGCGAAAGAAGTTTGTCATTTAGTGTTACTAGGGGACAGTATGGTGAGCTCCAAACAAATAAATCCGTTGAGTGCTCAGAGGTGTCCAGGTCTATTGCTGTCAAATGGCTACCTTCGGGGACTTTATAGGGT
>NC_045030.1:2065872-2072731 GCF_008632895.1 Mastomys coucha | reverse complement strand
GAGCCGCAGCGGACTTGTCAGCTCTAGTACGAAAGGCGGGAGCCACATTGCGCCTGCGCCACAAGGAGGGTAGGTACAAGGATTTGGTAGGGCGGGGCTGACCTAAACTAGCCCGAGGACTATTAGAGACCGTAATTCCGCCCAGAGGGGTTCAGACCTAGCGAGACCTTGTGAACTAGAGTGTATTCCTTTGGGGTTATTGCGATAGATGAGTTTCAGGACACTTGTAGAAAGTGCTGGGCTGGATGATTATTACGGTCAGCGGGGCTGCGACTTGGCATTGGTAGCTGTAACATACAAATTTGTGTATGCAACACATACACAAACAAACCTGGGAGGGGGCCTAATTGGGAAGAATAGTTAGCAGGAGTGGGAGCAGATTAAGAGTATATAGTGGGGCTGAGCAGTAAGTAGTACTTTAATCCCAGCACTCAAGAGAGGTAGATGCAGGTGGACCGATCTCTGTCAGTTCGAGGCCAGCCTGATCTACAGAGCAAATTCCAGGACAGCCAAAGTTACAATAGAAACCCTGCCTCAAAACAAAACAAAACAAAAACCAACCAAAAAAAGTACATAATGGAAATAAGGTTGATTTTGATACATTTTATATATCTGTATACATATTTTATACTTCTGTATTTTATACACTGTACCAAATGTCATTTCCAAAGAGGAGGAACTTAGAGAGAAGAAATGATTTCTTTGTAAAAAGGTGAGTCTGAGGGCTGGAGAGATGGCTCAGTGGTTAAGAGCACTGATTGCTCTTCCAGAGGTCCTGAGTTCAATTCCCAGCAACCACATGGTGGCTCACAACCATCTGTAATGGGATCTGATGCCCTCTTCTGGTGTGTCTGAAGAGAGCAATGGTATACTCATATACATAAAACAAACAAACTAACTAACAAACAAATCTTTAAAGAATGGTGAGTCTGAAATGCCAGTCAAAGTGTGGAAGCTCTGAATATATTAGAGGCAGATATTTTTTTTGTTTTTGTTTTTATTTTTATTTTTTTTTAAGATTTATTTATTTATTATATGTAAGTACAATGTAGCTGTCTTCAGACACACCAGAAGAGGGTGTCAGATCTCATTAAGGATGGTTGTGAGCCACCATGTGGTTGCTGGGATTTGAACTCAGGACCTTTAGAAGAGCAGTCAGCACTCCTAACCACTGAGCCATCTCTCCAGCCCCCTTGTTTTTATTTTTTGAGACAGGTTTTCTCTGTGTATCCCTGGCTGTCCTGGAACTCACTCTGTAGACCAGGTGGCCTTGAACTCAGAAATCTGCCTGCTTCTGCCTCCCAAGTGCTGGGATTAAAGGAGTGAGCCACCATTGCCTGGTTTAGAGGCAGTTTTTTTTTGTTTGCTTGGTTTTGTGTGAATGTGTGTGTTGAAAGATATAATTTTTATTTAATTTTATTTTAGAGATTGGGTCTCTCCATGTAGCCCTGACTGTTCCAGAACTTACTATGTAACCCAGGCTGGCCTAGAGCTCAAAGTTCTACCTGCCTTTGACTCCTGAGTGCTGGGATTAAAGGCATACACCACCACATCTGACTTATTTATTTCAAGTGTGTGTGTGTGTGTGTGTGTGTGTGTGTGTGTGTTGGTAGGTATATACACATGAGTGTATCATATTTACCAGTTTCAGGTAGTTGTGAGCTGCCATGTGTGTGCTGGGAATTGAACTCTAGTCTTTAGCAGGAATAGTAGGAACTTTTAACTGCTGAACTATCTCTCCAGTCCCTTGTTTTGTTTCATGTGTCTCATGATGGAGACCACATTGGTCTCAAATTTGAGACAATATTCCTGCCTTAGTTTCTAGAATGCTGGGATTAGTCTTCTGCTGTTTGTTGACATGTGAGAAATGAAGTGAATTTTGCAGGCTAATTAGAAGTTGTGGTCTAGATTCTCAGAAAAAAAAATCTTGGAATGACAAGTTTCCTAGAAGACCTTACTTACTTACTTACTTACTCCCATTACCAATAAGCTACAGTCACACTTAGGGTGTTACTTAATGCATGCAACCTATGTGTTCTTTTTTTTGTTTTTTGTTTTTGTTGTTTTTTTTGTTTTTGTATTTTTCGATACATGGTTTCTCTGTATAGCCCTGGCTGTCCTGGAACTCACTCTGTAGACCAGGGTGTCCTCAATCTCAGAAATCCACCTGTCTCTGCCTCCCAAGTGCTGGGATTAAAGGTGTGTGCCACCACTGCCTGGCAGCCTATGTGTTCTTAACATCTGGAAGGACGATATGGAGGATTGTTCACATGGATGGCACAGGATTACCTAAGAAAAAGGAGCCAGGGCATCTATTTCTGTAGGCTCAGCCTTAAAGATTGTTAGAGGAGGAGAATGGGAGAGTGGTCCTTAAATAGTTAAATAGTGGGCAAGTCTGTGTGAGTTGTATAAGTGGGCAAATAGGTGAGGTTGAAATGTTGATTGGTAGGGCTAGAGAGATGTTTTTCCATGGTCAACAGCTCTGGCTGCTCATACAGAAGAACCAGGTTTAATTCCTAGCACACACACATGTTGGCTCACAATGTTATTTCAGTTCCAGAGCATCTGACATCAGGTATATATGTGGTGCACAGACATACATGTGAGCAAAACACCCATACACATAAAATAAAAAGAATATTTTAAAAGTTTAAAATTTAAAAGCCCAGGAATCTTAAGTTGGTTTCCATGTCACATCTTTTGATGTCCCTCTTTGTGTCTTCATATCTAAGGTGTTAGTGGCCTGGATTCTGCAGATATAGAAGTCACAGACAGTCGTTTGCCTCATGCCACTCTTGTGGAACATCGATCTCAGGTACTCCATGCTATGACCTGTGTTAACCTTTTGCTTTTGTTGACTTTTAGACAGGGCATTCTCTTTAGCTCAGGCTGTCGGGAACTTGATAGATACACTAGGCTATCCTCAAACACAAGGTGATCTCTCTGCCTTAGACTCCCCAATGCTAGGATTATAGGCATGTACTTCCTACACTGTGCTGGCCAGTCTTATGTCAACTTGACATAAGCTAGAGTATCTGAAAGGAAGAGACATCAATTGAGAAAATGCCTCCATAAGATCTGGCTGCATATTTGGGATTTTAAAAGAGATTGGGGATTTTTAAAGAATTTGCATATTGCCGGGCGGTGGTGGCGCATGCCTTTAATCCTAGCACTTGGGAGGCAGAGGCAGGAGGATTTCTGAGTTCGAGGCCAACTTGGTCTACAGAGTGAGTTCCAGGACAGCCAAGGCTACTCAGAGAAACCCTGTCCCCAAAAAACAAACAAACAAACAAACAAAAAAGAATCTGCATATTTTAAAGGGATTGAAAATTTACTGTGTTTGAATATGTAATAACCATGAGACTTTTAAAGTTTTTCTTGCTTTTAATCTAAGATCTTGGGGACAAATAATGGTGATATATTTGTATGTCAAGTTGACAAGGGGGTCACTTGTGCCAGCTAGTCTTATGTCAACTTAACAAAAGCTAAAGTTATCTGAAAGGAGAACCTCAATTGAGAAAAATGCTTCCATAAGATCCAGCTGTAAGACATTTTCTTAGTAATTGATGGGGGAGGGCTCAGCCCATTGTGGGTGACATCTTCCTTGGGCCAGTGATCTAGATTGTACAAGAAAGCAGACTGACTAGGCAATGGTGGCGCACGCCTTTAATCCCAGTAATGAGGATGCAGAGGCAGTCGGATCTCTGAGTTTGTCACCAGTCTGGTCTACAGAATTAGTTCAAGGAAAACCAATGCTACACAGAGAAACTCTGTCTCGAAAAGAAAAAGAATAAAAGCAGGCTGAGCAAGCTATAGGTAACAGGCCAACAAGTAGCCCCTTCCATGGCTTCTGCATCAGGACCTGCCTCCATATTCTTGCCCTGCTTAAGTTCCTGGTCTGACATTTTTGGTCATGAACTATGATGTGGAAGCATAAGCCAAATAAATCCTTTCCTCTCTAAGTTGCTTTGGTCATGGTGTCTCATCACAGCAATAATAATCCTGACTAATGTACACACCCAGCTAATTTATACTCTTGCCCCTTTTCCAGCATCAAAGGTCTGAGTCTCTGGGTAAATGTGTGGAGCCACTTCCAGTAACCCAGAATAAGGCAAGCTATGCTTTGAAACTACCCCAAGCCACTGGCCGATTTTCTGTGGAGCTGGTCCGAGGTCCTGCTGGCTTTGGTTTCACTTTAAGTGGAGGCCGAAATGTATCTGGGGATGCTCCATTGGCCGTGCGTGGACTGCTGAAGGATGGTCCAGCACAGCGATGTGGTCATTTGCAGGTCAGCTCTAAGCAACAGTCCATTCATAGATGTGGTCCTTATCCTTGTCCAGTCTCCATCTGCTCTTCATACAGCACTGTGTTCTTGCAGGCTGGTGACCTCGTGCTCTACATTAATGGGCAGTCAACAGAGGGCCTCACTCATGCCCAAGTGGTGGAGAGGATTCGAACTGGAGGCCCCCGCCTTTGCCTGGTACTTCAACGGCCTCAAGAGATGGATGGCAGTAGGAGCGAGGAGGCTGGAGGACATCAGAAGACAGGTGAGGTGGTGGATTTCCCAGAGAAGAGAGGCAGGCAGAGATTAGAGAGGGGAAGGACAGGCTCAGAGGATGGAAAGGCTGGAATTCGTGGAAAAGGGGTTGGCGGTCTCAGTGGGAATACTGTAGAGGTCCAGTGTCTGGATAGGGCTATATAGATTTCACAAAATCTGGGACAGGGAGGAACCCATCCCAGGGTAAGAACTTCAGAGAGCATGCTTTTGAAGTCTTGGGAGAGGAGGATCCCAGGTTAAAGCGCTCTCTCTCTCTCTCCCCCACCCCCCCAGAAGCAAAAGTCTTAGTTCTTAGAGAAAGCTGCACGGGATAAGGATATAGAGACTGGGACCTCTGATGTTTGAGATGTGGTTCAGTGGGGCAGTGCGTGCCTAACCACCTGAAAAGCCATGTGGATTCCATCTCCCAGATACTCTTTTAGAGAATAGGGAATTTACTCGTGAGAGACAAATAAAGGGGGCTGGCTAGAGAGCTCAGTAGATAAAGGTGTTTGCCACCAAGCCTGATGACACTGAGTTCGATCCCTAGGACCCACACAGTTACAGGAGAGACCTGATCATACGTGTTGTCCTCTGACCTCCATATGCGCATGCGCCCCCTCCAATGTTTAAGAGCTGATCAGTAACCGAAAGAGCAGGGAGCCAAAGGAGGTGAGGTGAGAGAAAGGAGATTCAGAACACTCACAAGGGGGAAAGCTTCGTGGTTCAAAGGCCAAGGTCAGGGTTTGATCGCCTTTGGACAATGATTTCTGTGGGGCACGTCCTGGATTGAAGAGGTATATTTGGAGGCCGGAATGTGATGTAGTGACACCTTTAGGGCTTAAAGAGAATTGTCTCTAAGGGCTTTTCTGGTCACTGTTAGCTAAGGCCCTGATTTCCATTGTCTACTCTACCACCCAATCTAACCCCTAGTGTTGCTATCTCCAGTTTGTAGCCCAGATCCTAGGGAAAGCAGGATGATGGAGTCTCGCAGCACCATTTACCCAGTTCACCACCGGCCCAAGACCCGGACCAGTCTGGGACCTAGTTCAGAGGCAGTGGTTATTGGCCACGTGGTTCGTGCAGCGGAGCACCCCACAGAAGACCTGGAAGATCCTATCTCTGGTACCCCTGGGCCCTGGCTGGTGCCGAGCGAGGACCAGCTTTCGCGGGCTCTAGGGGTTCGGGGTCGGGACGCGCGGCCCGCTCAGGAGATGGCAGCCGGAAGGCGGAGGCATTGAGCACCACTAGACAGCTCTGTGCTCACTAGGTGAGGTCCCACAAGGTTCTAGCATGCCGGACCACCAGGCTCTAAGCTTTTCCTTAGAACTTTAACCTGGTCTAGTACTTTCCCACTGCACACTACACAGTGGACTGGTCCCCACCCCTTCAAGACGCCAGTGGTATGGTCCTCCCAGAGCCCCGAGCGCTCGCACCCTACCACCCCCACGTCCGCGTGTGCGCAGCTTCTCCTAGTTCCTTCCCGGCCGGGAGGTAATAAAACAGCTGGATCCAGTTCTGACTTGCTAGGTGCTCTAGGCGGGGTGAGGCTTCCTAGTCCACCCTGGAAGGGAGGGGTGGGTTGATCTGGTTTCGATGAAGTCCCTTCGAAACCACCCGAAAGCTACGTGCAGCTTCCTTCATGCCTCCAGATGGGTCTTTATTTCTGCTTGCTCCCCAGTTTGCTTTGCTAACCCCTGCCCGTCGTTCATTCATTTCACTTTTGGAGTACACTTATTATTGCTTGTGACGTGGGGAATGCAGAAGTGGGCCTGTTGTGGGAGTGTCCCAGTAAGCTCAGGGTTCCCGCATGGAATTCTTCAGACCCTTAGCTGTCATCAAGATAGCAAATCTAGAATTCTGGCGCCTTCCTCCACCCAGAGTCTGTGGTTTCCCACTTCCGGCTTGAAAAAACTAGCTTTAACTGTGGCATATAGGCTGCTATCCCAGGGGCGCGGGCTGGGGCCCTGGACCCCACTTTGAGACAGAGCGGGGAAGGTGTGAGTCAGCGCCCGGGGTAGGCCAGGCTAAAAAGGGCTGTTAGAAGAAGTCTTTGGGCCACGCCTCCCCTTTTCCTTAGACGGTGACAAACTGCACCGGGCGGTTCTAGCCTGGGACGAGAGTAAGGTTTCCTCCACCCTGGGAGTTGAATCCTACTGTCAAAAACTTCTATGGACAGAAGACTCCAACCCAGGGAGCCACAAAGCAGGCGCTGGCCAATGCTACAAATGTCCAGTCACCTTGCTGTTAACCACATCCTGAACACTCAATCCCATCCCCCAAAGAGGGAAGTTGTGGTCTAAACAGGCAACTTTCGCCCCT